>NC_138050.1:34556726-34721198 GCF_964194185.1 Rhinolophus hipposideros | reverse complement strand
TTTTTATGAGAAAGGCGATGTTGAAATTGACAACTCTTTCTTTCGCTAAACTGAAAATTACAAGGTGAATCCCTGGCCTACCTCTTAGGCAGACATGGTTGAGAGAACATGAATGCCCTCAGTGTCATAAAGCAAACCTTATATAGACCATATATCTATTAGTAAAATAAGTCAATTTGAAAATTTTGATAATGTTATTTAATCAGTGATAAGCCATAGGATTTTGCCAGTATTTATTAAATCATTTGAAAGTGGTTGTACACAACTTTACTTGCAACATATATACATATATAACAGACATGGGATTACTGTCCAGAATATATAAAAGGCTCTCAGTAAGTAAAAGAAATGTAGACTAATGGGAAAGTGGTAATTCACTTAGAAGAGATAGGAAAAACCAATCATTATATTTTTTAAATAATTCAAAACTTCAACAGTAATCAGAGAAATCAATATTAAAACAGTGATTTTTATTTTGGCCTAAGATACTGACAAAGTTAAAGATTTATTTTACATTTATAGGAAATTCGATAGGCTCAGAATCTTTGTGAGAGTGTAATTGATACACCCTTTTTGAATTTCATATTTTACTCTATACATGTTATTGGAATTATTTACCATAAACATGGATCCATGTACTTGCACATAACTTGTTTAATTAAAAAAAAAAAAAAAACAGAGAACCTGTGGATTTTGAGGTACATTTAGGGAAAAACAAGCTGTGAAGGAAAGTGAAAGCTATAAAAATGACGTCTTTGGATGCATATCCAGCCAATGTAGTAGTGGTCCAGGTCAAAAAAATGATCAATTCCTACTAACTGTACTTTTTCCTTTTTAAATTTTATTTTGTTTTATTTTTTTCAATTCTGACAGCTAGAGTTATGGGTTAGCAAATAAATTTTATTTAAAATAACAAGACCTCTGGAATGGCTGTTAAGGGTCATTCATACATACATGTATAGATGGAGTCAAATTGCTTTTTCAGTTCCTTAGATTAGCTCCACGGAAGGATTGGAAATTTTGATCCAAGAAAGAGCTGTTGTCAATTTTGGAGTGCTGTTGAAGACTGAGAAGTCAGTGTCTAGAAAGAAATGCATAAAGGGAGGGATGGTAGGGTCAGATATAAAGACATGCTCCCCTACCGCTCTTCTGATGCCCTCAGATTAACCCCTGCAGGGATTCTGTGAGAAAGTGAACTCTGACTCTCCAGCCTCTGATTTATAAGCAAACTTGTGGAACAGGCCATTTGTAAGTCAAAGATCATCTGTGTCTGCAAGTCCCATTCTGAGGATCAGAAATGTTAAAGAAAATTGAGAATCTAAGGATCATTGAAAGGAGCCACTTCAAGGTTGGTGAGAGATTGGAAATTATGTACTATTTGGGCTAAAAGAGAACATTTTTAAGGGGGACACACCAACTGTAAATATGTGAAGTTCTGTCATGTAGATTTTATGTTTATCCCTACAAGTTGGAAGCCTAGATACCATAGACAGATGACACAAAGAGGAGAATTTCAGCACACAATAATATTATAATCATTCTCAGAGAATGGGCTACTCTCCAAAACTGGGCTCCTGCTGGCTCTAGAAATGCCTAAACTGACATTCAGTAGCTCTCTTGGAAAAGAGGTTGGTTGGATCAAGTAACCTAAAAATCTTTCACATTACCCTCTGATTTCTGTGTTTATTAAGGCAATGAAATTATATATTCCAGGAGTAAGGTCTGGAATACTGTAACCTTTTAAAAAGCCAAATAGGAAAGGAAATACTTAAATAAGCAAAGTCCAATCTTCTTCTGTTATGACTGAGGTAGGCCAAAACTTACAAAGGACTTTGAGTACCAAGGAGGAAGACCAAATGGGGAAAAAAAACATGTAGACAATGCAGGAGCTAAAAAGACTGCCTGGGTTACTAAATTCAGTTTCTTGTCCCAACTTGTTTTAGCTCTGTGGTCCCTGTACTAATCTACCTGCCATCTTGAGCTATTTACAACAGCCCCTAAGGGATGGTGGGTTTTCAGGCACTTGCCTGGGCCCCTCATTTGACACAGCAGGGAACCGTTAGTCATTGGGCATAAGAATTTGTACTAAGAGAAATTTGAAGAGTGTGTGCTTTGCACACAACATTTTTTATTTTTTACTTTTTGGAGCATTAACTAGGTGGTTCCCAGTTTATAAACAGCAGTATAAGTCTGTGGAAATGGAATGTACCTGGAGAACACTGCTTTTCTCTGAACTCTGTAGATGGAAGGAAAACGGAGAAACCCATCAATACTACAGCATAAGACCCAGGATTTGCACGCTGGGCAGGTTGTGTTTTCTGTGTGGGACCCAGGGCTAAAATGCCAGTAGGCATGGTTAAATGTAGCCACTAGGCTCCCTCTCCACTCTCTCTGCCACAGTGCTCACCTCTCCTCTAGATACAGAATGTTGGTTTGAAGCGGAGTTAAGTTATTAACCTACTCTCGTGCCTTGTGACTCTATCAGAACCCTATGTTTGCCGTAAGCATCATGTAACCTATTTCCTATCTCTTTTTTTTCTATTTATTGCTATAGTGTCCATGGAAAACATTGGAGAACAAGGTAAAATATATTATTGTTTTAGATATAGAGCTCTTGAAAATAGTTTGCAAAAACAAGTGGAATTTACTTAGATTTGGTTGGGATTAATAAAGTGTTCTTTGAGAATGTAGAGATAAGATGGGGTTAAAGACATCTCATTCTCTTAGTCCTCAGACTGAATTCTGTCAGGTACTTGGCAAAGAATTCTACCCTGAAATGGCAGTAATCGTGCCAAAGGTTCTTGTGGCTTCAAGATACGGAAATATCAACAATTTCCTGTTTCAATTCAGAGTATTATCCCATATCTGTATCACTTCTATAATTCATAGAATTGTTATATATTAATGTGTATTTCATAATTAATCATTATCACTGTATACAAAATTAATGTTTTATAGTCGCATAGTACTTCAAGAATAAAACACCACACAAAATGTGTTCATATACATGACCTGAAAAAAGTATCAGAATGCTTTTCTTAACAGTTGTCCCATGTGGTAAATAAGACACTTGAACTTTTATTGGAAGAAATCTTTCTTTGTCCAGATTGTCTCTGTTTAAATATGTTCTCGTTAAAACAGCGAAAGCCACCAGATTTGACTAAAGCTAAGCAAGTAAGCAAATAGCTTCTCAAATAGGAACTGCTTTTGCTATTCTTTGTCCAGGAAGCAAAGTTCTTAAAGCCTAAATGTTTTGACATTTGTTTAGTACTATGTCAAATTTGGTTAGTACATTTATTTAGAGTTGTGGCATAACTCCCTACTTTTACAGTTTAGGAAAGGTCCCTGTGAGCCATTGTGCCTGTCTCCAGATGGGAGTGTTCTAACCGTGGGCCTAGATCTAATTATGCACCACTAGGGATTTTTTTTAAAAACTCTTGGCTTTAGATATAAAAATGTATTCATTGAGTTGTGCTTATTCCAGTATGACATAAGTGAACTTATTTACAATAAAACTTAATAAGTAATAAAAAATCAAAATAAAATGAGTATTATAATTGGTAATTTTGTTATTTTAGAACAAGCAGATCTTTTGTGAATACCATGATTTTAATATGTATTTGCATATTACAGTGATAATTATGTTTCTCTCACTTCAGTTGTGTGCCTGATTGCTTATCATCTACTTTTTGCAATGTTTGTCTGGTCGTATTGGAAAACTATCTTTACATTACCAATGAATCCTTCAAAAGAAGTAAGTTAAAATACTAGTAAAGTTATCTTAAAGATGGAAGTCAGTAATACTGATAACTGAAGAATGAATTGTATGTCTTTTTATTAATGTTGTAAACTTACTGAGTGTAGTGATTTTTTTTTATATTGTGTCTTGGTGAATTTCACTTGATAAATATTTTTGTACCGGATGAGTATTATATTTCTAATATTAAATCTGTTACGTGTTCCATTTCTACTTTAGAATTAGACATCAGGACGGATGGCTGGATAGATAGATAGATACATAATAGATAACAGATAGACCTGAAGGTAGACATGCTTCTATTATAATTATCACACTAATGGTATATTAGTTGGCTGTTAGACACCAAACAACAACAACAACAACAACAACAACTGATCCCTTCTACATTCAAAGTCTGTAGCTAGTCCACAGCCGCCAGTACCCAGGCTTCTTGCATTTTGGTGCTCTGACATTTGTAGTCGCCGTTCCCCAAGGTAACCTCTTGGCCTAAGATGTGTGCTCTGGTTCCAGCTATCACGTCTACATTTTAGCCTACTGGTCAGAAAAAGGAGTAGGAGTAGGAAGGAAGAGTAGAAGTAAATGTTCTTCCCTTTAAGGACACTTTGGAAGTTGCTGATACCATTTCCACTTACATTTAGAACTTACTTCTGTGGCCACTTCTATTTGGACAGAAGGCTGGGAGTGGAGTCTTTATTCTTGATGGTCATGTTAACCCTGGTAGAAGAAGGAAAGCGTGTACATTGGGGGTCAAACAGCAGTGTCAGCCACAGAAGCTTTTAAGTAAAGTGATATGATCAGCTATGCATTTTGAAAAGATCAATCTGGCTATTTGTTTTTGAGTCTTTAATCCTGGTTAAATATTCTTGGATCAAAGGACTGTGTCTGACTCACTTTTATTCTTTGGTATTTAGTCCAGTACATGTTTGTCAAATAGACATAAACTTTGTTCCAGTAATAGTAGTGTAGTTTTAGTAGGCTAACCTTAAATTAAAAAACAAATGTTTGAAAAAGAAAAAGAGTCTAGGCATCACTGTGAATTGTTTCCTGAAATAATCGGTTTGAAATGCAGCCATGGTCAAAAAGGCCAATAAATATGCTGTATAACCTGGGAGGGGATGTTGAAAACAAAACCACAGATATTTGCACAGAATTAATGGTATGCTTGACCTAGAATGAGTTAGATACAGCCTTTTTTGCTTCTACTATCTACTTGTTTTTCTGTTCCTACCTCTTTTTCTTCCCTCTACCCTAGTTATTTCTTTTCTATCATCTCTCTTACCCCCATCCTGGCTTTAGTTGTAGGTTTGAAGGAAAATGCTGACTTCTGTCACAGGTGATGTCATCCATTCCGGTGGCTAACCTGTGACCTCTGTGTTCAAAATTTCCAAATGTTTTTCTAGCTCCGACCTCTCCTGTGAATTTTAGTATCTCCCTGCCAAACATAACTTCTTGATCATTCCACTGACACCTCAAATGCAACACATCAAAAACTTACCACCGTGATTCATCCATTTCTTATACTGTAAATGCCACTGACATTCATTCACCTCACCATTCAAGCCAGAAGGTAGGCAGCCATGCTGAATCCTCTGCTTTCTCATGCCTCCACCATATTTTCACTTCCTAATATTTCTGTTTTAGTTCCAACCCCTTCTTTTCTTTCTTTCTTCTTCTTTCCTCCTTCCCTCCCTTTCTTTTTATCATTGACTTAATTCAGGATCTCAGTCATCTCTTTTGTCTGAGACATTGCAGTCTTCTCCTAAACGGTGTCACAGTTTTCAGTCTTGCCCACTTTCCCTTCCCAGAACCCTGCAAAAATTCATCGTCCACCCTGAAACGGGAGTGATTCTCTAAAAAGAATTTAATATTTTCACTCTACCACTTGTATCTACCCTGTGACTACGGGTATCCCACGGGGTGAAGGCCAGTCTCCCTAGTCTGGCAAAAAATGACACTTGTCTGACTTTTTGACTTCCCACTTTATACTCTGGTAGTTCTTAATTACGTGTAGTTTCCCGTATGCACCATGCTATTATTTCTTTTTAGGTTCTTCTCCTTTTTCATCCAAATAATTCTATTTTGATTCATAGTGTCAACTCCTTCTTGGTCTCCTTTGCTGGTTCCTCATTATCTCCTAAGCCTTTAAAGTAGGGGTGTCCAAACTTTTTTCAACGTTTTTTATCAAGGGCCATATGCGGAAAAATACACAAACAGCCGGGCCACTCACTTGAGGTGAAGTACGTATTGCCTCACCTGATTTATTTAAGTAAACTAAATATATTTTTGGAATTTGCTGCGGGCCAATTGACAATGGATTGTGGACCGCAGTTGGCCTGCGGGCTGCAGTTTTGACACCCCTGCTCTAAAGCATTGGATTATCCCCAAGCTCAGTCTCTGGACCTTTCTCTTATTTGTCTACATTATGACTTTATTGTCTTATTGCTACAGCTTTCAAATTAGTATCATTAGCCTGGTCATCTCTTCTAAACTCCAGACATATTTACAGCTACCTAGTTGGCATCTAATAGGCAACATATATGAAGACAAACTTCTGATTTCCCACCCACTCCCTCAATTCTCCTATTCCTAAAGTTTTCCTGTCTCAATAATGGCCATTTCATTTTTCCACTTGTCCAGGTCAAAAACCTTGGAGTCATCCTTGGCTACTCTTTTTCTCTCAGACTCCGTATTTGATCAATTAGCAAATTCCATAAGCCATACCCTTAGAATACCCACAGTGTAAGCTCATGCCCCCTCCACTGCTTCCACCCTGGTCCAAGCCACCATCATCTCTGCTTGAATATTTGCAGTACCTTTTCAACAGTATTCCTTGCTTTCTTACGTGTCCTCTTCTCTATATTTTCAAAATGATTCTTTCAAAAACAAGACAGATCATATTATTTTTCTCTTCAGAATTTTCCTATGATACCTGAATCCACTCAGAATAAAAACCTAGTTCCCTACTCTAGCCTAAAAGGCTGCATGTGGTGTGACCCAACACTCTCTCTCTGACTCGCCCTTCTCTTTAATGCAGTGTTGGCTTCCTTGCTGTTCCATCAACATGCTAAGCATGTTTCTGCTTAACATGTTGTAAAACCTGCTGTTTCTCCTTCACCTGGAACACTTTTCTCCTGTGTGACTGAGTCCCTCACATTTTTCCTATCTCTATGTCTCTGTTCAAGTACTACTTTATCTTAGAGGTTTTCTATGACCACTCTGTATAATATGCAAAGCCCCACCCCTAGCATTACCTTTAACCTGTACCTTGCCGTATTTTTCTCCGTATATCATTCTGTAACACATTCCATATTCATTTTTTCTGCCATCCCTAGAATATGAGCTCTAAAATGGCACGAACTTCATCTGTTTTTTTCACTAATCCATTGCCAGTACTTAGAGCAGTGTCTCATCCATAAAAGGTACTCAATAAATATTTGCTAAATGATTGAAAGGAGGAAAGAAGTTATGTGTACAGTTGCAACTTTGTGTTTAGAGCTTTGGCAGGAAGTTGAAGTGACTTCTAATTGCTTCCCATAGTTATGTGTGAGATGATGGGCTAAGAGTGATGAGGGAATTAGGTTGACTAAGGTTTGAGAGAGCAGAAAAGTTTGAAATGGTTGTTGGATAGAGTGGAAAAATGAAATGATGCAGAACACAGAAGAAATAACACAGTATTAAGGGAGCAGTCAGGATTGATGACTGTGAATTTAGAGTTGTACCAGGCTTTTGGGGATGATTTTTCCACAAAAGATCCTTACCGTATTTGATTCATATAACTGTATAAGACAAATATTGTTTATTACCATTTTACAGATGTAGCAATAGGCTTTGAACATTAGCTAATTATCCTAAAGCATTGAGCGCTAGTGTGTGGCACACCAAGTGCTAACATTTAAACCAAAGCCCTTTTGACCATCAATGCAGCACTCTTGTCGCTATGCCATGCTCTAGCATGGAGTGTGGACACCAAAATAGGTGGGAGTGACCAGGACATCGACTGGAGCATGGAGGAAAAAATAGCAAAACTTCTACTTTATACATTATTCTTTTAATGTTTCTCTCTTTTTAAAGTTTCATGTATAAGGTACATAATATATTAGCAAATAGGACATATGTAAAGATATAAGTATGCAAATATTGGCATTGTGGTCTTAAATTATTTTTAACTGATGAGACTACATGATCAAAAGATCTTGGAGGCCATTGTTATGCAAGAAAGAGCCCTTGCTTGCTGGTTGAGAATGTTAGATTGTTTCATTAATAATATACAATATCTTGGGCTAATTTTCTAATTGATGAGCAGCCAAAAACCCCTCACTTGTAAAATGAGGGTCCTGGACTTAAAGTGACAATAAAATGCTCACATGTGCTAAACATCTTTTCAAAAATAGGACTTAAAAAGTAGGAGAAGAGGTAATAGGAGAAAACAATGTTAATCAGAACACAATGTCTCACACTATTGAGAGAATATAAAATGATCTGGAATACATGAATTAAAATTTACTGTTTTGATAGCAATATTGTTAAATTGATAGTAGTTTTTCAATTTGTAAGATTGTTCCTGATATAAAAGTAACATAACCATACTAAATTATATTTAGAAAATGGAGACTAAGCAAAAATAAAAAGGAAAAAAATCCCACCACATAATTCAGACAGTTTACATTCTGAATTTCTTTCTAGTTAATTTTTTTCACGTAATAGTCCATCATTGGCTTATTTTCATTTTTAATAACAGGATAATATTCTCACTGAAATGTGTAAAAATTTACTCAGTCGTATCCCAACTTGGATTTTTAGACTGATCTCAAATTTTCATGTTATAATAATGCTGTTAACATGTTTATACATAGAGCTTTACCCATAGTTTGGATTATTTCCTTAATATAAATTCCCAGAGGTAGAACTACTAGATCAAGAAAATTTAAGTCACTATCCAGGTTGTTTTCCAAAAGGATGATAGCAATTTACATACAATGCTTCCAGTTTTATCAGACCCTTGTTATTACTAAGAAAACTGTTAACTGTTTCTTGCCAACTTTATAGGCAAGAAAATATTCTGTTTTCATTTGTGCATTGTAGATACTTTTGACGTTATATGTTTATTTTTGTCCTAAGTAAAAAACAACTAGCAAAAAGAAAATACAGTTCTGTGAGTTTTCTGTTTGTTGTTAAATTCAGGTTTTTTTCTTAATTTGTATATCCTTTTAAAATTATACTTTCCTTTGATCTGAAAACTGTATTGGAGCCCAGATCTTGGTTCCTAATACCATTCTCCAATAAAAAGAAGTAGGACTTCTTAGAAAACATGCTGATTTTAGAATCAGAGCAGGAAATATTCAAGATGAGCCAGGAGCATCTTATGGTGCCACAATGTAAGGAAGTTCAAACAGACTTTTAAAAATGTTTTTTGTGATTATCATATTGGAATCTAAACAAATTTTCATTTTTCTCAAATAATTTTTTAATGGGGCCAAATTGGCAGTATAATAAGTAAATTTAATGATTAGTCTTGAGTACTAGAGAATTCAGAATTTTCTAGTAATAATCATCCCTAAGTTAAAACTCACTTAGGTGTGAAAACATGCTTGATAGATTTGTTTCTATTTTTGTTACTAATAATATCCAATTGAAAAATTCATTCATTGAGCTAAATTTGTTTATTTTGCTATTTTATCTATCTTTGTAACTAATATTTGGGTAGAACTCTACAGTTTACAAAGCACTTTATATACTCAATTCCTCTTGAGTTTCACAAATATTTGAGGAAGTGAGTATTTTTAGTATTATTCCATTTTCTAGATGCATGAACTAATAACCTGTGAGGTTACTAAACGTGCCCAGATTTCAAGCTCTATTACCTCTCTGAATATATATATATAGTGTATACTGTATACCGTTGATATTTTATTAATGCCTTTTTCTGGGAATAGTTGATCGTATGCTATCATTTCTTTGAAAATACTGATTAAAATTTAACTCTGTTCCACAGTTCCATCTCTCTTATGCAGAGAAAGAATTGCTGGAGAGAGAGCCAAGGGGAGAAGCCCATCAGGAAGTTCTTAGGCGAGCAGCCAAAGATCTTCCCATCTATACCAGGACCATGTCTGGAGGTAGACGTCGATAATGAGTGCTTTGGCATGATAGCTTGTGGTGACTGTTAAGCAAATATGTATATATATATATATATATATATATATATAATGTAGATATAAGTATATATCTACATTATATATATATACTTGAAACTGTCACACACTCGTTGAAAAATATGGTTATATCTTGGATTGCTACTAAATCTTTACTGCACAATTGCATAGACAGAATAAAGCATGCATAACACTGTGCCACAGAGATCTCAACCAAATCCCGTGTAACTTTACTTCTATTCTGCCTATTTAGTTGTGACTCAATGAAGATGTTAGAACTGCAGAAATCTTGATTTGTATTTGTTAGCGTTCATTTTTAAACTTTAATTTATGGACCTTCCTGTTCGAATTTAAGGGAACAATATCTATAATGAACATAACTGATAATTTTACATACATTTGAAACAACAATTATACAAATTATGTAAAGCTTAATTTAGGTATCAGTACAATTCTTCATCTTTAAAATGTATGGTAATTTTTTTTAAACAAACACAACTCAAATAACAAATCTCTTTTACTTGGGTCAGGTTTTTAAGATAATTTGACAGCTGTCTAAATAAACAGTTGTCTTAAAAACTAGCACTCATGGACTATTGACACTTGTCCACCAAGACTTACCCAGAAACTTTGTGACTGTAGACCTCTGCTGTCCGTTTCAGTAGCCACTACCCATATGGCTGTTGAGCACTTACAATGTGGCTAGTCCAAATTGAGATGTGCTTTAAGTATAAAATACACCGCTGATTTCAAAGACGTAGTATGAAAAAAAAGAACGTAAAATATCTCATGACTATTTTCATATTATTTATGTTTGCTTCTAACTCACTTGAGAATCGTAATTGAATCTAACTCAAAGTCTCACGCACAATTCTTTCCTGTTTGTTTCCACTATTTCTCAATGAGCGACTGGTAATTTTCTGATTTAATACCATGCCACGGGTCTATCCCACGAAGACAGAGATGTGCTTATGTATAAGTTTGTGTATATCTGCCTTACATAACCCTTAACAGACATTGAGGAAATTTAAGCCCCTAAAAATAAATTACTGCATGAGCTGCCAAAATTAGTTAATAACAGTGACAGCACCGAATGCCAAACCCTAGTCTCCTCATTTCTAGTGCAGTACTTTTCTAGTGTACCGCTTGACACACAGAATTAAGAGAAAAGAGGACGCATAAGTCATACCAAAACAAATACCAATTTTTCTTAATAATAACAACTGCACTTTGAATTTAGCAGTCATCTGCTTGTGCAGTTTATATAATGTTAAAAGACTGTCTCTTATTCCTTTCAGGTATTGTACACCTATCTCCTGAGATTAATTTATGATTCCCAATATTCGTGACAGTCTGGAATAGAACCTGAATTCCCTAATATAATCTTTATTTTTATTTTCAGTGCAAAAATTCTGCATGCTTGCTAAAATCAGTATTAACTGACTGGAGGCATTGACTAAATTAAATTGCGCAAAGTATAATAAATAGATAATAATGCTGGTGTGATTGATCCCCTTCTGGAATATGTAGAATGGAAAAGTAGGCATGATTCAGAAGGGACATTCGGTGGAGCAGCCACAGTGGCACCAAGGCAGGAATGTGAGAGGATCTTTTTTTCCCTCCCCACCCAGCCACATCCTTCTGTGAACCTTGCGTTCAATGGATAACTTCCTTCTTCCCCCAGGGAAAGTCTGTAGACTAAAGCAACTGAAAGGTTCAGTTGTTGTTCAAATACTTTATACTTTATAGAGAATTGAAGAGTGTGGATGGTAATATACTTTAGGATTTTACCATTCATTTTAAATCCACAATACTTCCTCCAAACCCTGGAGAAAAATGCCAGCTGCCTGAGTTAAACTGACTGCTGTACACAGAGTACAAATTCAACCATATACAGAGTTGGCTGGTGGTGGGTAGTTAGGCAGGGGTGTTAAGACTCTCATTTCACTTCTGTTTGTCCTGTGCTTTCTCCTAATCCACCTATCTTCTGCTTTCTTACAGGGCTCTCCAAACTTTATTATATTATATATTTTTATTAATGAGGACTGTTGATGCTCTTTTGCCCTTGATATCTGCCTACAAAAAAAATGTTGTAGTTTTTGACTAGGACAGTAACAATTGTGTTTCCCCGAAAATAAGACCTAGCCGGACAATCAGCTGTAATGCTGATTTTTGGAGCAAAAATTATTTTAAGACCTGGTATTATATTACACCAGTCTTAAAGTAAAATAAGACCGAGTATTATACTATATAAATATAATATAATTACATTTTATTTTACATTATATTATATTATATATTGTATTACATTATATTATATTATATTATATTATATTATATTATATTATATTATATCCAGTCTTACTATACTTATATTAATTTTTGCTCCAAAAGACGCATTAGAGCTGATTGTCCGGCTAAGTCTTATTTTCAGGAAAACACAGAATTAGAGGTGATGTAATTAGTTTATCATTGTATGCAGATGTTGATAACATTCTCTTTTCAACATTTACCAAAACAGTTTTAAATTATCTAAGTAATATATGAATAAATTCTCAAAAAATTCAAGCAAGACAGTTGAAATAAAATTCCCCTTGACTGTTAGGAGTTTTTAAATAATTATCAGATGGTTCATTTTAAATTACACTTGGATGACTTTAATTGAATGAAATATGGCATACAGAGTGGGTTTTTTTTTAATTAAAAGACTAACTTTCTGTTTCTAAAAGATGATAAACAAAAGCTTATTTCTACATTGTTTTGATTTCCTGTGAGTTATTGCCTACTTTGATTTGAAAGATTTGGGGATTAAATGTATAGTAATGGAAGGAGAACTGACTGGGTGGTGAAGGAACACACAATGTGGTATGTGATAGGTCAGCTGGTAAAGGAACGCGTAGAGTCGGGCAAGTTAAGAAAGTTTTTATTGTTAAGAAACAGGTTTATCGGGCTGAGCAAAAGATGGCTACAGCCCAGGCTGCATGTCTAAAGGAGACTTACAGCCCCAAAGGAGAGCCTGAGGAGGGTTTTATAGCGGCTGTGCTGACAGCGTTGCATTGTTTGAACAGAAAATGTTGACTACCTACAAACCAGTAACTGTTTTGTGGCATTTTCTGTTACTGCAAGTTTGGCTCTGTCTGCAGGTGCAGAGCAACAGATATTTTGTTGTTTTCCTGCAGACATGGCTTTATCTGTAAGTCAAGGTCTCTGAGACCTAACATTCAGAGACCTAACATGAAGTCAAGGTCTCCAACATTCAGAGACCTAACAATATGTAGATGATTTGAAAGATTTTCCCCCCAGTGTACCCTAAAGTAGAGACAATCACTATCTAGAGAGAATCTAGCACTGCCTACCAAACATCACCAGGAAATGTAACTTTAGTCAGTGCTATCCATTATATTATAGAGCTGCTAATCCCTTGGGCTATTGGGCACTTAAAATGTGGCTATAAGTGTAAAATACATAGCTGGTGTCAAAAGCCTGCTATGAAAAAAATATATAAAATATGTTGTTAATATTTTTATATTGATCATATCTTAAAATAATATTTTGGGCTATATTAGGTAAAATAATTATTAAAATTAATTTCCCTTGGGTTTTTTTTTTTTTCAGTGTAGCTCCTACGGAATTTAAAAGTTCACATGTGGTTCACATTCTATTTCTCTGGCCAACACTGCGTACACTTTAATACTTTGCATGAGCCAGTGAGACCTTATAGCACCAATGAAAATGTACCTGTGGGACTTCATCCCTCAGGAGATGAGCAGCAAGGCCATGCCATGCACCTCTGCAATTCCTGGAAAGGAGAGTTGTGAGGAGATGATTAAGAACTTTTTTCAGTATTGAAAACAACTCCATCTAGGCTTTGCTGTCTAAGAAAAAGCTCATGTTATTCTGAGTTTACAGCAAGTGCTTCCTTTTTCAGAGATTATAACATTAGCCAACATAACCTTGGTAATTATTTATTGCAAGTATTTTTTTTCAAATTTTAAATTCATTAGTTTGGTTATACTGATCCTACTGGGCTGCCCACTTAATAACTGCTTTCTTATAATTTTAGTAGCCTGCCTATAATTTTAGTAGCCTGCATCCTCTAAGATGCCTGTGGACTGAAATAGCCTTTTGAAACCAGTCACCCATAACTGTCTTTGGTATATGTATCAGAGAAGAAAGGATCAGGACTTCAATTACAATAATTAAAATGATCTATTGGAAGTACTTCTTCCAATACTCACTTCAAACCTTATATTTCCAACAGAGAAAATGTGAGATCGTTCCCAATTTAAGTAACATATAGAGTTCATTCACAAATTTCTAAAATGTGGTTATATCTTTATCTAGTTATCCTGGCAGGGTACAGGAAATAATTGATTTACTTGAGGGAGACATTGTGTTTAGTTCAGTAGAAATGGACATGTTTACACCAATCATGAGCCTTATTATAACAACTGACAATTGAGGATGCCTTAGAAAAATTTCCCCAAAAGATCCTCTATTCTTGGGAAACCTCTCCGGGGAACTGAGGCTGTAGGCAAGTCATTCCATTTTGGTATTTAAACAGAGTCGAATATCTCAATTTTACCAAATTTAAATTCGGTATGCTTTTTAGAATTTAGATTTGGTTAGATGGTAAAAGCCATTTAAGTGCATGTTCAATTCACTGTTAAATCAAAGGCTAAGTGGAGCTTTCTGTTCCTAGCAATCCGATATTGTGACAGATGCCAACTTATAAAACCAGACCGCTGCCATCACTGTTCCGTCTGCGATAAGTAAGAAAATTTTTTACTTCTAAAATGTCTACATGCTCGTGGTCTTTTTACTTAATTGATTTCTTTTCTCACTGTTTTCTAGATTATTTTCCTTTCTCCTTATTCATGCTTCTCAGATCTTTATTTAGGAAATATAAGTGGAACAATCACGTTTATACGAGTGTGGCTTAGGATCACAATCAGTTGTCCCTTCCTCCCCCCAAATTCTTGCTGACACGAATGAAGTGCATGATATTTAGCTGCTCAGACTTGGCTAGTTCGACTTACTAAGTACTTCTTCTGTGACTCTTTCCCATCTTTATAAAGATAATTCAATTGACTTCATGAAAGTCAGATGTTATTATATACTTAGTATAACCACTCGGCTTAAGGATTGATATTAAAGGAAAAGTTTTATCCAGACTTTCAGTAAATCTGTTCACATTTCACATTTTGTACTTTCTTTAGCATAAAATAGTTCTGTATTAACATATCACGTTGTTTTTATAAAATGAATTATTTGATTTGCATGTTAAAGCAGTGTATTTTAAATTTAAAGTTCTATTATTGTATCATAACTGGAATTGGTTATAGTGTTTATTTTTAGATGAGGACTTTTGCTTTTATTCAATTTTCAGATAAGTAAATAATTTTGCAATATTTTACTTGCCACAACTCTTTTGAAATAAAATTCATATTTCTTTTTTTATAATTTAATGTGATTACATTTTTATGAGGTGTTGAATTTTGTGTGTGTATGTTTTCTTTTTAGATGTATTTTGAAGATGGATCATCATTGCCCATGGTGAGTATGCCTCTGTACTTAAACAAGTTTTTGTCCCTTACACCTTAAAAAAATGGAATTATTTATCTCTTTAAATCTTTTTATAAATGAAATCTTGCCTTAGCTGATCTGGGAGGTACTTTCAGATTTAATTGCTAATATTTGCTTATGTAGCTCAAAAGAGCCTAAAGGAGAATTTCCATGAAATAATTATAAAACCAGTAGCTTAACAACTTAAAAGTTAATTTCTCATATTTGCTTGGAACAAATGGTGTTCTTTATATGCACATGCAGAAATATAGAGATTCTAAAATAATCTCCAGAAATTATACCAAAATGTACATATAAATCATACACAGTACCTCACTGAAGTTCATAATAATTAATTCATCTAAAGTATTAACAATTTGTTTTACATAAAACTTGGCATTAAGGAGTAGAATAGCAAACATGCAAATACACATATATGTTTAAACAAGAGTTTCCAGTTAAAATTTACTAATATTTTTTTTAAAAATTCTAAGTCATGAAATTAGGGGAGTTAATAGATGATTATTTATGAGATCTAATTAACTAATGAAGATTGACTTTTTCTACTATTCCCTATAATTTTTTATCCCAGTGTAGATATACCTTTGTCAATCATACCGAGGTTGCCAGCTAGGTTGGATTTGGACATTAAGCATGATTATTCTACAAGCTTTATCTTCTTTCACAGGTGGCATTTGAGAAAGGTAGACATGCCCACAAATCTACAGTAGGTATAAGTTGAAACCTATACTTAGAAGGAATGGTTATCTTAGCTCCAGGAAACAATAGGGGAATGTCAGGTTTACAATATTCTATATCTTTCTCTGAGATACTCCTTCCTTCTCTCCGCCTAGATTTTCTTCTTTAGCAAGTTATGGCTCTTTAACTCCTATGAGAACAATGTTCTTTTCAAACAAAGATCTCAATAAATAATTGAGATCCCCTTTGTATTAATTTTCATTGTATTCATTCTTTTGCTTTCCTCATTCTTTCATTCATTTTGTTTTCATTCTCAGCAAGTAGTTGTCCCCCCGTATCTTCAATTATAAATCATCTTAATCCCCCTTAATTCCTCTGTTGACCCTTCCAGCCACAGATGCTGTCAGTGCCCCATCCATATCCCCATGACCTACCTGTGAGTTCACTGCACCTGCAGTAGACAGTTCCCTTGCCTGTTGACAGCTCCCCACCTGTTTCTTTGCTTCTGTATCTGAGAGCTTCTGTATCTGAGTTCTTTCCCTGGGCAGGTTTGTTCTGCTCCTAAACCTGGCAGTTCAGAAAGGCCAGCATATTAACGCTTCAAGAAGCCACCCTCAACCAGTGAGGGACTCGTTAAGAACACAAGCTTTTTTGGATTATCTCCCCTCCTTGTTTCGAATAAACTATATATAAGTTCTTTTCTCAGGGTCTGCTTTGGGGGAGCCCATACTAAGACACCCTTCTTTCTGAACAATGGTGTATTCTAGATATAATTTAGAAGAATGGTAAAGAAATCAGGTTCCTAGAGTTGACTCCGATTTTTCTAACTTAAAGTTATTAGGGATTGTGATGATCAGGAATGGAGAAGTGGAAACAATCAGGATTAATCCCAAACTAGTGCACACCTATAAAGCTTGCCATCCATCGCCTTGCTATACTCAGTGTTACAAAAGTAGAAAATAATAATTTACTATGCTAGCATTCTTTCTAAACCTGCAATTAATTTGGCTTTATAAGATACTTACAGCACAATTTGACAATCTTAAATTTTGACAGACCCGATCAAATAAGTGAAGGGAACAGCTCTAAGACTCGAGAGTTTTTAAAAGTGGGTTCAGATTGCATACCTGTATACGTACCTATCATCACTCTCACCCTTAAGTGGCAATGTGGAAGAAGTTAAATGACCTGACTAATACCTTTCAACTTGTCTGAAATTGTTCCTCGCCAGTATTGCCTCCCAATGCTGCAGCCACTCTCCCAGCCACCATCTCAGCTCCCAACGCTGCCTTACAAGAAGCAGTAGTCGGGTCAATTTGTGAAGGGTTTGGTTGCAAGGGCCTAATATTCACCTGCTGCCAGCTGAATGGAGCAGCCATCTCATTTATTTTGAAATTTCAAATTAAAATTTGAAATAAACTTTGTAGATTACACACAGTGTGGTTCTAAATTCAAAAGTGAAAAAAGAAAAGGTACCAGTATTATTTCTAGTCCGCACTAAAAATAAATATTAGTATTAAATTTAAATATTAAATGAATATTATTATATTTACTTAAGTGTGAAATACATATCAAACTCTAACATACCTGGTCTTTATTTACTGACTTTCTCCTGTGTTTCCTGGCTCTGACGTGGCAAATTACATCATGTTCTTAAGTAGAAGTTAAAGTAACCTAAATTAGATGTTAGAAAATCTATGATTAACATCATTTTACTTTCTATAAAAATGTTACTTATCATTTAACATAAAAGCTGCTGCTTGCATTTCTGTAGGAAGAGAAACAATCTTTTCTATGCCTTCTCATTTTCCCCTCATCCATAAAAGAGTCATTGTCCTCACTCACTTTGTCCAGCCCCACAGCACCCCAGCCTTTGTCTACCCATCTTGCCCTTTTGAAAGCAACACAAGTTAGCTAAGGGAATATCCTGTGTCCTTTGAGAAAAAAACAAACAAACAGCTAGAGTAGGCTTTACGGGACTTTTGCGATATTATTTCTTGCCATTATTTCATTCAGATGTCATAAAAAACAATCTCAGTATGCACTCACCCTGGAATCTCTGACAAATACATTTGTTTTCATACAATGTGCACCCACAATTTTGGGCTTCTTTATGAATTTACTTGTTATGTACTATTTAAGTTCTAAAATTATTAAATCTAATGCTATTATTCCCTTTGCCTTATTTGCCTATTATTTGAGGTAGAAAATACAAACATTTATCTTTCTTTTCCCTCCTAAATTTCCAGTTTATTCATAAGACAAGTAAATGTTTGCCTTTAAAACTTTTTACATTTTTAAACTTTTCTATTGTGGTAAAAACACAGAAATGAGATCTACCCTCTTAACAACATTTTAAGTGTAGAAAATAGTATTGGTCGAATCCACAGATATGAAACTCAGGAATACCGATGGCTGACTGTATGTTTATTGAAAACAATCCAAGTATACATATTAAAAAGAAATGAAATCTTACTACTTGTGACAACATAGATTGACCTAGAGCAGGGGTGTCCAAACTTTTTTCAACGTTTTTCACCAAGGGCAGCATGCGGTAAAATACACAAATAGCCGAGCCACTCACTCGAGGTGCAGTACATATTGCCTCACCTGGTTTATTTAAGTAAACTAAATATATTTTTGGAATTTGCTGCGGGCCAATAAAAAATGGATTGCAGGCCACAGTTGGCCCGCGGGCCGCAGTTTGGACACCCCTGACCTAGAAGGTATTATGCTAAGTGAAATAAGTCAGAAAAAGAAAAATACCATGATCTCACTTGTATGTGGAATCTAAAGGACAGAATGAACGAACACACAAACAGAAACAAACCCATAGATACAGAGAACAAACTGATGGTTGCCAGATGGGAGGGAGGTTGGGGAGGGCTGGGTGAAAAAAGGTGAAGGGATTAAGAAGTACAAATTGGTAGTTACAAAATAGTCACAGGGATGTAAAGTACAGCATAGGGAATACAGTCAATAATATTGTAATATCTATGTATAGTGCCAGATGGATACTAGACTAATAACTTCATAAATTATATAAATGTCTAACCACTATGCTGTACACCTGAGACTAATATAAAATAATATTGAATGTTAACTATAATTTAAAAATAAAATACTATAAAAAAGTAATATAACAAAGAAATATAATTTTCCTCCAGGAAATTGGCAAAAAAGACAAAAGAGGCAGAGACAGAGCTTAGAACTGGCTTATCAAGTAAGCAAATCAAGAATTAGAAATAGATTCTCACTGGTTTGCATTCACATAATTTAAACATGATCTGACTGACATTAACTCTAATCATTATGGCCAAGAAATCCTGAACTCTACTAAATCTATGTGGTTGGGTGATCTAGTATTTTTAAAGAAATTTGTTCTCTAAAAGATTCAGAAAGAAAAATAAATAAATAAGAAGAGGAGAAAAGTTACAAGGAAAAAACAAACAAACAAAAAAACAAACCTAAGTGGACCTGTGCAGTTCAAACCTGTGTCAACTGCACAGTTATATATGTTCATGATTGAGTAAAGCAATATTATATAATATATTTTTAAAATCTTAACACAAATTCCTTTTTAGTAAAATTGGTTTTTGATGTTTGTATATGTAAAGAAATCTTATGAATTACAGTTAAGGAAATGCCAATACATATCAAATGATAGGAAATGAAACACTGTGTTAAGGTTGAGCTTATGTATACCTGGGTTGAAAATGTAAGACTAACAGAAATGTTTTTGTTTTGTTAACAGGGTGAACAACTGTGTCGGATTTTCAAATTATAAATTTTTCCTCCTTTTCTTGGCTTATTCTCTGCTGTACTGTCTTTTTATTGCTGCTACAGATTTACAGTATTTTATCAAATTTTGGACAGTAAGTCATTACCTTGGTGAACTATTTTAGTATACAAAAATATATAACATAGATTTTCTTTTGTGAACTATTTCAGACACTAATTTTATAGAATAGAGCTCATTTAGATATAGTCAGCCCTCATTATTTGCAGATTCTGTATCTGTGAATTCACCAACTTGTTAAAATTTATCTGTCACCCCCCAAATCAGTACTCTCAGAGCTTTCGTGGTCATTTGCAGAACATGCACAGAGGCTAAAAGTTTGAGTTGCCCCATGTGCACACTCCCAGTTGAGATCAAACAAGGCTACGCTTTGCCTTTTGTTTCAACTCTTTGTACTGTTCAACAAGTGTGCTTTTCTATTTAATGCCATGTTTTTTTTGCATTTTTGTGCTTTTCATTGGTGATTTTACTGTTTAGTAAGGTCTTCAAGCATAGTGCTGAAGTACTGTCTGGTGTTTCTGAGCAAAAGAAGACTGATGTGCTTTATGGAGAATACATGTGTTAGATAAGCTTCCTTCAGGCATGAGTTGTAGCGATGTTGGGCACGAGTTCTCTATTAGTGAATCAATAACATATTAAATAAGGTGTCTTTAAGCAGAAACACACAGAACACAAGGTTATATATTGATTATTTGACAAAAATGCTGTGACCAGAAGCTCACAGGAACCTAACCCTGTATTTTCCGTAGCAGAAATGGTTCAGTATTCACAAATTCAGTGTTCATGGTAACTTTACAGGACACAACCACTGCCAATAACAAGAATGAACTGTATAAGAATTTATTTTTAGGATTTAAAAATAGAAGTGTTTTCTTTATGCGTAAAAAGATTATTTTTTAAACTATTATGTCTATTATGTCCCAAATTTTTATTAAGCATGGCTTGATTAGACTTTAGATAGTTTTTTAGATAGTTCATTTTTTCTCTGCACCATTTATTTTAAATGTGAGCAAAACAAATTGAGTATTTTAAATATCCAAAGATACTCCTATGAATACCAAATGATAGTAAAAAACAGTTACTATCTGCGAGGATTGCTTTATTATTTTCATACAATTATTCATTATTATGGTAAGACTTTCTCAATTGCTAGATCGTTTATGTGAGATTGGAACCACATTCAAAACTAAAGATTTATTGAATGCCTACCCTGTGCCAGGTACATTGTAAGCACTAGGAATACACAGGTACATGGATATGCTCCTAGCATTCAAGTGTGCTTCCGTTGTCCAGCTTGAAGAATGATCCCTAATGAATGTCTGAGAGGATGGCACCCCACTGTTCCTCATTCCTGTGGATGGTTTTAGTTCCAATCACAAATATGTGTGTAAAGGAATGGCCTGTTTTCACTGTGAGGACTCTGCTGTCAAAAGCTATCAGTGAAATCTTGTGACCTGTGTCAATCTGATAGGTATGACAGGGTATGAAATAGTATGCCCGGCTATCAGAAGGGGAAGCTTCTCAACCACTCTGGTCCTTCCCTAAGTGTCCATAGCCCTAAGCCTGCATTCTAGAGCAAGTCCAGGTCTCTTCGGACAATACGTATAATGAGAGTCAAACTAGTTTTGCTTTTAGTTGGCCTATTTTTATCTCATGGATATTGTAAGATTTATTTTAGACAGATGTTATGCTCCAGTGTTGATCTTTTTTGTGATGCTATTATTTAAAATAGCTTGAATCATTATTGTGGATGTGTTGTTTTATGTGTTCTTGTACTTGTGCTGGTGTTTGTAGTGATGTAAAACATCAATGAGTATAGTAGCTAAACTGTGCCAATTAACATTTATTTTCTGGCATTGTAATAAAACTATTTAAACATTTATAAATCTGTATTATGTTAAAACATGGTCAGGTAGTAAATTCAGAAGTATATTTTATAGTTTCTTTCATCTTGCTTTCTACTGGTATAGTTTACACACATACTACCATACTGCCATAATTTTTCTATGATTTGGTTATGCAAAGCAAAATAAATATCCCAAATTTAAATATTTTTCCATATATATTCATACTACAGTAAACATATATTTTAATATGATGCTATATTTTTTTCTCAAAGTTTTTACATAAAGCCATGTACCTTTCTCCATATCTAAATTTAAGAAACATTTTAAGCAAAAAAAGAAATCTTATAAAAGTAGGGGAATACTTATCCCTTTGACAAAACATGTTATTTTTTTCCTTTCTTTATAGAATGGTCTACCTGATACTCAAGCCAAGTTCCATATTATGTTTTTATTCTTTGCTGCAGCTATGTTTTCTGTCAGCTTGTCTTCTCTGTTTGGCTATCATTGTTGGCTAGTCAGCAAAAATAAATCTACATTAGGTGAGTATCCAATTGTTGTAGTTAACAGAACTTTAAATACATAAATAGTTACTCATCAAAAATTGCCATATTATTAAATGACAATCTGTCCTGAAGTGGTAAAAATCATTCTTATTTCCCACATTGTTTTGTGGTATGTGACTCAGACATAAATAAATTCACTCATTCCATATATTTATTGACTGTCCATTGTATGTAAAGCATTTTGTATATTCAGTGGTGATTAAAGGACAAAACAGCCTAGTGAGGGGCACAGAAAATCAAGGAGCAAATGTAACAGTAATTACAAAACACAAAGAGCTTTAACAGAAACAAACAAGATGCTGAGGTATGAATCAAAGGCTGGAGATGGTAGAAGGGAACTTACTTAGATAAAGTGATCAGGGAATAGCTCACCAAAATAAAACATATTTAACCTACGATGTCAGTCATAGAAAGAGCCAGAACATCTCAGGCAGATGATCTTACATATAGAAAACCTTAAAGAATCCACAGTAAAAGCAATCAGAGCTAATAAATAACATCTGCAAAGTTTCGTGACACAAGATCAATATGCAAAAAATCAGTTGTATTTCTATTCACCAGCAATGAACCCTCCAAGAAGAAAATTAAGAAAACAATTCCAATTACAAAAGTATCCAGAATAGTAAAATACCTAAGAATAAATTTAACCAAGGCAGAGCAACACAAATATAGTGAAACTATAAAACATTGCTGAAAGACGTTAAAGAAGAACTAAGTAAATGGTAAGACTTCCCATGTTCATGGATTAAAAACAATATTGTTAAGATAGCAATACTACTACCCAAAGTGATTTTTAGATTCAGTACAACTCCTATTATAATTTCAATGGCCTTGTTTTGCAGAAATAGATAAGCTGGTCCTCAAATTCATATGGAATTTCAAGGGCCCCAAATAGCAAAAAAAAATCCATTAAATTTTTTTTTTTTAATTCTTACTCTTTTCAAAACTTACTACAAATCTATAGTGATCAAAACAGTGTGGTACTGGCATAAGAATAAAGATATGGACGAATTGAGAGTCCAGAACTAAACTTAAACATCTTTGGCCATTTTATTTTTGACAAGAGTACTAAGACCATTCAATGGGGAAAGAATAGCATCTTTAACAAGTGGTATTGGGACAACTGGATATATACATGTAAAAGAATGAAATGGAACCCCTACCTCACATAATATACAAAAATGAACTCAAAACGGTTCAATGACCTAAATGGAAGAGCTAAAATTATAACAGTCTTAGAAGAAAACATAAGGATAAATCTTCAGGATCTCATAAAAGGCAATTAATTCTTAGATACAACACCAAAAGCATGAGCAACAAAAGAAAATAGATAAATTGGGCACTACCAAAATTTAAAAATTTGTGTGTCAAAGGACATTATCAAAAAAGTAAAAAGATAGCCCACAGAATGAGAGTAATATTTGTAAATCACATACCTGATAAGGGCCAAGTATTCATATATACAAGTAACTCTTACAACTCAACAACAAAAAGACAAACAGTCCAATTTAAAAGTTGGCAAAGGATTTGACTAGACATTTAAATAAACATTTCTCTAAAGAAAATATACAAATGGCCAACAAGCACATAAAAGCACATTACATTCTGGTTAAAAAACTATAGATTTGTATATATCTATATCCATCATCCATCCATCCATCCACCCATCTATCAAGAGCTAGAAGATGTAGTTTTAACATATTTGCCTGTTTATAGTTTCTAACTTTTTACAATGCACATGTGCTGCTATTATAATTAAAAAGCTACTTAAAAATTAAAATAAATGTAATTGTATTTTATGATTATTTTAAAACAAAATAAACGATCTATATTGCAGAGTTGTTGGTAGGCACATAAGTACTCACAGGGGATTAGCCACTGATTTTCGAGTTCTTTTGTTTAATTCAATCACTTCTAAATATAGGAGTTACTAGCTGATATATACTTTACTCATGTGATTGCTCTGTTATCTTTTATAGAGGCATTTAGAAGTCCAGTATTTCGACACGGAACAGATAAGAATGGATTCAGCTTGGGTTTCGGTAAAAATATGCGACAAGTTTTTGGTGATGAGAAGAAGTACTGGTTGCTACCCATTTTTTCAAGGTACTTTGTTGTGAAAATTTTCAGGTTTTAAAGGAATGAAAGTAATACAATAAAAGAACTCTATAATTCTGCATAGGAACTCCTCTTTTTTAAAGTATGATTTTATGACTCATGATTACATCAATGTGGAAATCAGTTATCTCATCTCCCTAAACATATTGTATTGAAACCAGTGTGTGATTCGCATGTTTTGTCCATAGTATAATTATGTCCTGCTCGCAGACATCAGCACTCTGAGTGTCACTCTGTTGTCTTTTTTTATTGCTCAATTGTAAGTTTTGATTTTAATTATAGTCTAGGTGATGGCTGCTCCTTTCCAACTTGCCTTGTTAACCAGGATCCTGAACAACCATCTACTCCTGCAGGACTGAATTCAACATCTAAAAAGTAATTCCATTTTTTTTCTTTTTTTACTTTCGAATAACATATTTATCTTCATGTATCCTTTAGTTATATGATTCTTTGAAAAAAAATTTCAAGAACATAAGATAATTTACTGCAATGGTTCCCACTTAGAATGAGGAAAAAGGAAAGTATGACTGGGGATGGGTCCATAGGGAGCTTCAATTATACTTGTAAAATTCCATTATTAATCTGGGTGATAGGTAAACAGGTGTTAATTCTCTATACATTTTGGTTGATTGAAATATATTATGATTTTTTAAATGTAATGCTTAAAATAAAAAATATATATGAGTCCATATTAGCTTCCCTAGTGATCAGATGAGCAAACAATGTCAGCTTTCCCTTTGACTCTCTAGGTCCTTCCTCTCTGTAGTAACTGTTGTAGAAATGAGAAAACTTCCCTAGATAAGGCCTTTGGGGATCAGATGGAACCCAGGACACCCACTGGACAGTTCCATTAGTAGTGTGCACCGTATTCTTGGTGCTCTATAAAGACCTCTGAGCATTATCTGAACCATTTCCTTGGAAAGAGAAGGGAGGGTTCTTAGAAATTTATGGTCTGGAGACTTTTGCCCCTGCTTTAAGTTTGTTTCTTTCCTGTCTATCAAGAATTTGAGGAAGACCAGAAATTTGCTACTAACTGGCAAAAGGCAAAACTACTTAAACTTTTAAAATGCTATACATATATGAATGTTCAAGTTTGAAACACTAATCTTTATATCTTTAAGACAGAGTTATTGGAATATGACCACACTTTTAATTTTGAGTGAAAGCCAATAGCAAAAACATAACCATAATAGCATTCTTAGCTAAATTTTAGGGAGTTTCTTATTTGCCAGAATGCCATGTATACAGCACCTCTGGCTACATTCCTTCCATCTAGTGCCTATTTCTTATTGATCACAGTACTTTCCCCTGGGCGTCCTGGCGTGACCCCAGAATGTTTCTCAAGGCAGTGACACCCTGGCAACCTTGTCAAATTGTTTTAAATTGTCAGAGATGAAACTTATTTGCCACCCCATCCCAGAGTGAGCGATGTACATACCAGACTCTTATCAATTGATGAGCAGGCCATTTTCATGTGTTTCACAGGGATATTCAAAGGCACCAGAGTCTTATTGGGTCATGCCCTGTGAGTTTGGGCTTGAAAATTCCACAGAGCTAAATGTTAATGGTTTTTCTTACACCTTGGTGCAGAAAAATCTAGTTTTAATAAGAAAAATCTAGTTTTAATCTAGTTCTAGTTAGAACACATTTTCAAGCTTATATGAAATTTAAGAGTTTGCAAGTAATGTTTTTGGACCTTTGTTTCAATGTTTTTTTTGTAGTTTAAGACGATTTGGGATTTAGAGATAGTATCTCTCCTAAGTGTACCAGGGGCATTGAGAGAAATCCTAGTTCTGGAACTGTTACCGAGCAAGGTGATCTTGAAAAGGTCAAGAAACCAGGCTTCTCCTGTTAATATTGGATTTTGACAGCTAAAGTCTCTTCTACAGAATTTTATAATTTCCCCTGATTAGGGCATATAACATTTCTATGGTTTATGCTGGTGTCGCCTCTGTGCTCCAGAGTTTTATATCTGACTGTCTGCTCAACATTCCCACTCAAATGTCTAAAAGTCATCTGCAACTGAACAGGTACAAAGCAGAACTCTTGATTCCATCTATCTACATCCTCATGCCCACTCTAAACTTGATATTCTCCATTCCTCCATATACATATCAGTAGCTGTGACCTGCATTCCCCCAGGTGCTCAGACCAGAAACTTGGACATCCTCCTGGATTCCCCTCTTTCAGTTACCTTGTATTTACTCCATTTGTAAATTTTGAGATGCATCCTATGTCTATATCATTTCTCACATAAATTGTTTTAATTCCTCCTAACTAATCTTCCTGATTCCATTTTTGCCTTACTGCAGTTTCTTCTCAATTAAAATGTCACAGTGATCCTTTTAAAACATAAATCAGGTTTTGTCATCTTCTGCTCAAAACCCTACATTGATTTCCCATCTTAGAATAAAGACTAACGAGTGTCCTTGCCTTGTCCTATCTAATGTTGCCCCCAACACCTCTCTGATGTCAATCCCTTATCACTTTCCCATCACTCATAATCCTCGGACACATAGGTCTTGCTGTTTCTGATATGCCAAGCATGTCCCGTATTTAGTACCTTTGTACTTGCTAATTCCTATTCCTAAATGTTCTTCCTCCAGAATTCTGAATGATCTGTGCCTTCTTTTCATTCACTTTCTATTTAGGTGTAACTTCACAATAGAGGCCATCTTTGAAAACCCTTTGTAAGATAGTAACCTGCTTCTCCAATTCCCCATACATTTTTTTTTTGTCATAGCTTGTATTATCACCCGACTTACTATATATTTCTCTCTTTATGATCATTCTTCCTCAATTACCAATGAAACTTCCATGAGATCAAAGACTTTATTCATTGATGTAATAGGTACTCAATGAATATCGTTGAATAAATGGATCCTTGCCAGTTGTTTTAAATTAATCCTGTTAGCAGTAATCAATCTATAAGGAGTCCCCAAACCAGGACCTAGTTAGTATGTTGGAATACTGTCTCTTTCCTGAAGAATAAGAATTAGAGTAAAAGAGATTTTTTTTTTCATATGAATGGGAGACAAGCTTTTTTTTAAAAAAATGATTTATCTTCAACATTTTAATAAGGGTATGTTAAAGCTGCACAAAATTGAAATATTCTCAAATTTTAGCAATGAGGTAATTACTAAGGAGCAAAAGTAAGTCCTTTAAAAATATAATAGTTATAGACAACTAAAATATGTTAAATTATTCTTGGAAGAATTTTAAGTAGTTTTTTTTCTTTTGAACATTATTATAATTACTATTTCAGCGTATTCTAAAATAATAGTTTCTATGCCAATAATTTGTTCTAAGTGAAATGTTATTTTAATTTATGTGTATTTTCTCATACCATCCAATATGTTGATATGTGGCATGTCTACTTAAATTTTAAAACTTAAATTCTTCATTTAAGACTCTTCATTTTCTCAAATTAAACATCAGGTTTGTAAGATTTGATAGTGTCATGTTTTCAACATTCCTGCATGATAATACTCAAATTGGTTGTTTTGGTCTTATCAAAGAAGATAGAGAATTCTTGGTTCAAGACCAGTTAAGGCACTTTAGAAACACTAGTTTTTCCTCAAACTTGAAAAAGTCAATCACCTTTATATATGATATGCCATCACCTTTATATATTTTTTCCATATCCACTTACAAAAATTAGTATTTTTCTTTAATGTATTTATTCAAATTGGCACCGACAGTTGTTTTTAAACCAAACTTTGTATAACTGTCATAAATGAGAAGCTAGTATAATTTGTTGTAAATAGAATATAACTTTAAAAAATAAAATTGATAATAAAATACTATTAGGTTCTAACTAGATTCCCTCACCTGCTAAAGTGTAAGGCTAAGGCCTACTCTATATATTAAAAATGGAAATTTGCCAGAGTTAAAAATTGTCATCTTATTGTAATCAGAGGAATTAAAAGAATTGAAAAGAGAACATTTTTCTTATTGTGAGTCAGTATGATTTAATTGTTCCTGTATTCCCCAAATTATCTTGGGTAACTCCTACAATATCTGGCACTGTAAGTGGTTTGTGTTCATACTTTGAGAAACACTCACCTTAATACTGTCAAGGGTTAATCTGATAATTGTGATAATGATTATTATTCAGTCCTGAAAACCATCAATTTCCTGCAAAGCCATTGAGAGAGTCCCAGAGCCACCTTCTTACTGATTCTCAATCTTGGACAGAGAGCAGCACAAACCTGGGCAAAGGCAAAGCTGGTAAGAGTGTGCTTGTTTGGCCTTTCTGATATATTTTATTTTTGAAAGGTGAAAGTACTGAAAAAATTTTATTATATTACCTATAGGATTTTTCTTGCTTTGGAGTCAGATTCCCAGTGTAAATTTAGAATTATTTTCAGGAACATCTATTTGTGAAGTACTTTGTCTGTTAGCTGTAGAAAATCATTTTGTGAAAGATAAATCTACATTACATTTTTTTTCAGTTTAAAAAACCAATCTTTATTATTGCATATTAAATGATAGAAATAAACTCAAAATACAGTTTGTTTTTTTTGTTTTTTTTTAATTTATTGGGGTGACAATTGTTAATGAAATTACATAATTTCAGGAGTACAATTCTGTATTACATCATCTATAAATCCCATTGTGTGTTCACCACCCAGAGTCAGTTCTCCTTCCATCACCATATATTTGATCCCCCTAACCCTCATCTCCCACCCCCCACCCCCATTACCCTCTGGTAACCACTAAACTATTGTCTGTGTCTATGAGTTTTTGTTTTTAAATGGAAAAATGTGATCAATTCAGACAAAAGGTTGAAAAAATATCTGTGAAAAAGGTCTTAAATTATGCAGTTCTTTTACTCTAAGATTTCTATCCAATTTCAAAAGGTCAAAGAAAAGTGATTGCATAATTACCTAACTTTAGCTACCTTTTATTTCTTCATATTTCTCATTATTGTTATTGATTTTAATCTTTTGATTACCTCTTTATTGGCAAAGAACAAGCAAGGCTTTGAAGTTAGACAGACCTAATTTCAAATCCCAATTTAGGCACCTAATCAGTGTGTGATATTTAAGTTACCTAATCTCTTTTAGACTTTGCTTCCTTATCTTTAAGATACTTATTTCTCAGGGTTAGGAAGGATTAAACAAAACAATGTGATCATATATGTAGGTGTGAGTACATACGTGTTGTGTCCCTATAAATGAGTACAAAACCATACATCCACGATCAAGACACTGTTAGCCAGAAAATTACAAGGCTTACTAATTGAATTCTTCAAAATTTTCTTATAGTCTTTTCTTTAAACTCTCTCCTAGTGCTGCATAACTTTGACTCATGGCACTTGAAAGTATTTACTGGTTTATTTGAAATCTCTGGTATTTAGTAGTGGTGAAAAAAAAATTGCTAGTCCTAAGTAAATATTCTAAGGTCAATATTTAATATATAATCAGTCATATTCTCCTAAAATACAGGCTTTCTAACTCCATCCTTTTAATATTCATAATTTGGTCTCTCTTCACCTTCAAACCTACCATTCCATTTTGCAATATATGGGAAGGACTAGGAATTACCTAAATAAAAATTGATGACACCTATTTGCCTCTTGAATCCATCAGTTTCCTTAGAGGCAAAGAAGTGAGGTATAGTTGGGGGTCAGTTTTGGGGGTGGAGAGACAAAGAGCTCTTTCTTTCAGAAGGGATTTGTGTCTCATAGTTCTACATTAACATGGAAGGGATTTCTTGGTTTTTATGTGCTGTTATTTGGCATGTTAGATTAATTTTTCTGTTACTTTGCTAGATGAGTAAGAAACTAAAGTTTAAAGGATGATATAAAAGAAGGAAGAGAAACATGAGAAGGATGAGATGAGAAAGGGCTCAAAGATTTAGTTTGACTAGAATGAGGTAGGTCAATGAAGAATTAGGAAATAATAATTTAAGGTGATATGAGAAGTGCAAATGTGTGTGTGTGTGTGTGTGTGTGTGTGTGTGTGTGTGTTTCTATATGACCATATTATAAACACCCATACTAGAAACAAGGCATCTTTGGAAGTATATTGGGGGGATTCATGAATGAATAAACAGATCTCTGCCTATTTGTTCAAAAGCAACCAAAAACTGCTAATTTATGTTCTTTCTTGAAGGTATGAGCAACCCTGCATTAACCATGGAGAATGATGCTTAACTCTTCAAACAAATTTGTACTTTATGAAAGTAAGATAAGTTTTTTCTTTATTCTGTTCTATATTTTTAACACTTTCCAGTTCTTTTAGGGTAAATATTGTTTATTTTTGAGTGATTCATATTAAAAGATGTCTTACCTTACCCTTGGGATTGTATTACTCACACTGGAGACCTCTGGACATGGACTGAGCTTCAGTATTAACTCGTGTTTAGGTTAACATGATAATAGAAATAAGTTGATGAACTAAATTTGTTTCTATAGTAATGCATTAAATGGCAAGAATTGATCCTAAAGTATTGAACTTTACGTGACAATTATCTTGTCATTTCATAGGATTGTGCAATTTTTTATTTTTATTTTTTTCTGTCTTTCTAGATATACAGTGGTCATGTCCTTGACCATCCACTAGCAGAATTTCAATGGATCTAAGTACAAGATAATTATATCTTATTAGTGTAAACTGGTCATCCCTATTTTTGGTCCTAGTAGGACCCCATAGTATGAGACATCCTTAAAATAATAGGTGTTCCAAATAATTTTCTCTAAACCATGATTTTATTAAATCTGTAGTTCCAAATCAGTTTAATACATAATCTATTTATAAGCCTACAGTCCATAAAAAAAGCTACAATAAAGAGTCCCTTTGGAACAAAGCCATAAACATCTGAACAACATAAACAACTATATATACTATTATAATAAATACAATATAATGACTTAAACATGAACATTATCAATACAACTCTGTATTTACAAAACTACAATCTAGAACCCTAAAGTCTAAGAGAAGCAAGATAGTAGTATCTAAAACAAAGTCATCTGTATCAAAGTACTTCATGGATATCTGAGTTTCTTTGTGTGTGTGTGTGTGTGTGTTTGTTTTTAACCCATTTTAATCCTCAAAATCTTTTCTTAATCTGTTTTTTAAAATTTTGTTTTATTTTCATTTTGGTGAGTAGCTCTTTAATAACTACAAAATACTGATCTGGCAATTTGCTAGTTGACTCTCTCGGTTTGGGGTGACTGTACATGATGGTATAGTCACCATCATGGTAACCATAGTTAGATTAATCCTAACTATGGTTAGGGGAGTGAAAAATGTAATCTTAATTTGATTACATATCAAGGAGACGTTAAATTTATGGAAATCTTAAAATATAACTATAAATAAACAAATATGAATCACTATACCACTAATAAAATAAATATTTTATAGAACACAGTTCTGTAAAGCATATAAAGTTTCACAGGAGTTTTTGGAGTATTTTGAATTATTAGTTATAATTACCATTGTGTTTGAGGTCATGTGTTACATAGTAATAGCCTGTCATGTAGACATCCCAGTATTTTGACACAAGACCAGTGTTGCGTTTGTTCATCGTTATTCTCAACACTGCACACAGTACCAGATGCATAACAGGTTCTCAATAAGTATTTTCTAAATAAGTGATAAAATAACATCATTAAAATTAAAAATCTCACAGAAACTTGATTTTATTACATTTGAATATAACATTAGTGGTCATAATAACCAAATGCCAGCATGAATCATCTGCATTGACATAAAAAGATGGTTTTCTGATGTAGTATTTTTCATTCTATTGACATAACCAGTGACAGTAAAATATTTCTTTTTTTTTTTTTTTTTAAGAATTTTTTTTTTTATTTATTTTTTTTCATAAATTTATTTATTTATTAGTTTCAGGTGTACAAAACAAGGTAATACTTAGACGTTCATCATCCATATCCCTCACACTGTGAACCCCCCTCCCCCCATCCACCATCCCTCCGACCCCACACCGAACCATCACATTATATATATAAAATTATAGTTGGCATTCATTAATGTCCAGCCTCTGGTGTCCAATGCCATGATCAGGTATCCACAGCATCCCTGAGGTGGTCTCCCAAACAGGACGCATGCCCATCGGATACCCAACAAAATCTCCACAACATTATAGAATACCTTCCCCAAATTAATTTTCAAAAAAAAAAAAAAAAAAAAAAAAAAAAAAAACCCCGAGGCCATCTTGTGGTCACCAGCTGCCTCCAAATCCCTTCACCTTTCCCCTTATCCCCAACCCCCTCCCACACACCCATCTAACCGAGAGTAAAATATTTCTTTAAAAAATCGAGTTTTCCTAAGGTAGCTAATATCCCAAATAGTTTTTAAAATAGTTTTTTCTGCTTTACATCTCAGACTTGCATTTCATTCATGTTGAACAATATTACTTGATATTGATATGCTTAATTTAATTATATTACTAAATGTTACCCTCATATTCTTTTTGAAGTACATTAGTAAATGATCTATGGCCTTTTAATAAAATATTTTAGTCAGAATATTTCCCAAATAGTTATAATGTGCCTAGAGCCAAATTAGTGCTAAATTTAGCCTATCCAACCTTCTCTCTTATAGAATATAAACAAAAAATGCTGTTTTTATGCACATGAAATTTCAAAATTATTTCTTAAGTCCTCCTTTGAACTCATTTGTCACTCCTAAATGCCTACCAGCCTCAGACAAATGCAGAATAACCTAGAACCCTGCCACTCAGTTTGGGATCCCAAAACAGTAGCATTAGCTTCACCTGAGAGAGGTTAATAGAAATGCAGGATTTTGGACCTCACCCTAGACTGACTGAATTAAAATCTGAATCTTCTGAATTTTAACAGTATCCCATAGTCTTGTATACATGCACATCATAGTTTGAGAAGCATTGATGTCGAGGTCTATATTCAAGAACTCATCTCCTGAGATAACTAGTACAGAAGACATTTAATTTTGAATAGGGATGTTATCGAAACAATGAGTTGTTGAATGAAAGAGTTGGTTAGGTTTTTTGTTGTTGTTGTTGTTGTTTATAGCTAACAGAATCGTTTCATGTTTTCTGTTTCATTTCAAGGTTTCAATGCTGTTTATGGATGGACAAGGCTTCTCACAGGAAGGCACCACTTCCTTTGGATATGGCTGGATATGGTTCCACTTCCCTTTGGCTGGATATGCAGAATATGAATTGATTAGTTCTCTGCAAGCCGTTGCTTAAAACATCACATTTTTATTCAATATACAGATTGTTTCAATACAAATTCCTGTGAAAAATTAAAATTATGGTTTATGATAATGGTGAAATACCTTCTATCATAAAAACTTGAAATAAATTCATGGGCCAGTTTTCACCCAAATATTTGGGTAACACAATTTATCACATAAAATGCCCATTACTCATCTAACTTTCTAATCAAAACATTAAGACTAAGATATTGAGATTTAAAATATTTCAAATCACATTATAATGATAAGCCTTATTTGTAAAACCTATTAGTTATCTATGAGGTGGAGGTAGCAAATCAGTCGTCTATTCTCTCTGATGTGAATCCAACATCAAACTGAGTGAACTTAGTAACTGTGAATCCATTACAATTTGAAGATCACCATCCATGTTTTGCTAGACTTTCATCTAATTCTAGCTTTGTTCCCCTGCTGGAAAAGAAGTATGATCATTGAAGCTTGAGCTCACTGGTAAGCAATTGGCTAGAAAATGTTTCAGAATGAACACATTTCTATGACATTGAAATACATTTTTCATCTTTTAATCTTTTTAAATTGGGGAAAAAATCTATTAACAACAATAATGAAGATTGGTTTATGATATTCTTTTGCCAGGTTGGCTTTAAAAATTTTTTTCATTTTTTTCTTTGAACATGGCAAAAATAGTGAATTTCTGTTAAGAATTCCTGTTGGGTCAATACATTAATCTTTCATTTATATGTTATTTCTGTGTCCTCTCATCAAAAGTATGAGTTAAACTATATAGTTCTTCAAACACCTAAGATTAAATTATGCAAATCAAACAAAAAAAACCATATACTTTTGGAAATTTAGTTCAACGTAACTAAATGGCATGCTGTTTGGAAATTGAGTTTCAGGTAAACTTAAGTGGCGTGTTTGTTGATGCCAAAATGTTAGGCTTCAGTAAATGTACTAAGAAGCTCTTGTGCCTTGTATGCACTATTTTAAAAAATATTTTATTTTACTCTTTTTTAATTTGATGGAGTAAGTTTTGTAAATGTTAGTAATTAGAATAAGCTGTGTATATTTTTTTGGTACTGATTTTCAGAATTTAAAGCAGATTTCCTTTTAAGGCTACAAAGCTAAAGAACTGGTATTTAATCAAAGAGAAAATGGTATTAAACTTTTCAAATTCTGCATTAGACAAAAATTCAACACAAAATAAGACTAGAAGGCCAGAGGATAATGGAGTAATAGATCCTTGCAATTACTTATACTTGCTGAAAAAATAGTTTTATATTAAGTTAATAGAAGAACCAATGTCAGCCCACTCCATTTTATAGATCATTTGAGTGCAATTATTTCAACAATAGGATGGCAGTCTTTTTCGGACTTTTTATTTAAAGCTAAAGATTTTGATCTGACAATCTGCTTCAAGAAATTTCAGAAGATATGATACATTATTTTATCTTAAAGCATTTTTTGGGTCATTTTTCATTACCTGAAGTGCCGGGTTGGAACCTGTAGCTCCTTCTAGATAGAAGTCTTAAGGACAACAGAATCACGTGATGTAGTAAGAATAATATGCACCAGATATTTTTCAAAGCACAGTACTATAGCTGTTTTTATGAAACAGGATTGTTAACTATTCCCTCTTGTCAACTAGAAGGTAGGGGGGGAAAAGAGAGATTTTTATTCTTTAACTTGCTAAAGTACTGTTAACCTTTCCCCCCTGTAGGTCTTTCATGTAATTATTGAAATGCGTAAGTCAGTACACATTAGAATCAGACTTGAAAACATTTTTAAAAATAAATTTTATTCTTTAAGTTGTAATGGTTCCCTTTTTGTTTCGTACAGTGAATATTCTTTAAAGGGTATTTTGTTTACTTTTGTTTTTAATTCTAGGGGGTTATAATTTTTAGACATGATGGCGTCTCTCTTTACATATGCAGTATTTTACTTGCGTGAATAAAGCATCAAATAGATCTGCATTTTGTACATATTTATAGAATGTACCTTAAAACATTTTACTTTAAAAATTTAATTGCTTAACTCAAACTTGAAGACATACTTTACTTCAACTGTCCCAATAGTCTACTGAATCGGTAATTTTGATTTTTCCTGTTTTCAGAGATTCTACCATATAGGTTATCAATATTTAAGAATTTTTAAATTTAAAATATTATATAGATGCTTCATATACATTTGTTAACTATTTGCCTTTGTTCAGTGAAAGAGGGCTTGTTTTTTTCAAAGATAAAGTGCAAGTAAATACAGTGAGATATTCAAGGAAGTGCTTATCCATGAACTCCCATTATACCATAATAAAGTCTGGTTGATCACCTTTATTAGTTGTCTATATGAAGTTGCCTTTGCATATACAATCTAAATTACTTTACAGATACACTTTTCCTAATAGTCTACCAGAGCTGCTACCGGCAAAATTCATGTCTACAACCTGGTCATAAATCTTTTGAGAAGAGGTGGATAACAGGAAGAGGTAATTACTCATTAGTGATTCTGAGTACAATTGGAAATAGACTATAAAACTCAAGTAGTACCTTGTAATCAAAAGACAAATATAAGAAATACGTCATGTTTGACAAAACTACCTTCATTAGGGAAATCAAAGAATTCATAAACCATGTTCATAAAAATTAAGCTAGTAATGATGTGATTTATGCTGAAGAAAACCTGTGAAAAAGGTGTTACTCCATTATGTAATAAACTAGCAAATTTTCCCTATTTTGAAATACATGTAAACTTGCTGGGCTGATACTGGTTATACAGTATACTTTAGTATCCACATCATATTATCAGTTATTTGCTTCTAAAAGTGATAGTTCTAATACTATTATAAATTTAAAAAACCCACATATACACCAACCACATAAATGGTAAACGCAGCAAATCCACTTACACTATAAACCATGATGAAGGTATCCTCTTGTACAATCATCCCACCTACCCCACAGACTACAAATTCTAACAGTTTGTCCAGACACATATTTGGACAATGGATTTTCACAAATAACATGTTTCTAGGTAAGATCCTTCTGCAGAAAACTAAGTAAAAAACTACTTGGCTATAACCCAAATCTTTTAGCAGCCTACACTCCTTTTCCACATAATTAGCCAACTGAGAGGATATTCCTTTTTACATGTGGAAGCCAACCACATTACTCATACCTCGATACCACTTGAATTTTTAGACCTCACGTTGGTAAAAATTCATAGTTCTAACTTGCATTGAAATTTTAGCATTTTGATCATGTAACTTACTAAAAGCATTAAGCACATGCCAACATTAAAGTCTGATTTTAAAATTGAGCAAACTCCCCCCCCCACTAATTTCCTTTAAAATTACTGAAGAATCTTGTTACAGAACGCAAGAAATTGTTATATTTTAAAATGGTCCAATCGCGCACTTTCCTTTTCTCTGACATGTTATTCTTTTAGAGATTTGTTATCAAATTGACATCAATGAAGGGATGAATTCAAGTAGGCTTATTTCAAAGGAACTGTGGATCAAAAACTATGAAGTATCTCCCAGCGTTAACAGGAGGCTCTGAAATGGGATGTCTTAATCCTCAAAAGAGGAAGTAAGAGGATGCTCTATCATAATGCAGTTGAGATTCCTAAGAGCTCAATCTGACCCTTTGTTAGACCAGTAAAAAGTTCAAACATAATTTTGGCAATGTCAATAGCCTTTAAATCACTTGCAGCCCTCTCACTCTAGGCAAGTTACAGCAAAAACAAAACTGGTGACGATGCCCAAACATAGATCTTTGGTGTTCAATGCCAGTGTTCAGTTGGAGAGGGGCAATATGTTATTACTCATCTTTTGAAATGACTTATTTATGAGTACCAATTAAACCAAAAGGGGCCTTTGGATAGGAGAATTGAAACTCTGGTTTATGCTACATAAAGGAGTTCATTGCTCCTAAGGGACAGTACTATTTTATGATTTATCTTGCATCTTCCAGGGAAGGTTTAACAGTGTAAGGGGCGCAATTCTGACGTCAATACATGTTTGTTCGCTAAAAGTACTTAATCCAATTGAGAAAAAAACAATGCTCCAAAGTAGAATTCTGTTGATGCTGAATTAAAAAACCATGGAAAGCTTCAGTTCTTGTTTTTTTATTCAACTATGAAGACTATTGTCAGTTTAGATTTCATTATCTTTTCCTGTCAGTATTATAGTCCCCTAAAGCCTATTAGAAGAATCTAAATGAGCTAATCATCTGTTGTGTGAAAGCTGAATATTAAACAAAGAAACCATAATTATATACTAATCTTAGTGTAACATACAAACATGTTTTAAAGTTCTTTAAAAACCATACTGAGGTAAGTACAGGACATGAATGAATCCCAGAACAGCTATAAATAACCAATGGAAAGTCTGTATAAAGTATGATTTTGTTTCCTTTCTACCTGATCTTTGTAGTAATGTAAGACACGAGCTAACAATGAACAATGTTGAAGAAAACAAAGGTGCCTGACACAAGTGAAGAGTCCCTGCCAAACCAAAACACCTTTCGTTTTCACAAGTTTTAAATTTGACCAAGTGAACCTTTTTCTGATCCATGCGTATTTTTACCCCTATCAGTTGTATACCTTAGTAGCTTCCACTTCAGATTTTAGTGACTTGCTGGTTTCTCAAATTCTTTGAAAATGTTCTCACCTGTAGTTATTCCAGAGATTATTAATAGAAACAAATTCTTCAGTCACTTAGCATTGATTTCTTAACAGCTGAACAGTACTAAGAGCCAAAGAAAAATACTCAAAACCATTTGTCTTGTTTTATAATTATGTGATTTTGTGCCTAATGTCCTCACTCTTTGAGGAACTGTTCTCATCAAAAGTCTTAAGTTTATTTTTCTCTAGACACATTTCTTTGGGCTACTGCATTCAAAAAATATGATGTAACTCACCATCAGTAAATGGCTTTGCTGGCTAACAAATGGGCCACTTGTAACTGTACTTTGATTACAGCCACATTTTCACTTTTTATGTTTGTGTAGTAATTATGCTATGGTGAGCTATTCTATTTTAAAATTTCTAATTCTCCTGACTGTTGCTTTCCCCTAAGTTGGGAATATTGTGAGGAGTCCTTAGTCAACATATAGTTTATTTTTAGCACATAGTATCATTGCATGATAAACAATCTTGTGCCATATAATTTGATATGATAATCCATATCAAATCCACTTCAATGTGCCGTAAAAGCAAACCATTCAAAGTGTACATTTTTTTGACACAATGGGAATGAACTGGTAACAGAAAGAATAAGAAACTATAATGGTACAGAGACAGTAGTCCAAATAGGCAGTTTCTGTAGCAGGTACTCAATTTCCCCACTGTAGTGCAAAAACAGTCACAGACAGTATATAAATAATGAGTGTGGCTGCGTTCCAGCAATATTTTATTTATGAACACTAAAATCTGAATTTCATATAATCACGTCAGGAAATATTATTTTCCCCAACCATTTTAAAACTGTAAAAACCATTCTTGTCTTACTGGCCATACAAAAATAGGCAGCAGGCTGGTTTTGGCCTGCAGGCCATAGTTGGCTGACCCGTGCTCTAGTAGATTTAACAGAATATGGCGAGTCCAGAATTAATGGTTCAGGAACACTAAAAATTTATCAGCCAAATATCTCTTATCCAAAAGCTAGACTTAACAAAGGTCATAGTGTTCCTCTTATAGAAGTTATAAAATACCATATTACTTTTTAGAGACAGAAACCAAAATTGATACAAACTATGCAATTTATATAAAGACTAGGCAGTCTTTATATACTTTTTTTTTTTGAGGTGAAAATCAAAATAAAAAGAAACCAATTAGATACCTGCTATATTGTGTCAGCTTTAAAAAGAAGCCACAGTAAGTTCTATCAAATGCATTTACTTTGTAAATCTTTCAGAATAAATGCATTCCTGGAAAGGAGATAGAAATCAATTCTTAACGTCTAGCTGAGATATTGATAAAGAATCTGTTGAAATGCAGAAGCCTCAAATTGATTTCTCAATTTAGGGACTAATAATTGGCCATGGTTAATGAAGTTACTGAGTTCCGTTCAGCTGCTCCCCAAAAAACAATATTCCCCAAATAAATATTTCCATAACAAAATTACCAGTCATCAACATATATAAGAAAACATTTCTGAAGCCTTTATTTACAAAAGCTTTAAAAACAAATAATACCCTCTGTTTTGCAAATAATGTTTTGTTTAAAAAGGACCACCCATTTACAGCATTGTAATATCATGAATAAAGAATGTACAAGGAAAACAAACCAATGTGGCTAATATTTGGAGATTTGCTAATATTACTGATTGAAGTGTAGATAACACACATCATAAATTGCAGTCCATCACTTCAGGGTAGAGTTATTCATTATCAAAATGTCCTACACATGCTCTGGTCTTGTCACATATTCTGCATGGCTAAATATTTCACAGTCTCTTTTGTCTATATATATAAAATAGATTGCAAAGATATACACAAAAAAATAAACAAGCATTACACTCCTCAGGTAATTTTATGAGCTACATATATTAGCTATATATATATATATATATATATAGCTAATATACATATACATATATTTTTGTATTTTGTTGTTCTGCACCAAATCTCTCCATTATTTATCTTTGTAACAACTATGAAAGCACAATTTTTTGTCTTCTAATTTAATTTGGTACAAATATACCTAGACTTGTTATCTTTGGACTTTAGTGAAATTGATTTGTGGAATCAACAAATCAAGAGCATCGTTAAGTATGGCTATAAAATTTTTAAAAAATTAAAAATAAGGGTAAACAGAGATGGAATAAAAAGAAGCAGATTAAGGGAAGTGTGCTATCATAAAACAACTGCAGCTTAAACATCCTGGATACCAGTTTCCTGGCAGACCATAACATCCAATCATAAAGGATTATTCCTGAAGGGTGTAAAGCTGGTTTGAAAAATTCTTCAATCACAGAGCAGCCTACACATGCCAATTAGAAACTGACAGACACTAGATGTGCTTAGGAGATTAAACACTACGTACAGAAACAGCAGTTACTAAGCTCCTCAGTAGTTGTTTGTGTTTTTTTTTGTAGCCTTGCTGAATCAACCACTTGCACAATGCATGTGTTATATGGGTCAATAACAAGTAAATACTGTATAAAGTTGGCAGATGGTCATTTTTCCAGCTAAGAGCAAGAAAAACCAAAATTTCTGGTAAGACAGAGGGTTTGAGTCAGAATCACTCTGTAAAGTGCAAAATTGATGGTCCACAATTTCAAATAGCTAAAAGTCCTGCAGAATGGAAGGGAGACATGAAACGGAAATAAATTATAGTCAGTGCTAGTTAATTTAGGAAAGGGAAAACAAACCAAGCTCAAGTAGGTAAAGTTTGTATGCTGTAACTTCCCCACTCTGTCACACACGCCTGCCAACAAGTATGGTAAGTTAAGGCCAAATTTTACCTGAATGCTTTTCTACTTAAGATCTGAGACAGGAACGGTTATATTTAGTACTGAAAGGCAGAAAATAAAAAGGGCTATGAAAGAAAAATAAAGTCTATTGTTCAAGGGATTCAACCAGAGATAAAACCTATATACAAGCATGTGTGTAGCTCAGATAAAATAAAAACAAAAGGACTAGTTCATGTCATGACTGCTTGTTGGCTTCCTCTTCATACGCACTCCCTGTGCCGTTCTGTACATAGGATGAACCAGAACCAAGGCCATACAAATGACCACAGTATTTGGCATCATCAATATGATCTTCAAAGAACATCTAAAAAGGAATTTTGGAGGAAAAAAAAAGATAATTATAACCAAAAGGTACCACTGGTAATTTACATTTCAGCAACGTAAGTACTGATGGGTCATTAACTATAATGGCAGCTCTTTTCTATGGTGCTCCTTTGAGGCCACACATTTAAATTCATTGAATAAAACTGAGGTTCTCAAGTAGAGCTCAAAAGAAACCAAAGGAAAAAGACTACAAAAAAAATTTTATAAATACATGTCCTTCCTATTAACAAACTTAGACCAATTTATGAGAATTTGTAATCATGGAAAAAAGTGGCACACATTTTTATTCCATAAATTCAATACTCAATGGTAGAATGAATGAAAATAGCTGATGATGGGGGGGGGGGGTGACATTTAGGTTTATAAGGAGCCTTGAGTCTCTCTGTACGGCTAAATTGGCTAAAAACAATCAAACCCTAAGCATGTTCTAGACAGTAAAATCTGAGCATTCACACTAGGTTACTTCCTTGAAGAAGCCAAGAAAAATAAAGATAACAAATTAGTAGCAGAGAATCCCCCATTAATTGAACCGTTAAGCCATTTTTAAAATGCAAAGCTGAAAATCCAAAAGGTTATTTTAATTTTCTAATGTAGTACTGGAAAGTAGTACAAAACACAGTATTTACTTTCATGGACAGTCCAAATCACTTCTGAATCAATACCATTTGGTAAAATAGCTATTAGGCTTTCTATTATTAATGTATTTCTACAAAAACTTTAAATTTCCAGAAAAGTTCTTGGTCAATGCTTTATTGTCTAAGAGGATATACTCAAAAGAAATTTCCAGTAAATATTTTGCAAAAAGGAAAACTTTTTTATAAGCAAAAAAGTCCATTGTTTTTTGCACAATCAACTTTTTTCATTGAGTTCATCTACAGTGAGGCATACTCGTACATGTCACTTAACCTAAGACCTGGATTCAGTGGATTTTGTTCTTCCTTCCTTTCCTGACTTCTTTATGTTTGAGGACTTTATTTCTGCCTTTTACACTTAAGGAGGGTCTGCCCAATGATTTTGATTCAACTACTACTTCAGATTTATTTAACCCCTTTAGAATTCAAAAACTTCTTGGTAAGACTCCATCTACTAAATAGCCCAAGTCCTACTGTATAAATCCTTAAAGTACTAAAGAATGGCATGAGCAAATGACATTTTTACTAGCAGTTTAATGCCTTAGATAAGGTAATGCCAGGGAAACAATATAGGGATGGATTCCTGACCTGGCAGAAGCAGCACTGATGTGGTCTACAGAAAGAACTGTTTTCTCCCACTAATGATGTATATCACTTTGGATAAAAGTTACTAGCCTCTGGCCTCAGTTTTCTCACTTAAGAAATAATACGGTTAGGCCAACATGATTTCTGAGGTAGTTTAAATTTTTCAATTTTTTAATTTACAAAGAACTTATTTTTTTTTCCATTTCTTTCTGAACTTCATTTCAAGATGACTTATTTTTGAATACATTCATTCAAGTATTAACTATGACTTATATGGTACCTTTAATTATATATTCACTTGATAACCACTTATTGTCCCAAAATTTTGCCATAAGATTTTAATGTTCTCAACCTAACAACCAACTGAGAAAAAGGCACTGATGTCTTCATACTTCTCTCATTTTGAAAAAGGCCATTCCTGTAAGCAATGAATCAGATCCTGCCTGATGTTGTGGTCCTATCCGTTCCAGCTCTAACTGTTCAGCAACTTCCTGTAAACCACCCTAGAAGACAGAAAAATTGCCTGTCAAAAGAGAAACACTGCAATGCCTGAATTCACAAATTACATAACTTAGACAATGACCAAAATATAAATGAACTTCAGAATGTATAGATGGATCTTATTACGACTGGAAAACAACAGAGAATGTGAATTACTAATGTATTTGTTGAATGTGTGTGAAGTTTATAATTTTATTATAAAAATGACTGCAGGTACTTACTTTCAAATTTTCTTAAGCTTCCCAGCAATCTATCTCCAAATAGTTTCATATAAATAATTCGTAGAAAACAAAGCTATTATGGCTAATCAAATCACTAAAGGCTTAACCATGGGTTTGTTAGTTAAAGAGAGTACGTTGTTTTAAGAATACAACTCTTTAGAAGGATCTGCTAAATATTTGTCTATGTTATTATAATATTGCTAGAATTGAAAAAGAGTTAACGATGAGAGTGAAAGGAAGAGAAAGAAAGAGAGAGAAGGAAAGAGTAAGGTAAAGAGGGAGAATAATGGAAGGAGAGAAAGGAAAGAAAGATCAGGAACAAGGACAAAACAAAGAAATTCCTCTCTAAATTGTTAGGACCTCCACAAGCAACTAGCCCTTAACTATATCACAACTTGAAATAGTGCTTTGCATGGCAGCTGCTTCTGTGGTAAAATAGCCTGAGGATTAGGTATCGTTAGCAGCTGCTTAGAGCAGCAACAAAATAGGGTCAACCACTATGGTGGACTATAGGTCAAAAAGTACCTTTGTCATGAACCTAATTTTAACATAGCAGGTCACTCAGGGTATATTCAGAATATGTGGTATATTTAGAAATTTTCCAATAACGTACACATGAGGAATAGTTTGGTTCTGTGTCCAAAACGGTCACTGTACACACGTCAATTTTTAAAAGCATTTCCAAAGCCACATTAAAACATTTAGCTCTTGGATTCTCAGCATTAATACTTTCAGGGCATGGACAGAATTTCTAGAGTTAACAAGGATATCTTACTGCAGCAAGTTCACTTGAGCCACAGCTAGAAGTCTCTCAAACTGCACAGAATTCTGCTGCTCTTGGGTGCTACAAAATGAAGTAATCTTTCTTAAAAACTTCCCTTGTTATATGCTTTATCCTGTAATGAGGCAAGCAGACTTTGGCCAAAAGATTGCTTCTCTTATGATTTTCAGTTCATCGGTCAAAGTAAAGTTTCCTATTCAATTCCTAAATTATTTCTGTGTAAAATTTACCATCTCCTGAAAGTATAATTTTACTTGGACTTCTAAAAACCTGTTGAGGAAAAAACTTGATCAACCTTGACATAGGTTCTATGAAGCAACCACTTTACCTAATATTTTTTTCTGTCAGTTATAGCTTAAATACAAATACAACTGAAAAACAAAACAAAAAAATCCACTGTAGTCTTTAGGAGTCTGGGCCACCAGAGGTGAATTCATTCTCAAACTGAAGAAGCACTTTTCCTTATTAAAGAAACTTTCATTTTGAAAGAATTAATGTTCAAAAGTAAAAAATTATTCCACCCAGTAAGCAGTGTCAGAATGTAAGCTACCGTCTAGACAGGGCCTACATATTTACTATAGCACTTACTACTAAGTTGACATTTTTGAGCCAGGAAAAAAAAATCCTTTTAAATATGTAATTTAATCCCTGGAATATGACCCTATGACAACACCCAACAAAATAATGTGTAGCCAAGTAAGCGGAGGGAGGAACTTTCGCCGCACTACTGATGATACCTACACATGGCCGGCCACCCTGGAATGTATGGCAGCCACCATCTTGCAAGGACAGAGTATGTGCATGGTGCATGAGAACCTCACAGTATCTGTGCTGGTTTATGATTTTCAATGTGGTAAGCGATGACAAAAATCTGATCCTTGGTTTGAATTTTTTGAAAACTTATTCTGCCAACACAAACTAAAGCTTTGCAAAAGAATTTCCTATAAATCCTCACTATGGAGAAAACAATCAAACGACCAGATAATATAAGTACATTTAATATAAAACTCAAAAATATGGTTTAAAATCAACATCCTAGCCTAGGATCCTATATATCAGTCACTGGATCTGAGCAGTGTGATCACAGATAAAGCCACTCAAAGCCTTACTTTGAGATTTTTGCAGCTCTTCATGAGGTACTTCACATCATAAATGACAGGAAAAAACAATCGAAGGATCTCAAAGAAATCAAGTTCTTCTTCAGGCAAGTTAGAGTTGGTCAGGATTTTGATTAAGTAGCCAAAGTCATAACCACTACAAAAGGGTTAAAAGAATACAGAAGAACTATAAATACCAAAGAGACGAAAATCTTTTTTTGATACAAATTTTAAGTGAGTCATACTGTAGGCAATAAAGGTTATCAACCAAAAATACCAAAAAAAAAAAAAAATATAGAAAATAAACATACTCGTAATTCTGATGGAAAACATCTTACACACAGTGGTAAGAATGTCACATCATCATTCAGGTGTCAATATGCAGATCGCTACCACCATCCCAAGCCTGCAGTCACTAAACTACTATTTTGCTGATCCTTGAATAGAGAACTCTTTAAGATGACTATCAAACTGCCCACAGTAGATGTCTCAAACAACTTAAATAACTGTGGAAACGGAGAAATAAAGATGAATGGAAAGTTGGCCAAACATGTCAAAAGGCAGCAAGTGAACTGGCATTCAGAAGGCAAAAATAATGCAAATCTTTCCATCATTAACAAAGAGGTCATATACTTAAAAAATCCAAAGAATTAGTTCCCTACTAAATTATTTTCACTTCCCTTAAGTGAGTTTATTATTAAGTACTCTCTTCCCCCCCAAATTCCTTCTGTTCCTATCTCATCACAGATCCCAAAGAGATACTAATGGAAATCTTGCACATGAAAGAAGTGAAGGCAGCAAAGGCTGAGAACTACTCTCTAGAGCCTAAAACACAAACTCCCACAATCTCAACACCAGAGCTCCTATGCCTATTGTTTGGCTTTTCCCACAGTTTTATAGCTCTCTGCACTCCTGTGCCACAATTACCTACCCTTTTTCCTGTCTACCTTTTCCTACAAAGACCTCTTACAGATAGATAGATGCCTTCCCTGAAAAGCCCAGCTCGCACAGATTTCTTGTACTATCCTTTACAATGCATGTATTGTTCTCTCCACTAGTTTTAAGGGCAGGAATCACATTTTTAAAATATCTTTTAAAAATATCTTTATTGCACATAGTTGGAACTCAACTAATATTTGATGAGACATGTTATTAATATCTTTTAAGGGGTTACAAAACAAAATTTCTTTTTAATATTCAGAATTTTACTTTTAATCTAAAAAAGAAAAGAAAAAGCTTTACCATTGAAGACCACTGAGAAATATCAAAGTATGAGCAATAAACAGCAGAAACCTTTACACTTCTGGTAGCTGGCAAGGAAGTAATTCTGCTCTCTATCCAAATTATAAGTCAAGACGTTTGCTTGTTACTAGTAAAAGATTATATTAAAGTTTAGGATTTATAAATACATTAGTCTTTACTAAAAATAATTAATTATAATATGAAGAAAATATTTATTGACATTGCATAGAATAAAATCTTAACATATCTTGACATTCAAATATATCAGTCTCATTGAGACTCTAAACTCTTAGACAACATAAACCCTTCTGTTTTTGTTCATCTTAACATCCCCAGTATTTGCTCAGAGTATTTTCTGAATGAAAAACCATGTCGTATGTAGTAAATTTCATGTTCTTTTGTATCCTTATGACTAAGTAAAAAAAGTGAAAAAAGAACTCAGAATTAACATTCCTCACAGGAACAGACTTAAGTTTTGTCTCCTGAGGTACAGGCTCAAGTGGAGAATAGAAAGAAAAGATAACAGGTAAGAATTAGTATGTTCACTACTACCTCTAACGCAAAAATTACCGCTTTGCACAGCTCCAAAGTTCACAATATGAACATGGAATCATTCTACAGTCCAGAGCTGGAAGTTGTAAAGCCTGCTGGAGACTTTTTTTTTTTTTTTTAATTGTGTGAAATGGACCAAGTATAAGAACATTAACACTTGCATAATATAATGCTTTTTAAAGATAACAGAAGGCCAAATAAAATCATTCCCCAGGCAACTTTTAGTCCCTGGGCTGCCAGTTTAATTTACTTAGATAGGAACTCTTTCTCTTACCCGGAAGTCTATTTTTACGAAATGAAACTAATTTCCTTTCCAGAAATTCTCTTCAACAATCTAGCTTTATTTTATAATAACAAAGAACTAAAGACTACCACTTATTGAGAATTTACTATGTGTAAAGCACCTTACTAGAGGGTTTAAGTGTTATTACTGATCATTAAAACAATTCTGCCTGATATTTTTTTTTTAAGTAATGCCTTCTTGATCACTTTATTTAAAAATATTAAACTCTACCACACACTCACCCCTAGCATTCCCTTTGCTGTTCTTTTTCCTCCATAGAACTTATTATCTAACAGACCACAATATAAACATCATCATTTAAAAAAATTGTGTGCTTACTCCTACCAGAATGTAAACTCCAGGAGGAGAAGGATTTTCGTCTCTTTTGTTTAGAGCTTAATTCCTAGAATTTTATCAGTGTTTGGCACATGGTAGATAGTATTTTTTTAATGAAGGAATAGTTTTGGGCTCGGAAATGTTAAATAACCCTAGGTAACACAGATTCCAAATGACACTGCTAGATTTAAACCAATGTTTATTTTTCCACCTATACCCTTTCCACTACACAATACAGTCTCTCTCATGGGCTAAAATAGACTCCATATTATTAATCTTTAAGTAGACCAATATTAGTCTCTTAGGAGTTAGGAGACTGCTATAAGCAGCCAATTGATTCTTTGTAGGACTTAGCCTGAAATTGCCGAAACAGTGACCCAAGCCAAGTGGAAAGCAACTAGGAAATAGTAACACATGCTGTTTTCAATGTAAGTCTTTTTACCTATGAAATGATAACCACTTGACCCCTTCACAAAGGACCACTCCTGATGTCATAAGAAGTTCTGCAAAGTACTGGGTCTCAATTCCTTCCTCCTCATGTTTTTTAAACTGGATACCAGACGTTGTTAGTAGCTCTATAGAGTCCTGGGCATACATGTCCTCCCTGGCAGGAGAAGAAGAAAGACAACATTCAAAAACCCCACACTTCAAACAAACGGTTTTTCTCGACTTACATCTACAACTACAACAGTGCCAGAAACAAGAAAGAGGATTCACTCGGATCTAGTTGTTCCAATGTTTCACATATATGGGAAAAAAATACAATTTAAATATAAAGGTTATTATTTCAGAAAAGTGTTCGTACATTAAATAACCATTCAAAACAGTCTAATAGTAAGATTTTAATCTTTACTGTTCACTCAATTTCATTAGCCTTTCACAAGTTAATAAATTTAACTGGGTTTGGGGAAAAAAAAGGGTCTTCTCACCAGGGACTACTGCCACAAACAGGTTCTTTTCAGGGCTTTCAGTTTCAGCAGCCATTTCAACGCTGCCAGACGGAGCTGCAGCCACAGGGGTGAGGACCTACCTACCATGCTGTCTGAAGCACCACAAAGGAAACCAGGTGGAAAACACCTGAGTTAAACTGCAGTCCATACTGAAGAAAAAGGAGATGCCTCTTCTCACTAATAAGCCTTTCAAATGGCTCCAATAAGCAGTAAGCTGTTTAAAATAAAGGAGTCTGCTATAACAGCAATAATTTCTTCTTCTACCAATCTTAATCCTAAAAGATTAACTTCCAAAAATCAAGCCAGGAAATCTAAATATAAAGCAATCTTTCAAGATTCTACTTAAGCCAAAAAAGAAATCCACCTAATTTCAAAGCACACATAGGTATCCAAAATATTAAATTAAATAAGTGATCAAAATGAAGGTTATGTTTCTAAAACTAAATGAAAAGTGTTTTATGCATTGCCTATTAGATTTTTCTTTTTATTTACTTTTTAAATTTTAAGAATTCTGGTTCCCACCCACTCAGCAAAAGAATATCCTATTAAAAGCTTTAGCAAAACTAATTAAACCAAAAGGAACGTCACACTTGGGCCAAAATGCATTCTCATGGTCTATTTTTTGGAAATCAATTTGCCTCCAAATGTCTCTGAAAAATAAGAAAACTAGCCACTGAAATATATAAAAACAGGAAAACCGCAACCATCACTGTTAAAGTCAAAATTTCCCCTGGAAATCCTTAAGGAAGGATATCTGAATAAACCCAACACAAGTTTTTTCATTAAGCAGGTATTATTAGCCTTATTAAACTAAAAAGATGTACCTTAAACAACTAGAATCTCACTCATCACACCCAGATAAGCACACTGGGTGGCATGCATCAGCAAAATATAACCAACCAAAGGAATAACAGATTCTTTCTCCAGGCTGCCATTATTCTGGCCCATATGCTCCCTTTACTTTTAGCTTATTGTTTCTCTCTTAATTAGAATGTAAGCTTCAAAAGGGCAATGATTTTTGTCTCTTTTGTTTAATGCTATATCACCAAATCAAAAACCATGTGAAGTGGAAGAGCAATTATTGCACTATTTAAGTTAGTATTTTCCAAACGTGCCCAATGATAATAATCACCCAGAGGGCTTACCAAAAAGATGGATTCCTAGGTACTATACCCAGAGCTAACAAATCCCAATCCCCAGGAGACTTGGATGAATACTTCCGGTGTTTTATGATCAAGTAAGTTGTAAGCAAAAAAATGTGTATGATTATTGTTTTGCATAGTTCTCATAGCTCAATTCAGATAAGTTAATGTGTTGTCATCTAAATTTCATTGCACTAGATATTTTATCATCTGGAACCAATTCCATGTTTTACAATATCCACGTCATTAGAAAGAGAAAGCGGGAACCCCATCCAAGTAAGCTAAACAGTACATTATGAAATCCAACAGAGGAAAACAGTCAGGACAAATACAATGCAATTATAAACTATACTACTACACTGCTGACAACATTACCCTATCATGAAAAGCCCTGCTTTTCTTTAGGTCTTATATACTATGCTACATACCACATTATTCTACAGAGAAAGAGTGGTTGTTATATTGGCAGTACCATTAATGTCCCACATCATTTACTATTTTTCAAATCAGATGCTACATTATATCACACAAGTACAGGCTATCTAATAGAAGGACACTGTGATACTGTAACATACTTGGAATGTGTTAAACATTTCCCCAACTTACAGTCTGTTTAGTTTGTAAACAATCTTCCCTCCCTCAAAACACTCTAAACTTCCCTAAGCTATCAAGACTAGTCTTACCAAAGACAGAGAAAGACTACAAGTAAGGAAACTGGGTTTCAACCCAGGGCTTGAGTTAGAATTCAGATTCTGGAAAACAATCTGCCAGAGTCTGAACAAAACACCAGTGTCAATGGGTGTTACTACTTCTTCTGCATGTAATTTTTATAAGAGGTTCTGTGGGCTGACCTGGGAATATGGCCATTACATAAAATCGATTTGAAAGGAAAATGCACCTCGTTTCCAAGAAACGTTAACTATCTTTGACGTGTAATCCACTCATAAACTGGACTATGACTATAACAAAAATCTCTTTACAAGAAGGGTAACTACTACAACAAAGACGTACATGTTTCAAATTGTACATCAAGTCTGAAAGTAAAACAAATGTTGTAAGGTTATTTTTTCTATCAAGAAGTATTTTAAATACCCAAAGTTCTCCAAATTTCAATAAAAGGGCATACTTTCACATAACCTCTCTAAAATTCTAGGTACTTGAATTTAAAGGTCTTCTTTATTCAAATTTTTTTGTCCAACAATAAAAATTTTAAAAACCTAACCTTTGAAATTTTAGGTTTTAAGTTTTTACAGCATAATTGTGCCAAATTCATTTAGAATTTCATTCACCATACTCAAGGGAAATCAATTCCTAAAATTAAACTAAAAACAAAAGTTTGGGTTATATTTATTTCCCACTTACGTCAAATTAAATTTAAAATTAAACTGCCAAGTTGACGTTCCTGGAGGGTATTCTCCTTGCTCATTCATAAATGTCAGTCCTAGCTGAATTATCTTTAACAAGTCCACGTTACATCGCAATAGTTGGTACTGATAGTCAGCATTGCTCCTGAATTCTCCAATAGGTCTTGCAACCACACCTGGAAACTCGGTGTCCTGTAAAATAGTTTTAGAATTCATTATTTACTAAAAACCACAGACCACAAAATCCTAGAATAATTAATTTTGGTACAAGTCAAAGAATCCTGTTATCTACATATTACAAAGTACCTTTTATTCCATTACAAAGTACCTTTAACTAGTAAATGCATTACTTTTTGGAACCATAAAATAAAACTCTACAAACTTAATGAACTTTTCTTATTTTAAATATTATATCAGTAAAAATTACTATGTATAAGATACAAATGATAAATGCAATCAAGGACTCTATGCCCAAGAAAGAGGGAAAATAATAAATTTATGTTTCTCTAGGAGTATGTGAAACTATGAAACTAACGTTAAAAGCAACAAAGAACTAGTTTAAAAGAATGGAAAAGGTGTCATACTTTCTAATGACTTTCTCAGGCAAAGTTTATCTAAGCACCAAAACCCTCCTAGTTTCTTGGACTAAAACAGCATTCTCTCTATACTCCAGAGAAAGCATGCTGTCCAAAACTGTATGCTACCCACTCATTCCTGTAGAATGCTATCATGTCTCTAATGTTGTCACTTCTTATTATATGAGAAATAAGTGATCACTATCAACTTCTTCTGGGTAAAAAAAAAAAAAAAATTCAATCCTAACTATGAGTAAGTACAGATTTATTAAATAGAACATTATCTATGTACACTTAAATATTCATATTTCAACCAATCAACCTTCCCCTTCCCACAGAGCATATTTATTTATATCAAAAATACTGGGAAAAGGATACATCAGTTTAGGAAGCTAAGAACAAAATCTAAATACCAAGTTACCATAAAGAGTAAAAAAATTGAAACTTCTCTAAATTCAGTCCAACTCAACGACTTTATTGGATACTAATGTGTTATGCTAGGTGTCGGAAGGACAAAGGATGATTAAGATACTAACCCTTTGCTTCACAAAGCTGATTATCTAGAAAATGGTAGAGTAGCTATAACAAATGCATGAGATACAGTAGTAAAGAAGCAAAATAATTAACTGAGTAGACAGTCCAAGCAGATTGAATAGTATATGCAAAAGCAGTGTGTTCATGAAACTCCACTGATAACTAAAATAAATTTAAAAACCAAACAAAAAAACTGAAGATCAACAACGTTTCACTAGGAAGCTGATTTTTTTTTCGTTTGAGAAAGACATCCAAGAGTTCCCTAGCTTACCGGAGCTCATCTGGTATTATCAGTTAGGCCTTAGCTAGGTCCTAATGTTCTTCTGTCGAATATAAACAATTTCACACTTCAACACCAGACAAGGCCACTCTATTACCATAACTAACATAGACAAAAACATAACTGTTGCTTCTTTATAGCTTTAGCTTCACTCTCATCTTCTCTTATCTGTAGTTAAGACTTAAGATACCCTATCATATAATTACCCCAGCTTTCTGACACTATCCAATCCAGAGCAAAGTCCGGCTTCCTTCATCCCTCCCCTAAAACCACCTGACACAATAGTCCTTTTTAACACAGTCTTATTCAAATGCCCCGTTCCTGCAAAGGTATGCGTTTTCCCTCACGCAGTGAGTAAATCAACCCAACTTATCACATTACAGGTGTGATCCAGGTGGTCTTTGGTTGAAGGACATTGACAATTTTCATAATAAAATCCATGGGGGAAAAAAAATCAACCAGAAGGGCTGAATTCAAGACTTTTAAAATCCTTCTTCCTCTTTTATAAGAAATATTTTAAGGATATTTGATCACAGGCATACCATAGCAACGTAATTATATTTTCGGATAACTTGACGAATTTTCTTCATCTCTTCATCCAGGTTGCAAGCCCAAACTTCACAAATTCTTTGGCTATGATCTACAGTTGCTGCTGGCATAGTGAGGGCACAAGGAGTCTAGCTGCCAAGCATCAAAATATTATATTTGATTGAAGATTTGTTTCATAAAATACTTTATCCTTTATTTGTGTACCTGTCATAATAAAAACCAAAATAAAACCCAGCTATATCAGAAAACAAAATTATGGAAAAATTGAGTTGACAGAAACCTAAAAGATTATTTATTCAAAATCTTTGATTCATAAGAAAATCAAAATTTGGGAAGTGACGTATCTAAAGTCATACATCTAACCAGTAGGGAAAAAAGGACCACAACACAAGTTTCCTGGTTCTAATACCAATGTTACGTAAAAATAGTATTTTTTATGTATACATACTAATCATTTCTTAAAACTTTCCAATAATTAAAGACTGCTCTGACTTCAACTCACTCTCTGCATAAAACTTTGTAAAGACATCCATTTCCAGACAAAAATAAAAGGTGAAATATTGATATACATGTGAGAATTATCAGATGCTACTAGGACAGAGATAATGCCTGCTTTTATTCCTCATTAACAAAACATTCAAAGTCTGTTTTGATTACGAAGTCTCCTTTACTGGCATTTATTCAAGCCAGACTGGAGGGGACAAAAGTAAACCAACAACAACAAAAAGCTATAACAGATAGCCACAGAGACCGAATGTTCACAACTGCGGGAGAGAGAAAGGAGGAAATAGTGTGTCCGTATTTCAAACTGTTTCTTTCTAATTTCCTAAAACTCAGAGCATGTCCCCTGGTTACCAAACATAAATCTCACCTCTCTGGCCCATAAACACTGGTTGCATAGTATATGATGATAAGAGTATAGACCAACATTTTGATTCTTGAGCAGGGAGGTTCTTCGTTCTTCCAATAAGGAGTTTGAAAAAATTTTAACAAAGGTAAAAGAGGGAATTACGACACTACTCCCCCTTCTAAACTCGGCAGTAACAAACGTAACCGAGTGCTCTAAGAGCCAGGGGAGTTCCCTTTTATAACCCTGTCCACTACGCTACACACACACACACACACACACACACACTTTGGGAAGACCCTATTGTTGACCATCGTTTTACTTCATCTCTCTCTACCGCGGTTCCAGAAGCTCCGATGAGGCACCAGAAACCTCATTACTGGAAGTAAAGTCTCCGTACTGCAGGCCCCCAAAGAAACGAGAGCGCCCAGTATAGAAGCATTCAAGTCAGTTAACTCCCTTCCCTGGCAGAGAGCCAGTGCAGAGGTGCTGATGAGGATTCATTGGGGCCAGACTGATTCCCAAGCACTGGGGCGCGAAGGAGTACGTGGAGCCAGCTGTGCAGGAAGGCCACCGCCCTCCACCCCCAATTTCCATCCCGCAATATCGGAGCTCCAGGTACAAAGCCTTTACGTCATCACTCCGCGCCAACTCCTTGACATACCCCAGCCCCAGTTACCCTCCCCCGCCTCGGCCCGCCGTCCAACTCAGTCCTCCGCCAGCCAAGCTCCAGCGGGCGCCATCGCGCACCCTCTCATGTTCATCGTCCCCACCCCCTTTTTACTTCCCCAAACCGCCCCTCCCCCCCGCAGGTCTGCGGCAGACGCAAGATCTACTTGTGTCACTGAGCTCGCGCTCCTCCTTCTCCTCCTCGCCATAGAGACAGCACCCAGCGGCGGTGGCGGTGGCGGCAGCGGCGGCGGCGGCGGCGGCGGCGGATGCCCCATAGACACCTCTCGCCCGGCAAGGAGGAAAGGGGAGCCGGAGCTGCTCCGCACCGTGCTGCGCCGTCGCTTCTCGTAACGTCCTGGCGGGGGCGCTAGATGATGACGCGCCACGCAGAGGGGGCGGGGCACGCAGGTGACGGAGGCTGGGGTGGTTAAAGCCCTGGGCTGTGGAGCTGCCTGACTGGCTGGTTGGGCGTCAGGGCCGCCAAGGTAGGGCTGCCTGTTCCGGGCGGCAAGTTTCCTCTGTCCAGTTGCCTGCAGTCATAGCATACCCCCCAAACCCGAGGACCCCCAGCCGGGCTTGCTTAGAGAAGACGCGGCCGCCCAGCACTTGGGCCCCGGCCTCCTGCGCCTTGGTCTTCTGTCGCTGGAGAACCACCGGGCTGAGTAGCTGGGAGAAGCAGGCCAGAACAGTCCAGGGCCTCGGGCCCGGGCCCCGTGGAGGATGAGCTGGCTCTTCCCCCTGACCAAGAGCGCCTCCTCCTCCGCAGCTGGCTCCCCCGGTGGCCTCACCAGCCTCCAACAGCAGAAGCAGCGCCTGATCGAGTCCCTCCGGAACTCACACTCCAGGTGACGGGTCGCTGCCTCTCGGACGGACAGGAGGAAAAAGTAGGGCAGGAGGGCGGGCTGGTCCTACTCACACTCACGGTTTCTCGGGCCGACTGTCCACCACCAGCTGCCGCATTTTGATACACCTCCCTTCGTACTAGGTGTCACGTTTGCTCTGCCGTCGCAGACCCTTGTTCAGGATCCCCCCCCCCCCCGACCCTCCAGGTCCCTCCCTCTTGCTCCACCTCTGCTCAGCTCTTCTAATTTTGACTTGTCCATCCCTCCCGACACACCGCGGCTGACTCACGTGTGTTATGGTGGATAGCCAACATTCCTTTCCAGGGTCTTCCTCGCTAACCTTGCCTTTTGCCTATACTGATTGCCGCTTTAGCCAAATTGTTAAAATAATCCACTTGGCGGAAAAGAATTGTGACGAATAATATCCTCGTTTCACAAAGAGTGGAAAGTGTTTTGGGGAAAAAAAAAAAAAGAGAAAAAACTTGCAACAGCCAAGGAGAGGGAAGCCAAAGTTTTTAGCAGCGAGTTCTCTGGGAGGAACATACTCAATGCTCTTAGTTCTTTTTAAGAGTCACGCTGTTCCAACGACCTCCTCCTTTCTGGCAACTACCACTCCACCTTCCTCACTGTTCTTGGTCCCACACTCAGGAGTTGTCTTATAGCCATCCTGACTGTTCTGTTGTCTTTTATGAGGTTTTCATTTTTTTCATGGTCAGATTAGAAATACTTTGCAATTCAAGTGATTTCAGTTGCTTTTACTGGAATCGGGTATGGCTGCCGCCTTTTATATTGCAACTATCTGTAGCCTCTAATGGTTTTTCAAAAATTAGAACTGCCTCTTTACGTTATATGAATTATGCAAGTATATGTACTTGATGGTGTCATAACAGGTATTTTAATGTAAAGATGTTAACGTCGCTCAACTACAACCCTCTTTAAAGTAAACTATTCATTTTAAAAATGTATATCCTGAGTTAATAACATCGACTAAGTATTGAACTACTAGGAGCCATTTTATCTGTTACATTAATATTTTCCCAAGCAAGTAAGTTGTAGTGTAGAATAGTTTTAAATTAGATTGTTAAAAGAAAAATTCATTGCAAAATCAATTTCGCTAAAATAAGGCCTATTGCTGCTGACTAAGCTTCAGCTGTTTCTTGGTTTTTTAGCCTCAGTTGTTCTGCTTGTTCAGAACTTTCAAAAGGTGTAAATTTGTGGTATTTAACAGGAAAGAGCAGTATACTCTGATCTAATGGTGGCTTTCTATTTGGAAAATTGAGTTCACAGAGTTCTTAGAAGTCTTCTAAACAGTGTTCCGCACTAACCAGTAAGAGCTACTCTCACAAGAGATGCTTCATTTTTAGCAAACATAACAAAAGTTTGTCCTCTTAGAAAGTGTCACCTTAGAAGACTACCTACTAATCTAGTACTACTATTGCCAAAATACTTCTTAGATCCACACCTTTGGAATTGTTTTTAAGCCTTTAGTATATTCTGTTAAATATTGTCACTGCTGGCAAATTTTTGTTCTTTGAGGTTGAAGTTGAATTTTTGAAATAATTCAAGTCCCTTGCTGCTAAGGCTGGTAAATACGAGAAATGATCGATCTGGAATGTATTATGTATTTTTTTGACTTCCCAAATAAGATTAGATTCTAAAACAGGAATTGCTAATCTAAGGAGTTCTGGAATTGGTAAGAGGATCAGCTCTTGAGTCAAATGAAGAAAGGATCATTTGCAGAAAGGAACTGCTCTTGAGTCAAATACAGAAAAGATCATTTTTATTTCTTGAGCCAGAAATTTTGGACATATAATTGGACATATGACATCTACATATTTTGTAATGTTATAAACATCTAATTTTAAGTACTCTTTCTTCCTTTAAGTTCTTTTATGAAAATAGTTGAACATTTATTTTATTGAAATGTTACACATTTATAAACCAAACTTGGAATTCTGGAGATAATTAAGTAAGTAGGTCATACACCTCCAGTTTTCAGGGAATGGTACTATTCCAGAAAAAATGATATGCACCTATTTTGTTAAATCTGCCCTTTTAACTCATGACATACATTTTAAAGCTAGCTGGTAAAAATAATCTGTGCAGTATACAATTTATATTTAAAGATTTTTGTGTAGAAGGATACTGTGAGTGCTTATTCTGAAGGTGCACTCTGTAAAAGTTGAAAGAATGTTTTGAATGGTATTTTATTTTCATGACTATTACAAAAACTTTATAAATTATGAATATCAATATCCTGTTTATGCAGCCCACCTCCCTCAGTTATATCTATCCCTGCTCCAAATGTAAGGTCAGCAGCTCTTTTCTGCCAGTGAAAGTATCTGATTTGTTTTTTTTCCCCTGCCTTTAAGAACCATTTCCCACACCATTCTCTCTCTATTTTCCAAGTCTTATCTTTCAATTCCTTATAATGAAAAAAATTCCACTTTGGGAAAGAGCTTGTTTAATTCCCTTTCTCTACTAAACGTAAACTCCTTTTTTTTGTTACCTTGAAAAATTTGTCCTCGTCTCCCTCAGGACTCTTCTAAAGGTTAGCTAAATTTTATGTGTGTTTCCTCATCTAAGTCTTACTGGTGAGGCAGGGCAAATAGGAAACTGTCACATGACCAAAAAAAAAAAAAACATGTTTAACCAAAGCATGTTTGCTATAAAATGGAAATTGAAAGTTATATAGATTAGGCTCTAGTAATATATTCTGCTTTCTGAATAACAGTCATCACAATATTTAATTTACCACCTAAAACTCCTGACTTTCTGGGCAGGAGTAGAACTTAATTCTGTTTCTACTGCTTCCTAAAGAAGCTCACTCGAAGAGAAACTGTTGGCTTCCCATTCATATCCATCTCCTGACTTCTTGAAGAACACTTGTTTTTATCTGGGTTCTGGGCCTGCAAGACCACATACTTATTTAATGGAGGCCCCCTTTCAACCCCAGTAGGTAAATGATTGTTTATGCCAATGATGGTGGTTTCATGCCCTCTGTGTGTTACTTTGAAAGCAGTACTCTTAACCTTGGTCAGTGGGAGTTGAAGGAGAAGTCGAAGTCTGCTGGGGAGCTGCTCAAAATGTTTTCTCAATAATACAGATGTCTAAAAGATGTCTCTCTTATGTTTTGGATATTGTCATGTTGGGATATCTGGAACTGCTTAGATCAGGAAGGAATACAGGCTGACTATATTGACTGTGGTAGAGTAGAAAGATGGAATGCCTGTGATAATATTGTGATGCTGAATTAACCAATTTTGGGACCTTCCTGTCTCTGGGCTTCTTGCAGTGTAAGCTTAATAAACCATCACTTTTTTATTAGGTTGGTGCAAAAGTAATTGCGGTTTTTGCAATTAACCTTTTAAACTGCAATTACTTTTGCACCAACCAAATAGCTACTTTCAACCTGGAAATATTCCAGGTGATACTAATCCCAATGTTTAAAAATTCTTCAGAAGTGAAGCTGTTAAGTGTTTCCCTGCGTTGCCCCTGCAATCAAGAAATATCAAAAACTAATAGTCTTTGACAGTAACCATCCTAAGTGTCCTGGTTTCTTCTCTCAAATATCTAAAGTTAATTAGCTTATTTTTATTACTATTTTATTTCCTTAGTTCGAAAACCACAACCTGGAGCTATATTGTGAATGGTAATTATTATCTGTAATTAACTATGTAAATTCAAAGTTATACAAATAATAATCCTTTATTACCTTTGGCTTAGGGAGATTAGCTCTCTCAAGTAAAGGATTTCTGCATTCATTTTAATAATCAAGTACATGGTAATTCTGGTGCTAATTTTATTTTATATTCAATAAGAAAATCTAATTTGTGAGTTAAAGTTTATCAGAGTTGGTTTTTTTAATTTACTCTGGTATAACTAATAGCCTTAATGAAAGAAGCCCTGAACCAGAAGTCAGGCGATACTGACGTGTATCATTAACTGGCAGTGAACCTTGGATGTTCACATAACCTTAGGTCTGCTGCGATGGGAAGATTGACTACCTGAATTCTTAATGCACTGCCCAGCTGTGAATGTCGGTAGGTTCCTCAGGTTCCTTGATAAAAGACAAAATGAATTTGAGCAACATAAGTAGAGGTAAGCAAAATTATTGACATTGGGAAAAGCAGCCCGACTTAAGTGAATGAGAGTTTTGTAATTAAACTGTCATGGATTTCAATTCTGGCTCTAATAAATAGTACTGTAATAGCAATATGACCTCTTGGTAAGTTACTCAGCTTCTCTGAGCCTTCCAGTTCCCATCTGTAAAATCAGGAATTGTGATTCCTATTGTGCAGAATTGTTGATATTTAAGTAATACATGAAGATAAATAATTTATTAGAGTATCTGGCACATAGTAAGCATATTACAAAATACATTCCTTTTTCCACTGCGTAGAGTCTGTGTGCCTGGAGCCTTTGTCTTTTATCCTATGTGCTTCTAGCCCTAGCTTCCTGTTTGCAAATCCCACACAAGCCTGTTTACAACTCCTTTGTCTCTGGCAGGACTACTTCTAACTTTCCATTCAGAAAGCTAGTCCATTCGAAGAGTTAGTTTATTCACAAATGAAATGTGCCTATTTTGAAGGATTTTAGGGATGATACATATAAAGAAACTAGAATATTATCTGGCACACAGTAGGTACTCTGTAAATGACAATTATTTTATTTTGTATCTTAAAAATAATAGTGCCAATCTCCACAGTCTTTTATTTTGGGATTTTTCTTTTGTTGCCAGTCCCTGGATACCATTGTTCTTTCTGATTATGCAAACCTTTAGCCTTATAACTTCCTTGGAGAGTTATATTGTATAATACCTGGTCTTATTTTACTGTAATATAAGACCTGTTCTAAGACCGGGTCTGCTCCAAAAGACGCATTAGAGCTGACGGTCCAGCTAGGTCTTATTTTCAGGGAAACACAGTAGTAGCTTCCTTAGGCACTGCTACCTCGGAGGCTACCTCACTGTATTTGTTGTTCCGGGTGCAGATAGTACTGCTGTTTACTGGTTTGAACAGGCAGGGAAAAGAGGACAGTGCTTTAGCCTATGTGCTGTTACCATGTCTCCCCATTCATTACCCTGAGAAATGCTCTTACTCTGCCTTCCACACTAGGTTTGCATCTACTTGGGTCAAGGGCTTGGAGGGCCTTCAAACTGCTCCTATTTTGCATCGGTCTTACATTCTGGATTGTCATAGTTCCTTTATTTACTATCTTTTTCTTTCCTTTTTCCTTAAATCTAATGCCATCTTTTTTATCTTTCAGGGATTCCTCAAAATTTCTTGTCTACTTATGGTACTATTTGCCTTCTTGCACAGCTCTAGATTTGCTGTTTTAAAAGTCTATTCTGATATTTCCTGGAGGTTTAGATGTGAAAGGGAAGTTATCTATTCTACAATCTTTAGCTATATGTGAACATTTATTTGCAAGGTTCACCAAAAGCAGTCCTTGAGTTATCCAACACTGTGGGAAATGCATGATATCGGGATCTTGAATTGACCTTTTTTAGTTACTTGACTTTCTCTTCATGCCATGTACCCCTTCAAAGCAAAGACCATATTATATTCATCTCTATTTCCATTTCCTTGCAAGAAGCTAGTTATGTGGTAGAGCTATTCAGTTGAACCAAGTCCTATTTAATGAAATCCAAGCTTACACAACACACAAAGTAGGAGATAAATGATTGTTCTACAAAAGGAATCTTTTAACCTTAACTAGTGCCTCTTTTGCATTTCAAGGTCTATTTGTTTATAGTTTTAGGGACTATCAAAGAAATGAGGATTCCAGTTAATCCTACATTCTGGCTAACAAAGTTATCTGTTTCAGCTCTCTTTAGTTCCAAACAGATTCTGAGCCACGGACGTAAAAACCATAGTAATTCACTTCTCTCTGAGAGCCTAGAAAATAAAATTATTAATGGCAGGTCATTTAAATTTTCTTTGGTGGTGTGATTACAGTATTACTTTAAAATGTGTGTGTATGTATTTATATCCAAAGTAGTACTGCCTGTCAGCATAAAGATTTGGCTGTAAGAATGTTTTCAGAGCATGGTTTACAGTAGTAAAAATTGGAAACAGTCTAAATATTTAAAGTAGAAAATGGGTTGAACAATATACTAGAATACTATGCTGCCGTTAAAAAAGATCTTGTGAAATAACATTTTCTGATTTAGAAAGACAGTCACAATAAATTACTGAGTGGGAAAAAAGCAAGTTAAAAAATTGTATATGCAGTATAATTATATTTTTGTTTTAAATAAAACTGTGAACGTAGAAAGATTACAAGGTGTCAACAAATGTCCAAACCTGTAGAGAACTTTTGTAAGAGTTTATTTGAACCAAACTGATAACATATGCCAGGGAGCAAGATCTCAAATGCTCCAGAGAATATCAGTTTTGCAGTTTTCTTTTATGCATTTGAGATTAAGGAGGGAATGTGAGAAAGATTACATGAAATTGGGAGGAAGCAATGCGAGATAGGATTACATGGTAAAGGTTATATGCTCTCGAGGGGTCTGAAAGGGGGTATTTCAAAGGTGTGTTAACCTAGATACACAGAAGCAAGGGTCAGGGCTTGCTTAAGGCAAAGATAATGACTGGGGTGTGACTACCCACCATGGCCTGCTCAGTTATGAATTTATGATCAGGTCACCCTGAGAGTTTACTTTCCATGGAACCCCTTTTTTGATCCACCAGGTTATATACCAATATATTGGCAGTAGTTAATATGGGGGATATGAGATCCTGAGTTATTTTTGTATTCTTGAGCATAATCTCTATTTATCTGACAACTCCTTTAGGTAGATAGTTAATTTGTAACATCCCATTTCCCATGTGAGAGATAAGGCTTAGACTGGTTAAGTAACTTGCCCATGATCACACAGAAATGGTAGAGCCCAGGAAGCCTAGCTTAAGTATCCTAGTATTCTCTTAATCACTAAGATGATCCACGTGGCTTTGAACTGGAAGATGCTTTTTTGACTAGTATTCCCTTGAAGCAATGACACGTTGGGGTCCTAAGATAACATAGAGGAATGAGAAATGTAAACACTTTGGTGGCGTGGTGTTCAAACAACTGAGGAGGCTGTCAGTGCCCTAGTTCAAACTTGATCCCCAAAGAGAAGCTGTCATAAAAATTGTGTAAATACTAATATCAAATATCTTATTGAGTCTTTTAGCTGTTTCTTTTCCTCATTCATAACCCCTTTCCGTGGATGTCAGAGGAGAAAGCTTATCAACATGTGTGATTTTTCCATAACTCTATCTCAGGACTTTTGAACCTTTCAAGATACCCAAAATTTACATATTCTAGAGGCTAGGTTTTTATCAGAAGGCCAAAAAAATTTAATAGTCCAAAAAAGGAGGAAAATAAGAGGGTTGCTAAAGCTATTCCTTGAAGCAACCCCCCCCAAAATACAAAAAGTAAATTATTATGTAAACGCTAGATCTGTCAAAGGTATTCATGCTTGAAAAAGTTTATGTCCATTGGAATGTTGAGCTTCCTTTTAACCATAACTCATTTATACTATTTAAAATTTTCCCTTTGGAAACATTATAATGTTAGTTAGGATTCCAAGTGAGCCCCCCTCAGATTTGGTTGGTAAATTACAGTTGTAATAATATATGCCTGCAGTTAACAATAAAATAAAATTCTGAGTGTAGAATGTTCAAGTATAAGAGACTTGGCAATTATATCCAGCTGCTAGTAACAAATTCTCCCAAAATAGTATTAAACAAGATAAAATTTTGTTTTTCTCTACATAAAAAGAAATTCAGTTTAACAATTGCATGGTCATCAAGAACCCAAGCTACTTCCTTTTTTCTGCTTAGCTCTCCCTAGTGCTTGCTTTCGTTTCTCGTTTCTCGGTGTCATTCATGGTCCCGTAAAGCTGTAAAGCTGTTAGGAGTCCAGTTATCAGGTCCAGATAAGAAGGACAAATGGACTCATACCAGGTTTTTTGTTCCTCTTTATATGCCCTTCTGGAAATTCCACCTCACAACTTCCCTATATCATATTGGCTGGAACTTAAGTCCATGGCAACAACTAGCTGCAAGAAAGACTAGAACATTGAAACTCAGAATAAAACCAGGCTTCTCTTACGTAGGAAGAAAAGTATTTGTTTTTGGAAATACTCTCCATCATAAGACTGTAGGAGACATCTCTTCCAGACTTTTAAATTTAAGTTGTTAAGACCCAGACTGCCCCAACGGTCTACAATAGCTGGTTAGTGGCAGAATGATAGTCAAATCAGGTGTCTTGCTGACCTGTGTTAACTAGTGGGCTCACAATTGCTTCTACTGATGATGAGTTAGATCAAGTGATAGAAAGTCAATCGCGCATTAGTATAAGTTATTCTTTGCTTCTTTACCTCAGCATCTGCTACACACACACACACACACACACACACACACACACACGGATATCTCAGGATATTGTTGTGCCTTATTTGATAAACCTCTCTATGATCATTTTCCCCTGAAGTTAAAAATTATATTGGCTATCTAGATTCTGTGATTAAAGGTAGTTTTAGTGGGCTCTAAAAACATTTAATTTTTTTTTTTAAACATTAACTGGTTTTATAATTTTGGGTAAATTTTTTTTTCTCAAATTTTCTCCTACAGTATAGCTGAAATACAGAAAGATGTGGAATACAGGTTGCCATTCACCGTAAACAACTTGACAATTAACATCAATATGTGAGTAGAATTGTATCCTATTTTTTCATGTAATAGGCCTTAAAAATACTATATTTTTCTTAGTTATTATCAGAAGTAAACTGTTTAAAGTGAACTTATTTGAGTAGTCCCTATATAATTTATCAGTTACACAATTTTGTGAAATAAAAATTTTGTAAAGCCATGATTGTAATGTGTATTGTGTAAGAAAGAAACTGTAGAAGAAAATACAATAAAAAGATGTAATAATCATTGGTACTGTAATCAATTTTACTGATTTGCACTAAAGTCTTAGCTGGAGGTAGGCTGAAAGAGTAAGAATGATAATGACAAAGGGATCATGTATGGAAAACCATTAGAGATACATATTCACCTTTACATCAGAAAGAAGTTAAAGTAGTCTATTTTTTGGAAGCAGACATACTACATCAACCAGAAAGTTCAAGGCTGAGTTTCATCTGATTGTTTCTAAAGAAAAAAAATACAGTCATGAGGTTATTAATTTATAAAGAGGAAACGAAACGTTGGACAAAGTGATTGCTCAAGTACCATTCAACCTTATGTGCAATTATTAGTCTTTAATATGAAAGAATTAAGTTATTACCTCAGATTGCATTAGGTGGCTGGCGGCTGCGAGAGCTAGCGTTTGGACCAGGTCAAATGGTACCTGACCTGAAGACAGGAACGAACCACAGCTTATTCATATCCTCACCGCCTAGCAGAGTGACTGCGCATGGAAGGCGTTACTCTATCTTAGTTGAATGAGTGAATTGAAGCATGAGTACATAACAGTGCCAAGCATTATGCTATGTTATCTTGGTACGTATATAGGAACTTTTGAATCCTCATACTAGCCTTGCAAATTGGGGCAAATTATAGACATGTGAAGAGCATAGTCAGGATACAAACTCAGATTGGTGGGGCTCTGAAGGCCATTCATTGCCTTTTTTGCCAAACTAGTTTAACATTTTCAACTATATAAATGAAGTAGTTTTCTCTCTCTTCAAATGCCCTAGGTAGAGAAAAGTAGGAGAAACCAACAAGGACCCCATTTTCTTCTTGACTTTGCTGCCAACAAATAGTTCTCTGAGCCAGTGGAAACAGAGAGGCAATTAAAAGGGACATATTCTTCTGAGTATTAAAGGAGATTTGGAAAACATTTCCATAGCCAATAAAATCCCGTTTTTTTTAATTTGTAATAGTTCAAAAAAGGTTAAGATTTTCACTGTGTGTGTGTGTGTGTGTGTGTGTGTCTGTGTGTTGAGAATTTACTGTTCTTTATTTGAAACCTTGTGATTGACCTCAAAGTTGGGAGAGATGTGTTAATTGGGACATTTAGAAAAGAGCCATATAGAACTAAGCATTATGATAGCTACAGTCTTTCAATTCTAATACTTTCCATTTTATCTACTTACTCTTCCAAATTCAATTGATAGTGAAATAATTCCTGGCAGCATTTTAAAAGTAGGAAACCACAAGAAAATTATGTGGCCAGACCTGTGGTCTAATAAGTAGCCAGACTGAGTTAATATGGTTCACCTGCTACAAATGCCTGATCTAATTTTTAGTTGAGATTTTGTATAGCTTGATATACTGTGTTTGAAAACAGTTAGTTAGCATGGTGTGAAGAATATTCTGTAATTTACGGTATCCATAGCCCATGTTAAAAGGTTTTACTGTATGGGAATTTCTTTATAATCTTGTTGCCACAGTGCATCTTTTTTATATTTTCAATCAACTCAGCAACCATAATAGAGCACTTATTAACTGAATAATTAATCCAAATGTTAGTATGAAAATTTAATTTGCTTGTAACTTTCTTTTAGGATTATGACAAAAAATGTAACATTTGTTGACTTTGTTTTTCATCTGTTCTGCCTTTACCAGATTGCTCCCTCCACAATTTCCTCAGGAAAAACCAGTGATCAGTGTTTATCCACCAATACGACACCATTTAATGGATAAACAAGGAGTGTATGTTACCTCTCCATTAGTAAACAATGTATGTTTATGGTATATTTATTTCAGAGTAATATAACTTTTAAATATTTTAGAAATCTAAAATGCTTTTAAAAATCTCATTTTGGAATCAGTAATTTTCAAAAAAAATCTCACTGTATACAATAGATAGTACAGATTTAAAGGTTGTTTTTCAGTGGTGAGGACCTATTGATGTTAGAACTTTGGTTCACAGTAATTCTTCCACAGTTGTTAGGAGAGATAAAATTCAAATATGCCTCAAAAAGTTACCTGGATATGTTTATGATTGATTAACATGAAGGACTATAACTTAATGTATTCTCAGTATTTACCATCAAACCTTCAAATTATTATAAATAGTGAAGTGTAGAAATATTTCAGCTCCATTATTGATTAAACATTTTTTACCTGATTTATGGTGTTGATTCTATTAGAAAATTTTGTAAGTTTTACTCAGATTGCTAGCTAATTGTTCATTTGACACAATACCTTTTGCATTTCATTTAATTTTGACTTGCAAAGTGGATTTCATGTTACGATTTAGAGTGAAGTTATCCTAATGAGACTTTATAATCTTTTTCTGAAAGTGATTTTGATCATCCTATATTACTGTTATTTTCAGTTTACAATGCACTCAGATCTAGGAAAAATTATTCAGAGTCTATTGGATGAATTTTGGAAGAATCCTCCAGTTTTAGCTCCTACTTCAGCATTTTCATAGTAAGTATAACAAAAATGTTTGTGGATATTTATTTTCAATTATTTTAATCAAAGGAATTAAAATATAGTTTAAAAATTCAAATGATGTTAAAAGGCCCTGTTCTGCTTTCCACAGCCTAACCTTCACAAAAATACATTTATACTTCAGAGGCAACTGTTTTCTTCTTTTAGCTGCTTCTCTAATATTTATCTTCATCTTTCTACATAATATATACAGACTGCTATCTCTCGATCCTTTCATTTTTAGATGTTATCTATTGACCTCCTATTATGATTGATGAGGGTTTTAGTTATCTTTCACAAACCTTCCTTTCCCCTCATCTTCTCAGTGAAATTATATCATGATTTTTACTTAAATTCATGTTTGGTGTTTTCATTCCTTTGATCCAAAAAATTCCCTGTTGCTGAGCCAAGCAAGTACTTTATCATGATTACATCACAGTATGGTACAACTTTAGGCTTTTTTCTGGAGTTAATCATTACTTCCATTTCCCATTGGTTTTGTTTTCTTAGATCTTTTTTAGTTTCCTAACGATTTCTTGGAGGGCCTTCAGTCTTTCACACCCTTCTGAGGGTACATCTAGCTTTCCACCTGTGGTGAGTCCCAAAGTCACTCTCATCTTTTAGATTTTATTTATTTATTATTTATGTTTTATCAAAGCAGCATTCCACTTCCAGGTGCTAAAATCTGTTCTGGTTATTAACGCTTCATAGCAAGTTACCCATAAAATTATGGCTTAAAACAAATGAACACATGTATTTTGCTCCCTAATCTTTAATTCAGGAAGGGGTCTGCTCTGCTTACCATCCTGGACTCTCATAATAGCCCTTACCTGGGATGTCAGCTAGAATACCTAGATGTGGCCTCTTTGTGTGGCCTGGGTTTCCTCACAACATAATGGCTGGATTCCTACGGTGAACATCTTGACAGAGAGCTATGAGAAAGTCGTAATGACTTAGCTACTGAAGGCATTCCCTTCTGCTATATTTGATTTGTTGAGGCAATTGCAAAGTCTTGATTGATTCAAGGGGAAGAAAATAGGCTTTTCCTCTTGATAGTGGAGTGGCAAGATTCTAGAAGAGCATATAGGACCAGAAATATTGCTGTGGATATTTTTGAAAAATAGAAAATGCCACAACATGTTTTTGAGACATTTTTTAAAAATCTGCAAAATATACCTTCACACTTAATAATTGGTACAGTTCAGATTCTAAGTTGGAGTGGTTTTCCCCTCAGAATTTTGATGGCTTTCCTCTATTTTCTATGTATAGGCTGTTGTTGCCAAAATGTCCAGTGCTATTTTAATTTCTGATCCTTTGTAACTTTTTTTATCTTTGATATTCTCAAACGTCATGATGATGCCACTTCTTGTTGCTCTTTTTATTTCCTCTTTCCAGAATATTTCTTGGCTTTTTTGCCCACTCCTACTTAATTTCCAAGAATTTTTTTCTTTTTTAGAAGTCAAGTGGCATCTTTGGCAATGCCTGGATATCTGCTTAGCTAGATTGTCTGGTTTATTAGGAACATCAGCCCCAGTCCTCATGTTTGTCTCCTGTGTCTATGTCCTGGAGTCATGAGCCTCACTGATATTCTTTCTAAAAACTGTATTTCTTATCTTCTGTCAGGATAGGATTAGATGTACGTTCACCTTATTTGTAAATATAAACCAATAAATTTACTTGTTCCCATTTCAAATAAGTTCTGTGATACAGTGCACATTATTAAAAAGCAAGTTGAATGCATCTCTTAGATTATTTTATAGGTTGTACCTGCTACTGAAGTCAAAATAAAGCAAATTGGTTCAGAATTATTAAAACTTTAAGGATAGTACAAATATTCTCTCATGTTCATCATATTGTTGCTAAATAATTTGTTGTATCTACCTATATACCACTAATATACCTTTAGTTAAAAGTAAAGTTTTAAGATAAAGATGAAAGATACTTTGAAATAAACAAGCTTATTAGAAAACTTTTTTTAATTTAATTTTTTCAATCAATCATTTATTCACTTGGCTTAAAATTCAAGAAGTAAAAGGGAAAAGTCTCCCTGCCACTTCTTTTCCCCTTGCAACTTAGTTTTTCTTCTTACTGGTATCCAGAATTGTTCATTTGGGTGCATATGTATAGAATTCATACAAACGTATAGAATTAAAAATATAGTATGGAGGTTCCTCAAAAATTAAAAATAGAACTACCATATTCAGCAATACCACTTCTGGGTATTTATCCAAAGAAAATAAAAACGCTAACTTGAAAAGATACATGCACCCTTATGTTCAGTGCAGCATTATTTATAAGATAAGTAAACAACCTAAGTGTACATCAGTGCATCAATATATAAAGAAAATGTGCTGTGTATATACAATGGAATATTAATCAGCCGTAAAACAAGAAGAAAATCTTGCCATTTGTGACAACAAGGGTGATGGACCTTGAGGTCATTATGTTAAGTGGAATAAGTCAGACAGAAAGACAAATACTATGTGACTCACTTATATGTAGAATTAAAAAAACAAAAAACAAACCATGCTCATAGATACAGAGAGATTGGTGGTTGTCAGAGGCAGGGGTTGGGGGATAGGCGAAATGGGTAAATGGGGTCAAAGGGTGCAAACTTACAGTTAAAAATAAGTAAGTCATGGGACGTAATGGTGGCTATAGTTACTAGTGTACTGCATATTTGAAAGTTGCTGAGAAACTAGATCTTAAACATTCTCATCACAAGAAAAAACACTGGTATTTATGGTTACAGATATTAACGACTTATTGTGATTATTTCTCAATATATAACAAATATCAAATATTACCTTTTCTACCTGAAACTAATATGTTGTATGTCAATTATACATCAAAAAAAAAGAGAAAATATTATCTTATACTGAACACTTTTTCTCATAGATAAATTCCAAGTGAAAACCAGACTAAAATAATTAGGATAATTCAGGCTTTAACACAGATAAGAATTATCTAAATACCAATCTTTGAATTAATACAAGTTGAATTAAAGCAAGTTTATATGGGGCAGTCACTCTTGTATAAAGGACAAAAAGACTTATGTTTGTTTTAAATAAATACTAAATGCTAAATATTCCACTTTGTAATCATCATTAAATAAGAAATATATTTGATCTTGGACCAGATTCCTGGCACAAAGCTGCTAAGATTCCTCGTAAGTGATAGGAACCTTATTTGTTATTCATAACACCGGAGTTGATGCTAATGAGGTGACTTAGGCTGGGTCCCATGTAGTCTCAGGATGGGGTTGGTCATCAGAAAGACCAAGTGACAGAGGGTTGGAACTTTCAGCACCACCCACTGACCTCAGGGAAGAGAGGGAATGCAGATTAAGCTCTACGAAAACTCTTGAACATGGAGCTTTGACAAGCTTACCTGTTGGTGAACACATCCACATGGTAGGATGGAGGGTGGAGCACCCCAGTCCACAGAGAAAGAAGTTCCAGCACAGGACCCTCCCAGACCTTGCCCTATGTACCTGTTCATCTGACTGTTCCTCTGTGTCCTTTATAATAACCTGATAAGCATAAGCAAATGTTTCTCTGAGTTTTGTGAGCCACTCTAGAAAAATATATAATTGAACCTGAGGCGACGCTGTGGGAACCTCTGACTTATAGCCAGTTGGTCAGAAGCATAGATTATTTTTTCTATTGAGTCGTACAAGTTGTTTATATATTTTGGATATTAATCCCTTGTCAGATATATGATTTGCAGATGTTTTCTCCCATCCAGTAGGTTACCTTTTCATTTGTTCGTTTTCTTTGCTCTGCAGAAGCTTTTTAGTTTGATGAAGTTCCACTTGTTAATTTTTGCTTTTGTTGCCTTTGCTTTTGCTGTCAGATCAAAAAAATCATTGCCAAGACAAGTGTCAAGGAGATTACTGCCTGTTTTCTTCTCAGAGTTTTACAGTTTCAGGTCTTATTATGTTCAAGTCTTTAATCTATTTTGAGTTAAGTTATATGTCTGGTGTAAGATAGTGTTCCAGCTTTCATTCCTTATTTCCTTTTCAGGTAATTTGTTGTTGTATAGAAACGACAGATTTCTGTATATTCTGTATCCTTCAACATCACTGAATTTGTTGATTAGATATAACTGCTTTTGGTGGAGTCTTTGGTATTTTCTCTCTCTATATGTAATCTTGTCATCTACAAATAGAGACAGTTTTACTTCTCCCTTTCCAATTCTCATGCCTTTTATTTCATTTTCATACCTGATTCCTCTGGCAAGGACTTGCATGTTGAATTGGAGTGAGCACCCTTGTCTTGTTCCTGATCTTAGGAAAAGCTTTCCATCTTTTATCATTAAGATAGTAGTTGTGGGCTTATCATATACAGCCTTTATTATGTTGAGGTATATTCCTTCTATACCTAATTTGTTAAGAGTTTTTTTATCATGAATGGATGTTGAATTTTGTCAAGTGCTTTTCTGTGTTTATTGAGATGATTATACGATTGTTTTTTCTTTCATTCTGTTAATCTGATATATCACGTTGATTGATGTTCATATGTTGAAACATACTTCCATCCCAAGGATAAATCCCACTTGATCATGGTGAATAGTCCTTTTAATGTGCTGCTGAATTTGGTTTGCTTGCACTTTGTTGAGAATTTTTGCATCTGTGTTTATCAGGGATATTGGTCTGTAGTTATCTGGTAGTGTACTTTTCTGGTTTTGGTGATGCTGGCCGCATATAATGAGTTTGGACGTTTTCCCTCCTCTTCGAGTTTTCAGAAGGGTTTGATAAGGATTGGCATTAATTCTTCTTTAGATATTTGGTAAAATTCACTAGTGAAGCCATATGGTCCTGGACATAACTTCATTGAGAGATTTTTGATTACTGATTCAATCTCCTTACTTGTAATTGGTCTATTTAGGTTTTCTATTTCTTCCTGATTTAGTCTTGGTAGTTTGTATGTTTCTAAGAATTTTTCCATTTCTTCTAGGTGGCCTCAGTGTGTTGACATAGAATTGTTTATTTGTAGCCTCTTATGATTCTCTGTATTTCTGTGGTATCATTTGTAAGGTCTTCTTTTTCATTAATAATTTTGTTGATTTGGGTTCTCTCTTGTTTTCTTGGTGAGTCTACCAAGAGGTTTGTCAGTTTTGTTTATGTTTTCAAAGAACCCACTCTTAGTTTCATTGATCTTTTCTATTGTCTTTTTATTCCTATTTCATTTTTTTCCCCTCTGATCTTTTTATTTCCTTCCTTTTACTAACTTTGGACTTTGTTTTTTTCTAGTTTCTTAAGGTATAATGTTAGGTTGTTTATTTGAAATTTTTCTTGTTCGATGTAGGTATTTATCACTATGAACTTCCCTCTCAGGACTGCTCTTGCTGCATTCCATAGGTTTGTTATGTTCTATTTTTATTTTCATTTGTCTCAAGGTATTTTTTTGATTTCCCTTTTGATTTTTTTTTTATTGACCTATTTGTTGTTCAGTAGTATGTTGTTTAATCTCCACATAGTTGTGAAATTTCCAATTTTTCTTCTTGTCATTGATTTCTAGATTCATACCATTTTGGTTAGAAGAGATGCTTGGTATGATTTCAGTCTTAAATTTATTAAGACTTGTTTTGTGGTCTAACTTATGATCTCCTGGAGACCATTCCATGAATACAATTTTAGCACTTGGGAAGAATGTGTATTCTGTCACTTTTGGATGAAATGCTCTTTATATATCTGTTAATACTATCTAGTATAACATGTCATTTAAGGTCCATGTTTCCCTATTGATTTTCTTTCTGGATGATCTATTCATTGACATAAGTGGGGTATTAAAGCCCCTTATTCTTACTGTATTGCTAATTATTTCTTCCTTTGAGTCTATTAATATTTCCTTGCTATATTTAGATGCTCCGATGTTGGGTGCACAAATATATGCAAGGACATACAAATATATGTCCTTGTTGGATTGACCCCTTTATCATTATGTAATGGCCTTTTTTATCTCTTACTACAGTCTTTGTTATAAAGTTTATTTTGTCTGATAAAAGTATAGCTATATTTTCTTTGATTTCATTTGCATGGAATATCTTTTCCTGTCTCTTCACTTGCGTTCTACGTATGTCCTTCCATCTGAAGTGAATCTCATGTAGGCAGTATGTGGATAGATGGTTCTTATTTTTTTATCCATTCAACCACTCTGTATCTTTTGATTGTAAAATTTAGTCCATTTGCATTTAAAGTAATTATTGATTTGTATGTACATATTGCCATTTTGTTAATTGTTACCTGGCTGTTTTGTGGTTCCTCTCTGTTTCCTTTTTTTCTCTTCCTGTGTGGTTTGATGTTTTTTAGTGGTATACTAGAGTCCTTTGTCTTTTGTGTTATCTACAGTATCATTTTTGCTCTGAATTACAATGAGGCTTACATATAACAACATACATTTGCAAGTTTATTTTATGCTGATATTAACTTAAGTTTGAATGCATTCTAAAGCTCTATATGTTAACTCTATCCTTTCTCCCCCCCATGTGTTATGTTTTTGATGTCATATTTTATATGTTTTTATCTTGTGTATCCTTTAACTAGTTATTGTAGGTATAGTTGTTTCTACTACTTTTGTCTTTTAACCTTCATTCTAGCTTTATAAGTGATAACCGTGAACTTTACTATATATTTACCTTTACCAGTGAGATTTATGCTTGCATATATTTTTTCTGTGACTAATTAATGCCCTTTTCAGCTTAAGGTTTCTTTAACCATTTCTTGTAATGTCATTTTAGTGGTGATGAACTCTTTTCGGTTTTTGCTTATCTGGAAAGCTCTTTATCTCTCCATAAGTTTGCCTGGTAGAGTATTCTTGGAAGTTTTTTTGTTTGTTTGTTTGTTTTTTTCCTTTTAATACTTTAAATATGTCCTGCAACCCCCTTCTGGCCTGCCTGCAAAGTTTCTGCTGAAAAATCTCTTGGTAGTCTTATGGGGGTTCTCTTATACAAAACAAGTTGTTTTTGTCTTGCTGCTTTTCAGATCCTTCACTTTTCTTTTGCTTTTGAATTTTTTAATGTGTCTTGCTGTGGATCTCTTTGGGTTCATCTTATTTGTAACTTTCTGGGCTTTCTGGATTTTCCTGTCTGTTTCCTTCCTCAGGTAAGGGAAGTTTTCAGCTATTATCTTTTCAAATAAGTTTTTGCCTCTTTCTATCTCTGTTCTCCTTTTAGGACTTCTATAATTTTGCTTCTGTTATTGGGTTACTTCAACTACCCAATCTTAGAGTTCACTGATCCTTCCTTCTGCTTCGCCTAGTTAGCTTTTGAACCCCTTTAATTTATTTTCCAGTTAAATTACCATATTCTTCAGTTGTGCGACTTCTGTTTGGTACTTTCTTACATTTTCTATTTCTTTGTTAAAGTTTTCCTCCATTCCTGTGTTCTCCATTCTTCTGAATTCAGTGAGTAACTTCATAGCCATGACTTTGAACTATTTATCAGGTGAATTACTTATCCAAATATAGTGAAAGCTACTGAGCAACTATCACATAACCACATTTTCTATATTAAATGTTATTCTCCATTCCCTCAATGAAGGTACTGATTGATGCCAGTGGAATGCTCAAAACATAAATATGGCCTCTGTTCACTTCTACTGACAAGTTGAATTGTATGTTTTCTAAAACATTTTTTTTTTCATGAAAACCAAAATTTTCTTTTTGAGGGTTCATCAAAATTTTCATTTTTGGGGATTTCATCAATTTATGTAATATTTAATTCAGTTACATAATTATAAAGTGACACCTGCCATAAATAGATTACATTTATAACATACGACCATTGTTATTTAGAACAATTTAGGAATAACTTTACAAATTTACCCCTAAATGCTAATCTAATATTTCTCTCTTTGTTTAGCCTATACAGTACCCCAGGTGGGATTCCTCCTTATGCTTCTCAGGGTTTTCCATTTCTTCCTCCGTATCCCTCCCAAGAAGCTAACAGGACTATCAGCTCTTTATCTGTTGCGGACACTGTTTCTTCTACAACGACAAATTATACAACAACCAAACCCGCTGCTCCTTCATTTGGCATCATTTCAAATTTGCCATTACCTGTTCCCACAACAGACACTTCAGCACCGGTTGGTATCTTCAGTTATCTCTATTTTGTACCCTTGAAGCATTCATTCATTTAACAAACACTTATATGTCTCCTTGTGGCAGCCACTGAGTTAGGCACAAAAGATAAAAAGATTAAATCACATCTTCAACTTAAGTAACAAACTCAGAGAGGTGACCACCATATAACCAAATAATTGTAAATAAGGAACTTCAATAGAATAAAAGAAATAGTTTGGAGTTATGGTGAAGACACAGCTGAGGGAATGGTCAATGCTGCCAGGGACCAAGGCAGAACTAGAAGGGGATGCCTTTGTAAAAAATGTGATCCTGTTTTTTTCACCACTTTATCCTTAGTGCTTCAAACCATGCCGGATACATATGTGTATTAGGTGCTCAGCTAAAATGAGGCAGAAGAATGAATGAGTGGATTTATGCTTGAGGTCAGATTTTGATAGATGCTAAGGAATTTGCCAGGATAAAGCATTCTGTGGAAGAGGCACCAGCATTGACAAAAGGGTGGAGACATAAACGGGATGGCATATTTGTGAAACTGCCTATAAAAGATCTGTCTGGTTGTCATAGGATTTAGGCACAAGCACAAGAAGTGCTTATGCAGGAGAAAGATTGTGGAGGGTCTACTACAGCACGCTAAGGGCTTCAAGTGTCCCTTTTGTTTTAAAAATTGTACATTCCTTAATTAAGCTGGTAACTGTTGCCCTGTGGGATATTACTGAGGCATAGATTAATATTTGTGCATAAAACAAATAAAGGGATTTAAAAACCTTCACTTTAATCCTTAGTGTCACCCGTAGTAATACTCAACAAAATCTCATTATATCCAACTTTAGTAATTTTAATGTTTGTAATAATTTAGAATATAGACCCAAGTGGACTTTTTTTCCCCCAAATTTTTCACCATTGCATTAATGAATGTTATGATCAAACTACAATTAATAGTATAAACAAAATTACAAGAGAACTTTTCATGGATCTTCAATTTTAAAAAGTCATCTGTATTCAAATGATGGATACTCTTCCTTATCTGCCCTACTGTCACGTTGAACTTAATTATGTAACTATTCAAACTTTTACCAACTTATTGTTTTTCTATACTTAATTTCTTTCACTTGAGATAAATGTATTTATCAATGAAATCCACACAGATAATTCTCGACACTTGTCACAGATATACTTAAGAGATTTGTCCTATAGTTATGTACTTGCTCAAGAGAGCTAACACAGGTATTCACATGATCCCCACGAAAAAAAAGAGAGAGAGAGAAAGAGAGAGAGAGAGAGAGAGAGAGAGAGAAAGCAACCCTCGATATATAAAGGTACACTGGAAAAAAAATAGAGTCAAGGAGTGGTGAGTAAGGACAGTATAAACTACGAAGATAAAGATATGATAATGAAAACAGTTATGGGATATAGTACATTAAAAATTACTTTTATAAGAAAAAAGGAGCAGTCAGAAAGATGGCTGAAATATCATACCATTTCAAACTCTTTTCAGATAAGCCAAAATGGTTTTGGTTACAAGATGCCAGATGTCCCTGATGCATTCCCAGAACTCTCAGAACTAAGGTAAAAAACTTGGTGAATAACGTTGGTATTCATTTTCTGTTTTATTTGTAATTGCAAACCAGATCATTATTTTCATATCCATATTAAACAAAATATTCTTTAAATCTTCACTACTCTGAAATTGTGGTTGTCTTGTGGGGAAGTTTTATAAATCTAAATCAGTTTCATGTGTAGATTCTATTTATTGAGTGACTAGTATGTACCCAGGGATTCTTGTAGATGCTGGGAATGATATAATAATTACCAGGATAACAATGTTCTTTCTCTTGTGTGGCTTATAGTCTTATGAAAATTATTTCTGAATACAATATCTCTGGAGATTTCAAAATACACGGTGGACTATTTTAGACCTTTTCATTGTTCCTTTAGTAGATAAAAGTTTGTACATAGAGAAATAGATTAAAGTTTTCATAAAGTAATATAGCAAGGTGTTTTTATAGAGCCAAATTGTATTCAAATTTATAGGAATACGTTTGTAATATTCAAGTTTAAGGTACCATTTTTCGCAGAACACTGTTCTTTTTAGGTGCTCCTTGAAAAAAAACAGACATGTTTTGTGGCCACTCAACTTTGTGCATTGCATCCTTTATACCCGATTGAAAGTTTCCAATACTCGTAAAGGTGTTATTACTAAGCCTACTGAATGTAATTTAAAAACATTTTCAGTTTTTTTTGTCTTTAGAATATATGCCATCATGATGTACTACCAAAAAAATACTCGTGAGAAATCTTATAGTTAACAAAATGAAAATTTAGCTTTATTTGACCCAATGTTTTACAATCATTTTTAGGAAATAGTGATTTATTATTTTCTTCTAATAATAATTAATGTCGTTTACAATATACCACATACATGTTAAGAGTTTATATTCATTGTAATGCTTGCAACAATCTCATGACGTTGGTTCTGTTATTTACATGTTGTAAAGGATTCTCTTTTTTTTCTTTTAAAAAAAATTACTATGAAAATATCAAAAATGCAAAAAGGTGTACTTCTTTGTCTTGCTTCATATACCCGTCCAGCTTTTTTTTTGGAAAGTATGGGTATGGGTCGGGATTATTTTAAACCAAATCCCAAATATTACGTCATTTCACCCCTAAGTTTTTCACTAAATTTCTCCATCAGGTAAGGACTTTTTCTTTACCATAACCCCAATCCACATCATCATACCTAACAAAATTAATGATAATTCTCTAATATTATCTCATTTCCCCAAGGTCTTAATGTTTTTCTTGGTAGTTTATGTGAATCAGGATTCAAAACAAGGTGCCTCTATTGCATTTGAAAACTGTATCTCTGATGTTTCTTTTATACACCATTTCTCCCCACCTTTATTAACATATGTATATATACACGTATATGTATTCCTACACACATTTATACACACATACATATACATACATATATACATACACAATACAAGTATATACATAAACAAACACATATATAATACATGTAAATTATGCACATGTATTATTACATATTTATTGAAGAAATAAGGTATTTGTCCTAAAGAATTTCTCATATTCTGTTTTTGCCTGATTGCATTCTTGTGGTACCATTGAAGATATTCCTCTGTTTCCCATATTTCCTTCTACTGGTGGCTACATCTAGAGTTTTCATGAGATTTAGGTTCAATTTTATCAAATCAATGCCTTGTACACCTTAAACTTACCCAATGTTATATGTCAATTATATCTCAATAAAGCTGAAAAAGATTTAGGTTTAAATCTTTGGGCAATACTTACATTACAATTAGGGCAAACTTCCTATTATAATCACATAAGGCAGCAATGGTGTCCTATTTTTAGTGACATTAAGATAGAAACATGTTAAAATACCTGAAATCACTTATTTCATTAAGGATTGCAAATGTGATTTCCTACTGCCAGAATTAGCCAGAATTCTATGATGAACTTTCCTACATGAACTATTTAGTTTTATTGAAATATACTTTATACAGAAAAGGCAAGATAAATGCTTGATTTTGTTTTTTTTCTCTTTATCAATTTTCAGAATCATGAGTTGATGCACAGGCAATCTCCAAAAGGTTCTGTTTGTATTTTGTAGTTGTTTTTGTATTAAGAATGCAAACATTTAAAAAAAAAAAAAAAAAAAAATATATATATATATATATATATATATATATATATCTGATTGGTTCAGTCCATTGCAGTCATTATTCTTTTTGATGCTTAAACAGTCCTATCTTTAGTCAATAAAAAACTCTTCGAGTTGGCCTCTATATCGTTTTTGTCCAAACAAAGATACCATGGATTTATTATGGACATTTCTTTCCCCTTGATCTGAAAGCTGTTGTTTTTCTAAATAACGATTCCATTATTATTGTTATTTTTATTATTATTATTATTATTACTACTACTACTACTATTATTGAATGTAGGATAAGATATTGTTCATTTGGAGGCTTTTTGTTTATTTTTTACACTTCTTTTGTTGTTAGTCTAAATCACACCAGATATAATAGCCAAATACTGTTTTTTAAAATCTCTTCAAATAATACTTTTCTGAGTGATAATGTAACTTAAAAAAAAAAAAACAGGTTCATTTATTTCCATTTGCTTTGAATTTTGCTTGTTTCTTTAATTTTGTTTTTTTAATCATATAATACTTTTATGTGGATCTGTAATCAAAACTAAAAGATATGTTCAGGAAGGTTTAGCTTCCATCCCTATTCTATCCATCTAGTTGTCTTTTTCATCCTATGAATATTGATTTTGCTTTTGATTTAGCCTTCTGTGCTTATACGCATACACATATACTCATGCATATCTTTTATTATGACAGCCACATACCTATTAGCTAAGTAGCCACAGAGGTTAAAATTGGGAGGTTGTGGTGGCTGTTTGTGAACCCTTGTCTTCATAGTCCCGTAGTGATTTGACTCTACATTCAGACTACTTTATGTTCCATTGTTGTTGATGTTTTATTTGCTTTTAAGGTTATACTTTGCCTTCTTGTATGCATACATATAAAAATAGTTACTGCAAAAATTATTTAGAACCCTATCAGCTGAATAAAACAGAAAAATCGTGAATACTTACAATGGACAAAAACTAGATTACTGATATTCATTAACATATTTTTTCTGTTGTGTTTCTAGTGTGTCACAACTGACAGATATGAATGAACAAGAGGAGATATTACTAGAACAGTTTCTTACATTGCCTCAACTAAAACAAATTATTACTGACAAGGATGACTTAGTAAAAAGTATTGAGGAGCTAGCAAGTATGTCTTCCCTTACTTCTTAAATTTCCTAAGGAAAATGTGGTCTTTACCTAGAAATAAACCAGAAATTTATCTTACAGGAAAAAATCTTCTTTTGGAGCCCAGCTTGGAAGCCAAAAGGCAAACTGTTTTAGATAAGGTGAGTTATCATTTTGAAGAAATCTATATAATTTAAAAATAGAATAAAACACCATTTTAATTTTCTCTTCTAGTATGAATTACTTACTCAAATGAAATCTGCTTTTGAAAAGAAGATGCAAAGGCAGCATGAACTTAGTGAGGTAAGATTGTGTAGTTCTTTTCCTTTACCTTAGAATTTTTAATCTTAATGTGCGTGAGCCACATTCTTACTTTCATTATTCGTATCAGAAAGCATTTATTACGTGTCTGACTTTATAAGGCATGATACCTTTAAATGCAGATGAACAGCTCTCAGTTATTAAGGCATTATAAGTCATTTGTGCTCATGCAAGAGCATCTTTAGTTTCAAAACAAAAATATTAAAAGTTCCATATATAACTTTTCTGGGAAAGTTATTGTAAAGCCAGTTTAACTCTTGCAATAAAATCTAACAACACAGTGCTCGCTTCGGCAGCACATATACTAAATTCTAACAACACAAAACTTTAACATTTATACTCACTTGTAAGCTTATGTATAGATACCTTAAATGAAAACTGAGCAAATTGAAAAACATATAAAAAGTATGAAGTATAATTCACCACAAATAATAGATTTTATGCTAGAAATCTAGTTATATAAAAAAATTAAAAGCATTTTATAAAAGTCAACTCATTTTTGAAAGAAATAAATCTTTAAAAATGAAAAGAGAATAGAAGATATAATCTTTATATTTCATATCAGTAACCAGCATCATAATTAACAATATTCTATTTCCTTTAAAATCAGGAATTCTGAAAGGTAAAGCCAATGTGATAAAACATAAGGTAGAAATAAAACAACAACAGGATAAAAATGGTAAAAGAGATATAAATTTATAATGATTTCAGATATGGTCATCCTTTAGAATAAATGAGAGTAATAGTTAACATTGAGCAATTATGTGTTTTACATTACACTAGGCTGTTTATATATATTGCCCATTATTTTCTCAAAATCCTCTAAGGTATGTCTTACTATTGTTCTGTTCTATAGATGAGCAAACTGAGGCACACGAATATTAAATAAGTATTATCAGAGTCAGGAGTCAAATGTAAGCAGTCCTCCCTCCCTCTTAACTAGAAAACCTAAGAGAATCAACTGAACTACTCTTAGATGCACATAAGAGCATAGTAAATGCTGAAGAAACTTTTCACAATAATCAACATCATTCTTTATACAAATTCTTAGTAAATTAAGATACAAATAAATTCCTTAATTTGATGAAAAAATAGCTAGAAACTAACAGCAAACAGCACACTTAATGACTAAACATTTCCAGCATCCCATTAATGTTAGGAATAAGAGAGTGATGCCCTAGTATCACTGCTATTTAACATTGCTTGGGAGGTTCTGGCCACTGTAACAAGACAGGAAAAAGAAAAGGTATAATGTAAAAGAAAAGATGAAACAGTTGTTAATAAAAAACAAACAAACAAGCAAAAATCCTAGCAAATTGAGAAAGTTATCCCCTAGATTGCAACAACTGCCAGTGCAAAATGCAGTAGAGAAAAAAAACCTCATTTACAATAGCAACAAAATTATAAAATATTTAGAACTGAACCCAGTGAAGTAAGGTGGAAAACTTTACTGAATGACAAAAGAAGACCTGAGTAAATGGAACAACATAGAATATTCATGGGCTGAAAGATATAGTATCACAATTTCATTTTTCCCAAAATAACTTAAAATTTTAATATATTTCCAATCAAAATCCCAAGAGTATTTTTTTTTTAATTTTGACAGATTTATGCTAAAGTTCTTTCAAAAGACTAAATGGGTAAAAGTAGTCAGAAGAGCTTGAACAAAAAGAAACAATGAAGATGACCTCCCTTTCCAGTAACAAAATATACTGTAAAACCACATTATTTAAACACTAATTTTATAGGTAGAGAAAAATAATTCTATGGAACAGACCATGCAGTTCAGAAACAGACTTGTTTATGTGAGTAATTAGTTAGAAAAAAACTGAGGATTTAAATCAATTACATAATTGGCAGTCCATTTAGGAAAAAAAAAGATGTTTATATCATACCATACACAGAAAAATTTAAATAGAAGCCATAAAGTTATGAAAGGCATCTGTCTCCTAGGATTTTTTTTCTTTTTTTAAGATTATGGTGGGAAAATTCATCTAAGCATGATACGATAGAAGTGTAAAAAAAATTGATATATTTCAAAGCTACATGTAAATTCAAAACGTGTATGTCCTAAAAATCATAAAATCAAAAGTGAAGAAAAGGGAACAAATATATGTAGCATATATGACAAATATTAATAATGCCAGTGGTTCATAGAGAGCCCTTACAAATAGGCAAAGGAAAGAACAGGAAACCCACAAAAGGAGAAATATGGACATCCAATAAATATTTGGATGTAACCATTATTCTGTCCCCCTGGACCATTTATATAAGAATTGCTTGAAGTGATTCTTGAAATCCTTAAAAACAACCTTGATTCCTAGACTCTTCTCTAGATGTGCTCACTCAGAATCTCTGCAGATAATGGATCTTCTACACTCTGAAGTCTGGAAACCACTTCACTAGACTGTTGGTGCCATGAGTGCAGGATCCTCTTCTGTTTTGTTTTCCCAGTGTACTCATACCCAGTACTTAGTCTAGTGGTTGGCACATAGTAGATACTCAATAAATATTTAATGAGTAAGTAAATGGAAACATTTCTAAAGATATTCAACCTAATAATAATAATAATACTTAAAAAAGAGCAGAATTACATCATCTGTGTGAGCCAAACTTGTAAAGAGAGATAACCGTCGTTGGCAAGGGTGATAAGAAAATGGTGCGTTCCTATACATTTCTGTGTGTGATGTATGACAGTGAGATACCATCTAACACCCACTAGGATGAGTATTATTAAAAATAGCTTTAGTTTCTACGTTTAGTTCTTTGATCCATTTTGAGTTAATTTTTGTATGTGAGGTAAGATAAGGGTTCGGCTTCATTCTGCATGTGGCTATCCAGTCTTCCCATCACTGGTTGTGGAAGACTGTTCTTTCCCCCTTTGAATAGTCTTGGCACACATTTTGAAAATATTTGACCATATATGTGAAGGTATATTTCTAAGCTCACTATTCCTTTTATCTGTATGTCTCTTCTTATTGCCAGTACCACACTGTTTTGATTACTGTAGCTGTGTAGTAAGTTTTGAAATCAGTATGAAACCTCTAATTTTGTTTCTTCTTTTTCAAGATTGTTTTGGCTATATGGGGTCTCTTAAGATTACATATGAATTTTAAGACGGGTTTTTCTATTTCTGCAAAAAAAGCCATGGAGATTTTGATAGGGATTTAATTAACTCTGTAGATCATTTTTGGTAGTTTTCTTAACAATATTAAGTCTTTCAATCTATGAACATGGGATGTCTTTCCCCTTAGTTATGTCTTCAATTTCTTGCATTGTTTTGTTGTTTTCAGTGTACAAGTCTTTCACCTCTTTGGTTAAATTTAGTCCTGTCACTTTTGTCATATTCTGTTCGTTAGAAGCAAGTCATTAGGTCCAGCCCACACTCAAGGGGAGAGATTACACAAAAAGCAGGAATACCAGGCAGTAGAGGGTGCCTACACGATGATCTGATTCCTGAATCCCCAGGAGAGGACAATGATTTGCCCAGTTGCTCTCATGTAATACTTTGTAGCCAATGGATTGCTTTCTTTTGTGTTAGGTATCCACCCCTATTTCCAAAAGCTGAGGACCTGGGTGGTAGCAGATTTCCTCAAAACAAGGCCATGTAAGGCATACCATGAATTGCTTTTCCCTACCTCTGCCTCATTTTCTTTCTCTCTGAAGAGTTTTTCTGAGCATTATAAACTAATACAGTACTTGATTTTCTTTTTCAGAGCTGTAGTGCGAGTGCCCTACAGGCAAGATTGAAAGTAGCTGCACATGAAGCTGAGGAAGAATCTGATAATATTGCTGAAGATTTCTTGGAGGGAAAAACTGAAATAGATGATTTTCTCAGTAGTTTCATGGAAAAGAGAACAGTATGTAAATACTCTTCCATTGAGTACAATTGACAGCTAATACCAAATTAAGTATATTCATGAGTAAAAAAATGCTAACACATTACTGAACAGACCATGAGAGAAAACTGAAGAGCCTCGATGCAAGTGATAGCAACATGCTACTATCACTTTAAACCTGCTTGTTGTGAGTACACAAGCAGGTAAATCAAATACCAGTTCTGTTTCAGAAATTAATGTATCATTCTTTAGTAAAGTTAGTAAATCAGAGTAAGTCTAGTCTTAATGGTTATAATACACTCCTGAATAACCTGTTTCACAAGTTATTTTAAAAGAGACTAGTGTAAGCATTAAATTTTGTTTTATATTAAGAACATTCTGGAATAGTTTGTTGTGATATTTCTATTTAAAGAAAAATAAAACGTCTGCTTAGTAGTTTGATAGAGTCCTAAATATTTAATTTTTCGGAAACATCATGTTTTAAATATAGCTTTTTGTTACTAAACTTTGTAAAGCATATGTGATATATATATATACATATATATATATATATATATATATATATATATATATATGCATAACCTGTTAAGGAAGGTGAGGTAGATTTCATTATCCCCATTTTCCACAGGAGAAAAAACTTCAACTTTCCTTGAAATTCAGGCATATGAACTAGTAGGGCATTGAGTTTTCATCTGTTGTTCTTTGGGACTATATAACTGTACCTTCAAGTTTTTGTTAAGCTTCCTGGTTAACAATGGTAGAATTTATTTTCATATTTTAAAAACACAGATATTTGATATTACATAATCAGAACTGATATAAAGGATCAGAGTTATTTTTACATTTTGGAAGTTTACAGGTAAAGGTTGTCTCCCAAACAAAGTTAATTTTTATTTTTTTTTGATTATTAAATTCGGAACTGCCTTGAATGTTCAAAACTTAAATAGCGTCAACAGATAAAAGAATCTTACTTAGAATTCTGTCATAATGTAGGAAGTAGTGGTCAAATTGTTGGAGAAGTGACTGGTATTTTAAATTATCTCCTAGATTTGCCACTGTAGAAGAGCCAAGGAAGAGAAACTTCAGCAGGTGATAACAGCGCACAGCCAGTTTCCTGCTCCACTGTAGGTAAATTGTACTCCAAAAGGATTCAGTCTTAAGGCTAGTGCATGGCTATTCTTTCACTGAAGTGTACTTACCAGTGCCTGCCCAGCTGCTTTAAGCGCCGTCATCACAGCTGCTGTGATGTATTACACAGAATAGCTTGCATTATATATTGAGCATAATGTATGTAATACATAAGCATATAGCCAATAGAAATCTTCTGGATATTTTCTCAGTATGATGTTGGCTTAAATGTTCTTGTGAACATTTGATAACTGCTTATGTATTGTTGTAAACTATAATTAGTTCCTTTTTCTTAGCTGGTGTGTGGAGTATACCATACCACTTAGTTGACATTTTCCTCAGTAGTCTCCTTTGTCATTTCTTCCTTTAAGATGAACTCCCAGTCTGTCTCTTTTCCGTCTCACACTCGGATTATTCCAATAATTTTTTGGCCAGTCAGTCCCCTGACTTTAGGGTTTCTCCTTCCTGCACATCACTGACAGAATAATGTCTCTAAAATATCACCCTGGGATACAATTTCTCTGTTCTAGAACCTATAGTGAGCCCCTAGCAATGACAGTATCAATGTCAAATTTCTCTCTCTGGTTTTCAGCCTTTTATAATCTGACACACTGTATTTGAGATCATCCATTTTAATTTTCCATTTTTCCCTTGTGTTGTCTCACATGTCATATTCTTTTTTTTGTACACCATGTCTTTGTTCATGCTTTTACCTGATCTCAAGACACCCTTTTCCTCTTCATCTATCAGGTTCAGGGAATGATTTGGTTGCAAGAACTGCTTCCCACCCCAAGTTTAAGTGACAGCCATGTTACTGTATAATGCTGGGATACATTATAGAGCCAAATACAAGCCGGTACAGCTCAGTCACCTGAGCAAAAACAGGACTGGCGGCCATAATAACCAAAGCAGCTCCCCTTTCTCATACCTTTTCCAAGGCTGATTGTTTCTCATTTCTGCATCTCTGTTCTTTTCTGTCTCTCGCTCTCAAGTGCTTTCTCACTTGCTCTTCAGAGAGCCTTTCTCTGCCACACTTGTACATACTTCAATAATTGCTGCTCACAGGCTTGATCATACGACAGTTCACAAGCAGCCAGTGGAGACTGATAAGGGTCTCACTACAAATCTTTGAGAAAGAGACTGGCCCGGGATGGGTGGTGTCCATCCTGACCTCAGCAGTTTGGCCTGGAGATTGGTGTCATGTGGTCCTCTGCCCACTTGACTGGGCTGAAGGAGTGGACTTTGAGAAAGGAGTACGGGAGGTTCCATGAAAGGGGGAGCCGGCTCCAAGGAGAGAAATGACAGGCAATGCTCATCTCCAGTTCATCTACCCTTTCTCTCAGTCTAGTTGTCCTTCACTTAGTGCCAACATTGAATTGTTTTATAATCTTGGTTTTTAATATCAAGTGTGCATTTCTTACAGCTTGAGAAGAAAGTGAGCATTGAGTAATTGCTTATTTATATGAACATGCTAGAATCCTTTCCCTATTTTTCCTCTGTGGTCAAGTTATCTTTATAGGTAAATCTTAATGGGAAGAGAGTATAAAGCTTTGAAAACTTATCATCTTAAATCAAAACTTAGGTTTTTTAAATTTTCTTCTTTCCAGATTTTCCTGAAAACAAGATCTGCCAAGAGAGGAATGGGACACAAAATTAAGCACATTTATACTTATGATTTGCATATTGGCATTTCATCACAGTAGCTGAATTTATAGATATATTATATGGATTGTGTACAGAACTGAGACTGATTTTGTACAGATTAGAATGATTGCTATGATCTTGGCTTTGAGAAATTTTTCTGTACTATTTGCACTAAAAATGTTTATTTATTGTTGATAAATTCTATCATATTTAAGTTCTGCTATTCCTCTCTTATTGATTAAATACCTATGCATGTAATTTTAGCTAGTTTTAATGTTTTATAAAATTACTTCATTTAAATTTGTATTTTTAATTTGAAACTGCCTCATTTCTTTATCAAGAATGGTTTCGTTTAGATTTTTTCCTCAACCTTTTTTGAAAAATTACTGTTTTCAACTATAGAAAGACTCTTTATTTCTCTTCTTTCTTTCTGGATGATCAAATTTTCAAAAACATTTTGTTTAAATATTCCTAGTGTCAGGAAACACCAAACCTGCCAATGTGCCATCTCAAGAAAGTAACTTTTAATATGTACAATAAATCAAAAGAATAAACCAGCTGCTCTTATATATTGTTGTTTTGTTTTTTAAATGAAAGGTACACTTAAGAAGCAATACAGGTAAATAAATATTTTACCTATTAGAAAAAAATTGCCTTTCACTTAAACTAGGCCAACATAAACATTCATGCTAATTTTTTTATGTAAGTATCTTATGCTTGGAGAAGGATTTAGTCTCTAAATTACTAATGTTAAAGACAATCTTTGTTAATAAATAGTAAATCTAGACATAAAAACGTTGATAAAATTTTCTGACCTATACTGTGAGTTAACTTTTCATAAGAGAAAAAGCTATAGTAATAAAATTAATATTTAGTTATTAGGAAGTTGAGTTTTTAATTTAATATAATTTTCTCTTTAACTTGTACTGTGTTCAGCAGTTTGCTTTTTTTCCATGTTGCAGAATACATTTTATGGATAGCTGTAAAAGTTCATCAAAAAGAAAAGCTTGATCTCTATACCTGAGGCTTGGTAAGGTAGTATCTAAATCACAAAACAACCTAATGTATATTTTTGTTTAAACTTCATTGCAATATGATTGTCATTCTAAATACCAGCTTACAGTATAGTTTTGCCTTTCCGTCATTCTTCTGTTCACTTATGTTTTTTGTAATAGAGCTTTAGGAAAAAGAAAATTGTTTTCCTAGACTTGAAATACAGTACTTAATACTTAGTCTATGTTTATGGAAGGGCAAGTATCCACATGGACTATGAAGATGTAGTTTGAATAAAGAAATTATTCTTTATTAATTGCCTGTCTTCCTGGCCCTGTGCTAAGGGCATGCTGTTTAATCTTCAAAATGACCAGACAAGGAAGGTACGATTATTCCAGATTTACACATAACTGAGGTAAGTGTTTCAAATTTGTGGCAGAGTCTTCTGGATATTCAGAAACCTTTCCATACTGCACTGGCAAGCAGAGCTTCAGTTCTCCCAGCAATCACTGCAGTGGAGAACACAATAGTCCCAGTCTTTTGAAAATAATCGGGCAGCTTTCTTAGAAACCAAGCAGAGCCCAGAACAAGACACCAGGAAACCACAGCCATTCTAAAATGATATTAATTCATTTGATTTAATTTTATTAAGCACCCACTAAGAATGAGGCATTGTGGAAATGCTATACAACTGTAAGTCAAACATGGTTTAAGTGTTTAGGTTCTTACCTTACTCCACTAAAGAAATAATTTCTTCTACATAACCCAAAAATAATTTATCTCAATGTTTTTTTAAACTTAACTGTCCCAGTTTCCTTCTATACCAGTTAACGTAGCTTGGTTTCTCCTTCCAAAACTGATTTATTAGATAACTTCCTTACAATTCAGTCATTAAAAAGAGGGGTTTGACCATCATTATATGCTGTGAACAGACAAACTAGTTTAGATACAGGTTATGTAAGTCATCCAGGATGCAAAAAAAAAAATCTATTTGAATGTCTGTGAATTTTTTGTTCTGTTATTGCAACAGAAGTTAACTGACATTTTTTTTTGCCATTTTATGGCTGTATTATTTTCTTCTTAAAATTGGCCATATTGGAGAAGCAGTGCCAGAGGAGGGGAAAAATGCCTACTAAAGCAGAGATTTTTGATTGTACTTTAATATATAATAAAAGACTAAATAGAAATTAGAATGGTAGAGTTTAGGAGTTATTAGATTATTAAGAGTAGGGGATTGTCATGGGTAGAAATGTAAAGGTTATCTCAAAATAGAAGAAAGCTTTCTAAATAAATGAGATACATACTAAAGATATGTTTCAAAGGTGGAGTATATTTTTAGGAATGAACTAAAATTTATATTGGAATAAAGGTAAGTTTGATCGTAATTTATACGCTTAAAGGACAGCTCGATTCATTTTGGGGGAAAGAAACTGTATTCTTAAAGAATAAAAACAGGGTTTCCCTTGTTTCCCTTCTCTTCACCTTCCTTTATTTTAAAAACGTTCCTTTGTTGATTGCTGAATCATGATCAAAATTCTTACATACTTCATACTAAATTTTCCAAAACGTCACTGAAGAATAAGTCACTTGAGCTCTAAATATTACTAGTTAGGAAATAATCTGTCTTGAGTCAGTTTTACATTTGTTTATTCCCTATGCTTTAAATCAGGGGTGTCAAATCCATTGTTAATTGGCCCGCAGCAAATTCCAAAAATATATTTAGTTTACTTAAATAAACCAGGTGAGGCAATACGTACTTCACCTCGAGTGAGTGGCCCAGCTATTTGTGGATTTTACCACATATGGCCCTTGGTAAACACTGTTGAAAAAAGTTTGGACACCCCTGCTTTAAACCAACAGCCTGAAATAAAACACTTCCTGATTGATGTTTGATTTAAAACAAATATGTGCTGTTACAGATTTTAGTCTTATTGAATTGGCCATGTTCTTTCAAGGCCCTGGGAAACCACACTAAATTTAATAAGCAATAAATATTACCTTTTACATAAATTTCAGTGTTAGGTTAACTTTTAATAAGTAGTGTAAATGCACAGACAATAGTTTAGTGGTTACCAGAAGATAAGGGGGGTGGAGGGTGGGAGATGAGGGTAAGGGAGATCAAATATATGGTGATGGAAGGAGAACTGACTCTGGATGGTGAACACACATGGGATTTATAGATGATGTAATACAGAACTGTATACCTGAAATCTATGTAATTTTATTAACAATTGTCACCCCAATAAATCAAAAAAAAAAGTAGTCTAGATGAACATGTATATATTATGTCAGGTAAGATGTTTGGGGGGGCTGAAAAAAGTTTGTGTCTGATGAAAAATACCACATTAAACAATTAAAATTTAAAATATCAAATATACTATTTTCAAAATAAATGCATAGTTCTTTTAGATATATTTACTGTCATTTTTTTAATTGTATTATTTATTTTTCTGTAGATGTACACTGCCAAATGGAATAAATTAAAGTCGTGTCTTCAGTATTAGGCAAAGAAGTGTCTAAGAGTTGGTAACTACAAGAATGGCATGAGGTGAGTGATGCTGTAAAAATGCAAAAGCCGTTACAACTATATCCTAAGTATTTATCATTAACAAGGTATTCCCTATAATATATTGCAGAAAAAAATAAACATTCCTTGTACTTAATTTGGAACTGCTCAGAAGATAGAGGATGCTCAAATTCTGTATTCTAAAACGATTAAACTTGCTTTACATTAACAGAGTACTATTATATTACAATTGTCTAACATATTAAAGTTGTTCCATTTTTAAGTATGGTTAACATAATTACAATTATACTGTATTACTTCATTTATATATACTGCTACACTCTCTCCAAATCTTTCATACTAAATATTTCATCAATGTAGCTTTCTTGCCCTTTCTCCTTTTTTTTTACAGTTTTATTGAGATATAATTAACATACATCACTGTGTAAGTTTAAGGTAAACAGCATAATGGTTTGACTTCAATGTATTGTGAAATGAGTACTACAGTAAGTTTAGTTATCTGTCATCTTATAGATCTATATAAACAGGGAAAAAAATAGTTTTCCATGTGTTGCGAATTCTTAGAATTTATTCTGTTAACTTTCATATATATCATATAACAGTGTTAACTATAGTTATGTTGCTGTACATTACATCCCTAGTACTTATCTTATAACTGGAAGTTTGTACCTTTTGACCACCTTTTTCTAGCTTGCCCTTCTCCCATTTCCCACTTCCGCTAACCACAAATCTGATTTCTTTTTCTATAAATTTGGATTTGTTGGTTTTTTTTTCTTTATATTCCACATATAAGTGAGATCATACAGTATTTGTCTTTCTCTGTCTGACTTATTACACTTAGCATAATGCCCTCAAGGTCCATCCATGTCACAAATAGCAGAATTTCCTCATTTTTTTATGTCTGAATAATATTTCGTGTGTGTGTGTGTGTGTGTGTGTGTGTGTGTGTGTGTGTTCATCTGTCAATGGACACTTACATTGTTTCCTTGTCTTGCCTACTGTAAATAATGCTATGAATCGAATACAATAATGCATTAAATAGATTATTCATCACAACCAAGTGGGATTCATCCCCGGGGCACAACGATGGTTTAACATCTGCAAATCCATCAATGTGATACATCACATAAACAAAATAAAGGACAAATATCATATGATTATATCAATTGATGCAGAAAAATCATTTGACAAGGTACAACATCCATTTATGATTAAAACACTTAATAAAATAGGAATAGAAGGAAAATACCTTAACATAATAAAGGCCATATATGACAAGCCCTCAGCTGATCTCATAATTAACAGTGAAAAACTGAAGCCCTTTACTCTACGTTCAGGAACATGACAGGGCTGTCCCCTGTCACCTCTACTTTTCAACATAGTGTTGGAAGTCCTTGCCAGAGCAATCAGGCAAGAGAAAGAAATAAAAGGAATCCAAATTGGGAATGAAAAAGTTAAATTATCACTCTTTGCAGATGACCTGATGCTATATATAGAAAACCCTAAAGACTCCACCAAAAAGCTATTAGAAACAATCAATGAATACAGTAAAGTTGCTGGCTACAAAATCAACCTACAAAAGTCCATTGCATTCCTACATACTAACAGTGAAATCTCAGAAAAAGAAATACAGAAAACAATTCCTTTTGCAATTGCAGGAAAAAGAGTAAAATACCTAGGAATAAACTTAACCAAGGATGTGAAGGGCCTGTATGCTGAAAACTATAAGACATTTTTGAAAGAAATTGAAGAAGACACAAAGAAATGGAAAGACATTCCGTGCTCATGGATTGGAAGAATCAACATAGTTAAAATGGCCATATTACCCAAAGCAATATACAGATTTAATGCAATCCCCATCAAAATCCCAATGGCATTTTTTAAAGACAGAGAACAAAAAAATCATCAGATTTGTTTGGAACCACAAAAGACCCTGAGTAGCCAAAGCAATCTTAAGAAAAAAAGAACAATACTGGAGGTATCACACTCAATGACTTTAGCTTGTACTACAGCGCTATAATAATCAAAACAGCATGGTATTGGCAGAAAAACAGACACATAGACCAATGGAATAGAATTGAGAACCCAGAAATAAAACCACATAAATATGGACAGATAATTTTTGACAAAGAAGCTAAAAACATACAATGGAGGAAAGACAGCCTCTCAATAAATGGTGCTGGGAGAATTGGATAGCCACGTGCAAAAGAATGAAACTGGACTGCTATCTGTCACCATGTACCAAAATTAATTCAAAATGGATCAAAGACTTAAGCATAAGACCTGACACAATAAACTGCATAGAAGAAAACATAGGTACTGAACTTCTGGACCTTGGGTTCAAAGAGCATTTTATGAATTTGACTCCGAAGGCAAGGGAATTAAAAGCTAAAATAAATGAATGGGACCATATGAAACTTAAAAGCTTCTGAACAGCAAAAGAAACCATTGACAAAATAAAGAGGCAACCAACTGAATGGGAGAAGATTTTTGTAAACAGTGCCTCCGATAAGGGGCTAATATCCAAAATACACAAGGAACTCATGAAACTCAACAACAAAAAAACAAACAACCCAATTGAAAAATGGGCAGAGGACCTGAAGAGACATTTCTTCAAAGAGGACATACAAATGGCAAATAGACATATGAAAAAATGCTCAACATCACTAATCATCAGAGAAATGCAAATAAAAACCACAATGAGATATCACCTCACTCCAGTCAGAATGGCTATCATCAACAAGATAAATAGTAACAAGTGTTGGAGAGGCTGTGGAGAACAAGGAACCCTCATATACTGTTGGTGGGAATGCAAACTGGTGCAGCCGTTGTGGAAGGCAGTGTGGAGTTTCCTCAAAAAATTACGAATAGAATTACCATATGACCCAGCAATCCCTCTCCTGGGTATCTACCCAAAAAATCTGAAAATATTTATACATAAAGACACGTGTACTCCAATGTTCATTGCAGTTTTGTTTACGGTGGCCAAGACATGGAAATAACCAAAATGTTCTTCGATAGATGAATGGATAAAGAAGTTGTGGTATATATACACAATGGAATAGTATTTGGCGGTAAGAAAAGATGATACAGGAACATTTGTGACAACATGGATGGATCTTGAGAGTATAATGCTAAGCAAAATAAATCAGACAGAATAAGCAGAGAACCATATGATTTCACTGATATGTGGTATATAAACCAAAAACAACAAAAGAACAAGACAAACAAATGAGAAACAAAAACTCATAGACACAGACAATAGTTTAGTGGTAACCAGAGGGTAAGGGGGATCAAATATATGGTGATGGAAGGAGAACTAACTCTGGGTGGTGAACACACAATGGGATTTATAGATGATGTAATACAGAATTGTACACCTGAAATCTATGTAATTTCACTAACAATTGTCACCCCAATAAATTTAAAAAAAATAAATAAATAATGCTATGAACATGGGGTACAGATACATTTTTGAATTAGTGTTTTTGTTTCCTTATTCCCAGAAGTGGAATTGCTGGATCATATTGTAGTCCTAATTTTAATTTTTTGAGCTATTTTTCATATAAATACAGGCCTTTTCTGTATATTTTTTGGAAAACGTCTCTTCAGGTCTTTTGACCATTTTTTAAATTAGATTATTTCTTTTTTTGCTATTGAATAGTACAATTTTTTTTATATACTCTATTAAGGATATTAACCTTATAAATTATTCCCATTCTGTTGGTTGTCTTTTCACTTTGTTGTCTTTTGCTATGCAGAAGCTTTTCAGTTTAATGTAGTTCCACTGGTTTATTTTTGCCTTTGTTGTCATGTCCAAAAAAATCATTGCCAAAAAAATCATTGCCATGTGAAGGATCTTTTTTCCTATGTTTTCACGTCTGTATCATACTGTTTTGATTACTATAGCTTTATAGTAAAGCTTAAAATCAGGAAGTGTGATGCCTCCTGCTTTGTTTCTCTTTCTCCGGATTACTTTGGCTATTCTGAGTCTCTTGTGGTTCCACATAAATTTTAGATTTCACTTCTGAAAGAAGAAAAAAACAAATGCCATTGGGATCTTGATATGTATTGCATTGAATCTATAGATGTCTTTTGGTAGTATTGATATTTTAACAATATTATTTCTTCTGTTAACACAGGATACCTTTCCATTTATTTATGTCTTCAATTTTTTTCGTCAATGTATTATAGTTTTCAGAGTAGAGATCTTTCATATCCTTGGTTGAGTTTATTGTTGTGTATTTATTTCTTTTTTAGATAATTCATTGTTAGTGTATAACAGCAGTACTGATTTTTGTATGTTAAATTATATATCCTGCATCTTGACTGAACTTTTTTTAGCTGTAACAGTTTTTTGGTTGAGTCTTCAAGGTTTTCTCTATATAAAATTATGTCATCTGCAAATAGAGACAATTTTACTTCTTCCTTTCTAAATCTGGTGCCTTTTATTTCTTTTACCTGCCTGAGTGATCTGTGAAGAATTCTAGTACTAAATCGAATATGAGTGGTGAGAATGGGCACCCGTCTTTTGTTTCTGATCTTAGAGGAAAAGCTTTCACCCTTTCACCATTGATAAGCTGTGGGCTTATCACATATGGCTTTTATATGTTGAAATATGTCCCTCTATACCTAATTTGTTGAGTTTTTACCGTGAGCGGATGTTGAATTTTTTCAAATGCTTTTTCTGCATCTTTGAGAAGATATTTTTTCTTTCATTCTATTAATGTGGTGATTCACATTAATTAATTAATTAATTTGCATACATTGAACCATCCTTGCATCCCAGGTATAAATCCCACTTGATCATGGTGAATGATGTTTTTAATGTGCTGCTGAATTCTGTTTGCTAGTATTTTATTGAGAATTTTTGCATCTATATTCATCAGGGATCTTGGTCTGTAGTTTTCTGATAGTGTCTTTTTCTGTCTTTGGTATCCAGGTGAGGTCTCATAAAATGAATGTGGGAGTGTTCTTCCTCTTGATTTTTTTTTTTTTGAAAGACTTTGACAAAGATTGGTGTTAATTTTTCATTATATGTTTCGTAAAAGTTCACCAGAGAAGCCATCTAGCTTATCTTCATTTGAGATTTTTGACTACTGATTCAATCTCCTTACTATTGGTTTATTTAGATTTTCTATTTATTCCTCATTTAGTCATGGTAGTTTGTATGTTTCTAAGAATTTTTCCATTTCTTCTAGGTGACCCAGGTTGTTGGTATATAATTGTTCATAATGGTCTCTTATGGTTCTTTGTATTTCTGTGGTATCATTTGTAATGTCTTCTTTTTCATTTCAGGAATGTTCTTTGTTGTGGTCTTGACTCAAGCTAACCATGCCCCAAGATCCCTGGCCAAACTGGGCCACTTGCTCAGCTCTGAGGGCAATCAGCTCTGCCTTCCTACCTCCTGGCTCACGAGTTGCTGGGTAACACAGCTTGCAGGTGTTCTCGCCTGCCCTTCTGGTCAGTTGGGGATGGGGGCCACGTCTACAGCAGGTAGGGCTATATTTCTGGCCCCTGCCTGGGCAAGACTGGGAGGGCCCATTTTAGGTAACTCCTAAATTTTCCTAAACAGGTTTTCTGGTCAGGAGGGGCCAGGAGCCTCGCTCTGCAGCAAGTAGGGGTATGGCTCAGCTCTTCCACCTGGGCATACATAGAGCAGGCTCCAGGGCCAGCAGAACTCCACCGTTGGGAACCCGAATTAGGCAAATCTGCACTCTGCCGAATTCCCCGGTAAGACTGTGCCGCTCCCCTGACTGCAGATGAGCAGAATTGCTGGTTGGGCCTCCTGCTTGGGCCCGAAGGTAGGAATTCAGTCCTTCAGGGCCTGAGTGCCGGTCACCGGAAGCCCCTCCCACTTCTCCATGTCCATTAGATGCCCAGTGGTGAAGCCACACATTCCCCTTTGATTCCTATGGAGCAGAACCAGAGTAGGGGCTCCCACAGAGCCACCCATCCTGCTGGGATGCTGGCTGTCACCCGTGGGCACTCACTGCCCACTGGAGGGCCTGTAGACTCTGGGGAGATCTCCTGGCGCGGTGCTGTGCCGGATTGGGGAGAACCCATGCAGTCAGCGTCCAGCCAGTGCTCTTCCCCGTGTGATGTTGTCCTGTGGTCCTTGGTCTCTGTGGTGCAGGGGCTGCCTCAGCCTCGCTCTTGCATTCTGGGATTCCCTCAGTGTATCCTGTCCTTAAATAGTTGTTAGTTGTTCTTGTGAATGGGAGCGGAGTCAGGACCAACCTATGGCTCCATCTTAGTGACATCACTCTTCTCCCCTTTCTCTTTATTTTGTCCCCATTTTGGCAAAATTTAATATGCTATTTAAAATTTTTCACGTATTCAAAATGTTGATTTAGATCGTACCTAATAATTGAAAATCATACCATGTGAATATTATTTATCTCCTTGCAAACATGGCCACTTTTCTCCCCTAAGTTTCTTCAGATCAAAACTTCAGTTCACCCAGTAAAGTCTCATTTTTTTTAAATCAGTAGACAGGAATGATTCTGCTTCAAAAGTGCATTTTAGCAAAACAGAATTGTTTCAGAACAGAACAAATTTAGCAGTCTATGCTCATCAGATGTTACTGTTAGTTAAGCCATATTAACCAGTTATAATTTCTAAAATGATAGTTGACAAAATTTATTCCACTGATTAAATATAAATGACAACCAAATTCTCTAGGATTCTCCCTCATTGAAATTCCTAGTAATTTTACATTGTTATGCTTCAGGGACCAGGCTGGTGGTTAGCCTACACTGTCTTAGTAACGTAGCCTCTGGAATCGTGATAAAAGGTTGTTAGTAAAAAAGCTAATATTATATGAATTCATATTTCAGAACCAGAGAGTAAATGTTGCTTCTACTTTATTAGGTAGTAGACCTGTGTCGGAGGAAAAGTGAATTATAAGTTTTAGCATTTTTTAAACGGTGACAAATAAGAGATTCCAGAAAAAGAGAGCAAAATTATAACATTTCAAAATATATTATCCAAGGAAAAGTTAAAGTGTTCATTAAACCTGAAAGATAAACTTAAGCAATAACAACGCTCTTCAATTACAGAAATATATCTATTAACCAAAAAAGGGTGCATCTCAGCAATGTGCTTTGTTATTAGAACTGTTGATAACAGAGTCAGAAGATGACATCACATGTTTTAGAAAACAAATATGCATCAGGAAATGAAATCGGGAAGGGCTGCAGATGCTAGCACGTGTGAAGGAAAGCGGTCAGGGCTGGCCGATGCATGCTGTCACAGGGGAGACTTGTACTAAGCGTGGGTGATGCGAGGGGCATTGCTCTGCAGTGAAGAAAACTGTCATAGTCTAGAATGACTTGCAAAATGGGCAATTTCCTTAATATACATTTGTAAAAGAAATGGCTACTTCCTGTTCTTCAGTGTCTAAAGAAACTTAAGATTTGGGCTTTCCCTCTCCTTTTTCATTGCTACACATTATAATTCGCACCATTGGCACGCATGGCACGCACCGTTTCTGGAGTTATTTTTTTTATCTTAAATTGCACTGTTCCCTTCTTTTTGGAAAGTGTTTCTTGTGTGTTGTTTGTTTAGGAACTCCACAGGGAAGCTTCAGGCCGTGAGAAACACGGCCTCGTCGGAATCCCGGTCCTTGCCGCTGTCTTCGCTGGGGGCACACTCCCCGCCACTGGGAGACCGACAGCTCAAATCCTCCACCCCGGACTCTTGGTCGCTGTTGGCAGACAGGTCTGGATCTGAGCTTTTCAAATTGTCTTGTGTTAGAATCAAAGCAGAGTCTTCATCACCTTGTGAAGGGCTCCGGGATGGAAATGATTTTATATTCCCACAGTAATCCTGGGGCGTGTTGGCTGCGCTGTTGTCTGAGGTAGAAAACCCTGAGTGTTTGCTGGGTTCACTTGGCTTGCTCTTCACTTTAGTGTGATTTAACTGGACTTTTTGGATTTTTTCCAGCCTCTAAAAAAGAAATAATCATTACAGGAAAAAGTCATAAATAATTTATCTGTTTTACATATGCATGTCTTTAGTATTCATTACCTTCCAGCTAGGTGTAATGTTAAGAGCATGGGATTTAAATGGACTTGGGTTCAAAGGTAGACTTTATGACATTGAACAAAACAATTAGACTCTGTGAGGCTTGGTTTCTTCATCTCTAATATAAGGATGGTAATACCTGCCTTAGCGTAGGTTTTCTGTAAAATGCAAAGATAATAACATAGGTAAATTACCTGGCATCCGTACTCATTCTTTCTATACCTATGTGGTTTTGCATAGTGATTTTCATCCTATGAGCTCAGAATACCTGTTAAAGAATCAGGAATAAGGGGTCCCCTAATTTTAAAAATTGAGATATAAAACTCAATTTACCATAAAACTCACCATTTAAAGTGTACAATTTAGTGGTTTTTAGTATAGTCACAAGGTTATGCAACCATTCACCACTATGTAATTCGAAAATATTTCCATCATCCCCAAAGAATACCCCATACCTATTAGCAGTCACTCCCCATTCCCCCTGACTCACAGCCCCTGCAAAACCACTTATCTACTTTCTATCTTGATGGATTTGCCTAGGGTGGATTTTTCTATATAAGCAGAATCATATAACATGGCCTTTTGTGTCTGACTTCTTTCTTTTAATTTATGTTCTCACGGTTCATCCACATTGTATTAGCATTTCATTCTTTTTTCTGGCTGAATAATATTCCATTGTATGAATATCCACATTTTGTTTATCCATTGATCAGATGATGGATATTTGGGTTGTTTAAAATACATTTTATCAGATTTCATCCTTTGATGTCAGTGTGTGTATGTGTGTTATTTCATATTATGTACAAAAGCACTGCTGGGCAGTATGAGGTACAGAGACAAATACAGATCTAGCCTTAAGGAGTTTGGAGCAGAGAGGCAAAGCTCATGTCAGAGGTAAAAATGATTTCAGAGGGCAGGGTCACACAATTAGAGGGAAAAATCAGGGTAAAGTTCAGGGAGGAAGCAGCATTTTAACAGGACTGTGAAGGAATGAAACTTGCTGGATATGCTGGTGAGGGTCAGAGCATTTCTAGCAGGAGGGAGAGTGGGAAGGAAAGCACAAAGGTAGCAAGGTGTCTAGTGTGTACAAGAACCAGAGAACATATAAATTTGAACAAGGGGAATAGTGGAGTACAAAGTTTAAAAGGTATATTAGACTGGATTGTGGAAAAATCTCACGTGCCAGGCTAAGGAATTTTGTGTTTGTTATAAGGAAAAAAGGGCAAAAGGTGCTTAATTAAGGTACTTTTAGATATCCTAAGTATTTTTTTTTTGTTCGTATTAGGTTGGTGCAAAAGTAATTGTGGTTTAAAAGGTTAAAAATAATTGCAAAAACCACAATTACTTTTGCACCAACCTAATAGTATTTTAACAAAGAGAATACTGGAATAGATTAATAGAATCCTAAGCTTTTCATAAAGCTTGGATATCGTTAGGAAAAGTAAATAAAACTGGCCCATTGATGATGAGTGGACTTTGAATGACAAAGCTTTTACCACAGCTCCAGAATTCCAATAACCTAGTCTGTACCTTATATAAGTTGTCTGTATATGTTTGTAATTCAAGGTCTTTCAGCCCTGGTGGCAAGTCAGTTATGGCACTCTAAAGATTCTCCATCAGAATCGCCAGGCTTAGATAGAGGCCAGGCAGGCATCAGGAGTTTTCATATCATTATATAATTGTTTTATGTCATTATATAATTATTAAAAATGGAGAATAGATTTTTACAAGTACATATATCTGATTTTGTTTTTTTCACTTTGAATCCAATTGTTTTCGTGAATTCTCCAGAAAGAATTCATTTTAGTACTCTCATCAGTAACACACACAACCCTGACGCATTGTAGGAACAAACAACTAGTTCAGCAAACCATGGAAGTGAGCCACAGGCCAGATGTCTGACGTGTATTAAGTGCTGCTTAGGTTTGGGCTCTGGTTTTCTGGGTGCTCACCTGATGGGGTTGTGTCTCAGGTTATCCACTAGCTAAAAATACAAAATGGTTCTGCTGCTACATTTCACATATCCTGAGTGATGAGGCTTTCATGGAGCAGTGATCATCCAAGAATAAGCACAGAAATACATGAACAAGAGAAAGTGTGTCTTACTTCTTCTAGGGCTTCCAGTTCCTCCTCCAGCTGCTGCGTTTCCTCCTTCACTGCCATGAGGTAGTCTGTAACTGATTGTCGGGGCTGCAGTCCCTTTTCAAAGCGGTTATACATTCCACTCCAAAACCTGCAAGGGAAGGCAGAGCTTTAATACCACTGCATCACACTCTGTTAATTTACATTCTCAAGTCTGCTAAGGTATGTTTAACACCACAGTCCTAACAATAACCAAGTGCAAATTACAGGCTGAAAAAGCCACTAACTTAAGGTAACAATTTCATGTTAATATTTTCTTCTTGAGTGAGTAAACTTCTTTTGGGAAGAGTAAATTCATCAATTTGTATATATGGTACTCAATTAGAAGGCCTACAATTTTCTAAGACAGGTTGAAGTACCTTTTTTTTTTTTTTCTTTTGGGGGAGGTTAAGAAAATGGCTCTTAGTTTTGAAGTAAACTTGGAAAATTAGTGATTAACATTTAGTATCTTTCAGATGCCAAAGGAGTCTTTTAAATTTGAGGCTTTTAGCTTGTTTTGATCACAACCATCAAAGTAATAAATCTTTTTTTTTAGCCTACACAATAAAGCATAATGGAATACAAATGGGAATAAGTAATATTACCCTAGGGATAGCTGTAGACCCAGTCTTTACTTAGAAAAGTACTCTGAAGGCAGACTCAATGTCATTCGTTGTTTTCTCCACACTGCCTAGAACAGGGCCGGATCCTCAATGATTTATTTGCTAACTGCCTATTAAGCACCAATTAGTTGCACTGCAATTGATTGCAGTGTCTCAACAGTTCTCAAAACTGCTGTTTCACATAAAACATGTAGAATCTGTTGGATGCTACCCTGCTCTCCCTGGCCCAATATCATTTATTTCCACAGGGATATAGTTCCACTAGGACTTGATTCAGCAGAGAAAGATGGTAAACTGTCATGATCACTATCTAAACTTGTGATTCCACATTTAACTTATAAGGTACTTGGTTTATTCAGTCCATCTTTTCTTCTTTCGATTCTCCATCCCTCTCCGGCCCTCTCTTTTTTTTTTTTTTTTTTTTTGCTTTTAAATAAATTTTTAAGATATCATTATTACAAAACATCAATTTCTCAAGATAATTCTGTTTAGGCGGAAAGAAGAGGGAGAAGACACAATGGCAAAAATACTAGGTCAGATATTTAAGCATCCTCCTTTGATGTGTTTTGTGTCCAAAAAAAGCCTTGAAGCTCAGTGTTTCATACACTTTGGCCTCCAAATATTAAACAATGCCAGAGTCTCAGTTCAGAACCCTCCCTAGTAAGGTCCTAGAAATTTACATACTTGTACATGAAATTGCATGGCGTTGTGGAGAGATGTAGGGTTCCCCGGGTCTGACTGTGATCAGCCCTGAATAGAGGATTCAGGTAGTCGGCCCGATTCTTCCACAGGTGAGCCCATAAAGAATACGTTCTTTCTTGAATTCTGTTGTTTAAAAAAAAAAAGAAGCTTGACAGTGGTTCATATAAGTAGTTGAATACACTGGAAAGAGACCAGTAATTGTTATCTGAACATCACAAGTCCCTGTTTTATAGCAGGGAAATTTACAATCTCTATGTCTTCATGGTACAGCAGAATACTGCAAAAATCTCAACTCTACTCCCTGTACTGGCCTGGTCAAAATGTTTCAATTCTTCTGCTCAGAGTGTAAAATAAAAGTGCTGTGTAATTTTGGGGTTGTTTTCCCCCAAGTAGTCATTGAACTTTTATTATTTGCCAGGTACTACTTAAATGTTTCACAAATTTTCTCTCATTTAATCCTCACTGAATTCCTGTGAGATATGTCTATTTTACAAATGAGGAAACTGAGGCTTAGAGAAATAAGTAGTTTCCCAAAGTCATATAGCTAGTGAGTAGAATAGCTGGGCGTCAAACCCAAACAAATACTATTAAGTTGGCTAGTTTATCACAACATACCACAAATCTAGGAAAACAGGTGAGCTTAAAGGATATACTCCGCTACTTTTAAATCATTACCATGTATCAGGAATCACACTTGAAGTTCCTTGGAGAAAAATATTAACTAGAATCCACTAGAAAAAGTCTTTCTTTGTATTCAGACAGCATAAAACTAGTGGAGTCTATTTTAACTGGTCATTTCCAAAATTAAATCTGATACTGTGTAGACCACAGTTAATCATTTTAATTTATGAAAATTTCAAAACTTTTCTTATTGGCTGTTCATAAATCACTTTGCAGTTTAAGTTTTTGACTTCATAATTTATTTTAAAGTTCACACTTCATGTGCTTTTTCCCTCTGGATAAAGGCAATGAAGTTTTAGTCTGAATAAAAGATTGACTTGAGTTTTAACTTTGCTTTCCAGGTTATATTTGCAATTCTTATTATGAAAATATATCCACCAAAGATGTCTAACTTTTTAAATACAAAAATCACTTTCTTGAGTCAAAGAACTTTCCTATCAATATTACTGTGTCAAATCTACCAACCTGTCTGTGGCTCTCTGGCAGAAACTGGGGGAAAGGAACCTGTACGTGTCTTTGTCAGTTGATGACATTAAACCATTTATGAAGTGATGTCAGGAAAAAGAAAGGATCTTTAATCTGTCAGTACAGGTGTGTGGCTACAATAGTTTCAAAATATGAGAGGCCATCTGAAATTCTGTCACAAAATTACTTTACATAAAAATTAGAAACACCAAAACACTTACTTGAGTTCTCGTCTCTCCTTTTGGCTGTTACATAAGAAGTTTCCAAACTGGCAAGAATAAATGTGATGTTGAATGTGAATCAGAAACCTCTCATTGAACTCAAATGCACAGGGAAATTGTTCCATTAACTGCCAAACACACTCAATGAACTGGTCAATAACTGGAGAGATTTCTTTTGGATCACCATCTAGATTGCCGTATCTATAAAATAAAGTGTTAGAGAAAGTTTATGGCAAGGTTTGTTTGTTTGTTTTTATTAGGAAGCAACCCTGGTTCCTAAATAATTATCTTAGAAATCCAGAATGCAGAAGTGGAAAAAACAACTATAAATTCCAATTTCAAGAGAAACTTTGTAATGAAGGTCTGGGTAGAGAAGGGGCATATTCATGTTATAGTTACAATAGTAACTATAGTTACTATATTTAGTGACAGAGATAAAATTAAAGGAAACTCCATGAAAAAAGCATTTTTTAAATCAAATTTTAAAGGTATATCAGAACTTTTGAAATAAATCTACTTATTTTAATTAGTGTCTAGTGGGAGAGGAAAGAAACATCTAAGCAACTTTAGAGTTTTTCACTTTTAATTATTTGGGGGGAAGGAATGAGGAAGACAACTTGAAAAAATGGTGGGTTCCCAAGTTTCTAGGGATATTTCCATCTCCTCTAGAGCAGTATTAAAACTTGTCATGTAATTTATTAACATGTGACCACATTCCAATATACCTTTATTTCTCATATCTTTGTTTTTCAAGAGTACATCAGAATCTTGAAACTACTTTCAAGAGTAGATCAACTTCAATGAAGACTGCGTAGTAATTTACTGTATGAATTTTAGAAAGAATATAAAAAGGTAATTTGGGTACCATCAAGTATAAAACAACAATATGGAACCTCATCTCAGCACTGGATGATCAACTTGAGAAATAGAAATGAGCAGGGATCCGTTTAGAAGTTTTTCCAAGAATAGAAACATTAGAAATTGTCTGCAAACTTCTCAAAAGTTGGTAGCCTTAAAAAAAGGTTGCCTAATATCCTCTTTCTTCATAAAACAATTATTCAGCTAGTCTTCAGCCATTTCCATATGTTTTCTGTCCATCTATCCTCTATCTCGGATATTCTAACTGCCTAAAGTCAGTAGAACCCCAAAACTGGATAGAACAATGTGATTTTAAGAAGGTTACTTCATTGATTTGGGGGCTTTAATTTTCTCATAACACTAGGATTCCAGAAAGCACAGAATGATGCTCAATTAATGCTACATACAAAAACTATAAAAAACAAATATGGGCGGTTCCATGAACTTTGAATTTATTTTAGGAAATACCTTGAAGCAGTCAAAAATGTACATTAAAATATCAAATTATTTGCATGCTGCCTAAATTTAAATTTTCACACCAAAAGACTAGACATCACTAGTTACAACATTTAACACTCAGAGATCAGAGAACACCAGAACACAGGTCAGGCATTATCATCAATACTAAAAACGGGAGGCTGGTGTCTCCAAAAACAGTAGCTTCTATTTATTGAAATCCTCGTGTGTAAGCCAGGCAAGGAGCTAGGCTAGTTATATATACTTTTCAAAAATACTTGTTCTAACCCTGCGAAACAGGGAAGGTAGCCCCATTTCACAGATGGGAGACCAATGTTCAGAGACAACAGATGCCAAGGTCACTCAGCTACTAAATGCCACATCCTGGATTTAAGTGTCTGGCACCAAAGCCTGAGCCAGTGTCCTACATTACCTCTCCAGAGAGGTCTGGGACAAATGTCACCTGTGACACACGTCTCAGGACAAGCCATTTTACTCCCTTGGTGAAAAATCAAAGAGAAACTGTTCCACAGGCATTTCACAACTTGCCGCTTAAAGCGAATGTTTGCAATTCAAAAATGGAATAATTTAGGAAATCAAATGTGTTTGTAGGAGGAAGGGAGAGCCAGTTATTTCTAGATCAATGAACAAGCACAAGATGGTGACGGGGATATGAAAGTTAATTTGGGGGAATGGAATCAATAATGTAAAGATTTTGTAAGGTGTCAGATGGGCACTTGTCCCATTAGGGAGACCACCTCAGGGATGATGTAGATGCCTGATCACTGCACTGTGCACCTGAAGCTGAACAATAATGAATGTCAACCATAATTTTAAGTATATATAGTTACAAGAAGCGGAGTACAGCATTAGGGATAGAGACAGTGGAAATGTAATGGCTGTGTGCGATGTCAGAGGGATAGTGGATGGAGGGAGGGGGGTTATCACTGGGTGAGGGATATAAATGATAAATGTCTATTACATTGTTTGTACACCTGAAACTAAAAAAAAGAGAGAGAACAAACATTCTCCCTCTCTTCTGGAACAATTTAACATTAACTAGTTCTTACCAAGAATACTCAGGGTTAGAACTTCATTTATCTGCGATACAATGTATCACAGTATCAGTATAATACAGCGTATCACAGTACAATGTATCTATGATACAGATAACAAAATTTGACTTTATGAATAAGAGTTACAAAGAAACTTTAAAAATGAGGCTATTTCTCCTACTAATTGAGAACTTCAGAAACACTTTTTTTCATGGTAAACATTCAAAATAACAGATTTTTAAATATTTCTCACCTGTGATTAAACTTATGACCAAAGGAAATCCAGTCCTTTTCAATTAATACCTACACAAGAAAAAATATAAATATCATGGAGAGAAACAAACAAGGAAAAATAAGAGACTACAACCAATAATGTTGAAGGATTCAAAGGTTCTTAGAACAGAAGTCACCATCCTCAGGTAGCCTGCAAATGAATGAGCACTCATTACCCACCAATAGAGATGCTTATCGGAAGGGCAGAGTTGAAGGTCATCCATAAGAAAAATAAATGGGAATGGCACTCTGAAGCCTCAATACTGTCACAAGTAATTGGAAGTTCTCTGACATTTTAATGGAAAAAAAAAAAGAGCCCAAGAGAGGAAACCTGCCTCTTCTCGCTCGTCCCGAGTGTCATCTGGTATTAATAAAGGAGATCTTCCCGGAGATCCCCCATTCGGCCTCTTTTGTCAGCATCTACCCCTAGCATGATTTCAGGACCCACTGAAGCACTTTCCACCAAATCCTGGTTCAAGAGGCAGGAACCAGGTAATCTCCTAGTCATTAGGAAGTCCCTGCAGGCATTTTAGGAAAATGGTTCCAGCTTAGCCAAAGCTTCACCATTCCAGGAAACTACACAGATATTCTGCAGTTGGAAGCAACATGTCATATTTTGATGCACAGATAAAAGGTGCAGGATCTGAGAGGAGGTACTCAGAATTTCAGCAAAGAACACAAAAATACTGAAATTTTCAATATTCTCATCCAGAGTTGTGAAGGACTACTTAAAAAATAAAAGCAATAAGTGAAAACAGTTTTTGCTGTCAAGGATTTTTGCATGCTCAATACAGAAAATTTTGTCTCCAAATATGTTTTCAAGTATTTTCTGTTCACGTTACCTCAAACTTGAAATACTTAGGAGCAAATGATGTATAAAACTCACTTACAAATTATTGAATATATTTTATATTTGCCCCCAAATTCATATTTAATAGCATTGATTCTGATTGGCTCTAATACCCTCCAAATTCACCTCTTTATTCCCAACCTATTTCACCTTTTCTCTTTAATTCATCTTGCTGATATATTAAGAGAAAAATAATGTTGATGAGAAGATAAAAGTTGCTGATAGTTGCCAAAGGAGATGTCCATTCAGTTCAGGTCCTGCGTGGAAAGCGGCCCAGCGACCCCACTCACCACGAAGCCAGCAGCCCTGCAACCCCACACCAAAGCCAGTGGCCCCCACTCACCACGAAGCCAGTGGCCCCGCGACCCACTCACCATGAAGCCCTGCAGAGTCCGGTAGTGCGGATCCAGCAGCAGGCTGGCCACCGAGCACACCTGAGCAGTCCTGTCCCAGCCATCGGAGCAGTGGACAAGCACACTTGCCCCTTCCTCTGAAACTGCCTGAAAACAGGATGAGCAAGAGTTACACGAAAAATCTCATCAGAACTACATTTGATTTTATACTTACAGAAACAGGCAAAAACAAAAAAAAAAACCCATCCAAACCAACAACTATTCATTTATTTAGTGTTCATGCCTGTATCTAATTAGGGCAGAGCCAAGGAGTGGTTTGGTGCTGGTAGCTAAAGCTTTTCCTTCCGTTCCCACTATATCCAGAAGCCAGCAGCCAGGCCATCTCACCTAAGCATATGTACTACATAATATGTACCACTTGTGCAAACTTATCTCCATGACAGAGCTCCTAGCCCACCTTCAACTACCTCTCCTCCCCTCTGGGTTTCCACCTTAAGCCTTTCCAGTATTGAAATTCTGCATCTCCTACTGGCCTCAGTCATTTTGCAAAAAGAAAAGACCCAAAAATCTATAAATTGTAAAACTGAAATTAGAGACAAAAGGGTAAGAGCCAGTAATGGATCCAGGGGTCAGGAAGGAGGAGAAAACAAAGATAAAAAGTATAGCAGGAAGTCTCTGCTAAGAAAAGAATTTATTTGCTATCGCAAATGTGCATGCAATTTTTAGCTGAATATCTTGACGGGAAACAAAAATTGGGAAATGGTGATTTTTATGATAGCATTTATCACTACCTGAAATTCTATTTTTATTCATTTTCTGAATCCCTCACCAGAATGTAAGCTCTGTGAGGGAAGAGACTGGCTTGTTCGGCAGTACATCCTTAGCACATAGAAAAGTGCTTGGTACTAAATAAATATCTGTTGAATAAATGAATCATCTAATAAAGGGGAGCATACCATGTCATCAGAAAACATAATGGTGGTCCTTACCTATAAATCTAAGAAATTTATATTTAAAAAAAAACCTGAACAACAAAATAGACTGAATCAAAAAATAACGTGTATGGAAGTTGCAACGAGATTCTTCCTGTGGCAGAATCCATCTGCCAGGTGTGGGAATATGACTTGTGCTTATGCCATCATTGAAAAGGAGGACCTGTTTACTAAGATGGAAGCTTCAGGCCTCCATCACTGAAATGACTCACTTTGGGGTGTACTCTCCTATAGAAAGTTCTTCCCCCCGTCTAGGACCACGCCTGACTGGAGAGAATATTCTGAAAATATTTTACCCCTTGATCGCTGTGCTATCACCCAAGCACCGTCCTCTCTGGCAAAATCCTATCTTCAGAGGGCAACCTGGGTGGAGGTCTGCAAAGCAGCTCCACACGCAGTGCAGAAGAGTCTCACAGGGCAGCTGATGGGGGAGGAGACAAACCCTCCACCCTGCAGTTTGTGTGCTGGCCAGTCTGTGTGCTGGCCAGTCTGCCCCTCCACTCAAGTTCTCTGCAATTGCATACCTTTGCAATGAAGAGTCCTGCATCCATGATGGCCTTAATGTGCCTTAACCAGCCAGAGTTCTCTAGTCCCCACAGAAAGTCACTCATGGAGGGAGATTTAAGTTCACACACTGCAAGATAAATCATGTTATGAAAGCCAAACAAAGGCAATCTCTTATTTTACATGTGATCATATTTGCAGGTAGTTTGCTAATGATTCCTTCATTGTAGTATTTTCTGGAAGACTTAAGATAAATGCCCAAGCTTACTAAACTTGATTCTATCGAACCATTTCAAGTAAGGCTTTCTACCTTTTTTGGTAAAGAAGGATGCTGCCTCTGTTTAGAAGTATTATATTTGTAAAACTTAAACACCAATATGAATGAAAATCATTGAATGTTACCATAGTTTACTAATGGGCCAGCAGAGAAGATTTAATTACCCTTCCAGTATCAAAATGGGCCACTAGGGAGCACGAGTTAAGAGTGTTAAGGAGGAGAAAAATCATATCACTGACTCCAGCACTTTCCCAGTTAGATCACTCCATCAATCAACCACTTCAGTTTAGGGCCATAAAAACAAAACAGAACTATCCTAAAACTCTTAAATGGAAAGCACTGAATTCTTGCCAACAACTCCCACCTGACAGGAGTAAAGCATGTGAACTTAAAAATGAGACCCTTTCATCCTGAACCACTTCTAGAGCATCAAGTTAAGGGTTTTCCCTGTGATTGAAAATGAAGGAAACATGGGATCCCCATGATATCTAAATTGAGACAACTAAGGCAGGTGTGTAAATACAGCCATTATTAATAGTAACAAGCAATTTTATCTCAGGAGCTTACCTTTCAGTTAAGTTTTAGAGCTACTGAAAAAGCTTTAGTGCTAGTGTTCTGACTACGTAACGAATATTACATTCCAAATATGTACTTAGGGGTTTTATAGCTATAAAGCCAGTTTGTGGAACCTTATAAATCAGCTAATAAAAGTAAATAATGTTCCATAGATTTTTGTTTAAGCATATTTTATTGTACTCTGACGCACTGACACAGGGAGTAGGGAGCCCCTTCTACTTTTAGCTCTGTAATTAGCTGTATAATCTTGCACATTTCAACTCTTTCAGTGTCTTCATGTTTAAAACAGGGAAGGTGTACTAAATTATATCTAAGTACACTTCCAACTCTAAACTCCCAGATTCAACTTTGATAACTCTTCAGAAGCACTGCGCATTTGGAATAGAGTAAGCCTTAACAACCATGTTTAATTTAACAGATGTCCTTCCCTAAAATATGCCAAATAACAGAGGGTTCACTGGTATTTCCTGTAACACAAAAGCCACACAAACAAATAACAAGTAGTTAAATTCTGAGTCACAGATGGCAGCAGTGTGAAGGAAATAACACCGAGATTCCGAGCAGGAGGCCCTACTTGAAAAAAAATCGTGTTATGAATACGTTTAGGCAAGATTCCAAACCCTTCCTTCCAAACCTCTGCCCTGAGTGGGAAGTATAGCTCCAGCAACCATCTGAGCAGCTGGAGACCTGAGCTCTCTCTGGCATCACTCTGGCTCAGAGCAGTGTCCCTTTGTCTGAGGTCACAGGGCTGCCTCCTACCGACCATTACCAGCAGGAAAGCCCCATGAATGTCTGGTACAGTACATGAAAACCAATACAGGGAAAGGTGCTTTGCTGCAGCCCAATGACAAATACATACCGACACATAGAATCTGTAGCTCTATTGATCAGCCCCATGCCCTGGGCACTCAGCAGCAGGCTGAGTTTGCCAAGGTTATGGTGTCTTTAGTCATTAAAATGTGGTGTTATGAAATATCTAAACACATAAAAAAGTTTAAAAGAATGTAACAGACACTCAGGTTGGCTGCAATTACTTCAGAAGAAAGAAAAGAAAAAAATGTTACAAATAAATTCCATGTTACCATGCTATCCTGCTTCTTCCTCCTAAGTTTGTTAACATTCCCAAGCAGGTTTTTGTCCCTTCACTACTTACATACCAGCTGTGTGAGGTTGGAGAAATTACTTAGTCTCTCTTTGCCTCAGTTTCCTCAGCTGTAAAGTGGGATAATAGCTACTACATCTAAGGGTAGTGTTATGTTAGCCCGCATTATTATTATCCTCAAATAATTTTATATTGTTTTTATATGTATTTAAAATTTACACAAATATACTATGTAGCCTTTTGCAACTTGATTTTTTCATTCAACATTTTAGTTTTGAGACATCCACATTATATGAATAAATCTCTGTCATTCGTTTAACAGCTATGTAGTAGCCCACTCTGAGCATGTCGCATTTACCATACCCCTGCTGTTGCTAGTTGTTTCCTCTTTTTCATTCTTTACAAACAGTCTGGCAAAAACCATCTGTCTACAGTCTCCATGTGGAAAATCTTCGTGTACACGCCCTTCCGTAATGAAATAGGGTCCATGCATCTCCAGCCCTGCTATGTATTGTCACGTGCTCCCCAAAAGGGCTGCCCTGGTTGATAGGGTCACCAGCAGCTCCTGTGCCCCCACCCCCTAGCTAACGAGAGGGACTGCTGATGCTTCCCGTTTTGCCAATCTTATGTCTCTAATGAGAGATAAGAGCTCTAATTAATGAGGTAGCATTAATGCCAGCTTTTTGTTCATTTTCAACCAAAAACTGCTCAAGAGCCACACTTCCATATTTTTGTGGAATCCCATAGACAAAGCTTCATGAAGATAAGGAAAAATTTACAACATGCCAAGGAACAGTGTTCTCAAGGAAGAGCAAAGAGACAGAGAAGATACAGGCCTAACACCCCAGGAATATGATAGAATAGAGCAGTGATCTGGAACAGACTTTAATATAAAGAGGGTGCCCAAAAAATGTATACACATTTTAAGAAAGGAAAAAATTGCATTAAAATTGTAATGCTCAATACATACCAATAACAAAAGATGAATAGGAGTCACGTTTGACTTCTGCAATGACAAGAGGTACTCAACGTGGTTACCATCGGTGTAATTTTAATACAGGTTTTTCCTTTCTTAACATGTATACATTTTGGGGGCAGCCTCTGTATTTGAATTGGAGCACGATGATGTTCCCCACATCCCCCTCTCTAGGGTCCCCAGTTAGGATTCACTACAGATATTTGCAGGCTATTTGGAGGCAGAAGGGAAGCAGCAGCACTGAACTCCGCGGGGCAGTGCAGACTCCTCCCCCCCCCCAGGCAGGCTGTCTTCACTGCAGCCCATCCTCAGTGCCTGTTGCCTCAGGTCCAGCTTTCCTTCCCGCCTGCCAGCCCTGCTGACCTCCGCGGGCCTCAGGCCTCCGCCCAACACCGGAGAAACAGCCTTCCACCAGCTCCCCTCGGGGGTCCGTTTGTCCTTAGTGACTTTCCTCTTACCCTCGAACCACCCCCCTCTGCGCCCCAGTGTCTCCCTACTACTAACCCTTGTCCTAACCACTCCGTCATCCTGCTTCCTGGAGCAAACACTAGCAGACAGTGGTTCCAAGAGAACGAAGCCAAACAAAATTATGAGACAATTACTAACTTCAGGAAAGACATAAAGTTGTTCCAGAAAGGAAATTTCACCAGAGAACACAAAAGGCCTCAACTATGAATAATACTTACATAATAATAATAAATAATGTGCACACTGAATAAGACGCTAACTCTTGGAGGGAGGCAGAGGGGGGCGGGAAGCCTGTGTTGTGAGAGGTAGAGAGGAAAGTGTACGAAGTCCTTTGCTCCTCTTCCACAGAGGGCTGTCAACACGCACGATGGAATAATCAAGCAATAGCAGTGAACTCTGGTGATGCCAGAAGTATGGAGACCGAGGCCTAAGGTACGAGAAAGTGTCTGCCCTGAAAAGTAGGAATGCAGGTGGGGAACACCTGGAGCAGAGGATGGCATTTTGTTGTTGTTATTGTTAGAAACATAGAACTATTTGATTCTTTAAAACTTTCTACAAGTGCAACACTGATGCGGAAAATAAAAATTAAATGGAAACAAAATCTGAAGCCCTCAGCCTTCACTGGAGGCAAAGCCCTCCCCTTCCTTTCTCCCACCCCACCCTTCACCATGGAAACAGCTCAAGCTCTTAACAGTCTTCATTTCTAGCACCTAGAGATTTCCTCTTTTTCTTTTCGTTTTTTTAACAGTTTTTAATGATATAATTCACTTACAATTCACTCAAAGTGTACAACTCAATGGTTTTTACTACCCAGAGTTGAGCATCCATCCCCACAATCAATTCCAGAATATTTTTCATCACCTCGAAAAGAAACCCCTACCCATTAGCAGTCACCCCCATTTCCCCTCTCCCACCCCTAGGCAACCATGATTCTACTTTCTTTCTCTATAGCTTTGCCTATTCCAGACCCTTCACATCATACAGTATGTGGTCCATTGTGACCTGCTTCTTTCACTTAGCATGTTTCCAAGGTTCATCCACGTTGTAACATGTATCCGTATTTCATCCTTTTAAGGCCAAATATTTCATTGTATGGATACACCACATTTTTTTTTCTATCCATTCATCAGCTAACGGACATTTGGGTTGTTTCCATCTCTTGGCTATAATGAATAATGCTGCTGTGAACATTCGTGCACAAGTTTTTGTGTAGACGTGTTTCCTTTCTCCTGGGTATATACGCAGGAGGTGAAATGCTGGGTCCCGTGGTAACTCGAGTTTTAGCCACTTGAGAAGCTGCTGGAAGAACTGTTTTCCACAGCAGCTGGACCAGGTTCCATTCCCAGCAGCGGTATATGATGGTTCTGATGTCCCCATCCTCACCAGCACTTCTTACCATCTGTGGTTTTATTTAGAGCCTTCCTAGTGGATGTAAAGTCGTATCTGACTGTAGTTTTGATTTTCTGATGGCAATGCCTCCTTTCTTGCATGTTCAGTTGTTCATTTAAGTAAAGTTTTGCTATACTTATCTGGCTCTTCTAGGTGTGTTTATCAGAGGGTATTTCATGTTAGCTTAATCAGCCATCTTGGGGAAATGGGAAGGCCTCCATGTTTCACTTAGATTTTAGTTTTATGTGAACTAATCCATACATCGTAGTAAAAATCATGACGTATACGTGGGCAACAGCATGTGCTACTGCCGAGGGCATGAGCTTCAGGATCAGATGCTGCAGCATTCACATTCCAGCTCTGCCCCTGCCCGACACTGCACCTGGGCCAATTACTGGAGGATAGCAAGGCTCAGTAACTGGCCCTTCAGTAACTGGCCCCATTTTATTATTTGTTCACTCAGGATGGTGTCCTGAGAGGTAGGAGGTATTACACTCACCCAAACCTGTGAAAACTGACGTGCAGAGAGGTTAAAACACAGACTAACAATGGCATAAGGAGAACACAAGTCTTCAGATGAACAAGCCTAGAGGTTTTGCCACCACGGTTACATAGGCGGGCTTAACTAGAAATAACAACAACAACAAAACTTCAAGAGTGCTTACCAATGCCACTCTCCTAAGTGGCATATAGTGGCTTTTTATATAGCTGTGTTTCAATCTTCATAACAATCAGATGAAGAAGGGACTGTCATTATCCTCATTTTATAAAAGCGGAAACCAATGCAAAGAGAAGTTCAACAATGTGTCCAAGATCTGCGGCTGATAGGCAGTGAGGCTGGGATTCAGTCCCGCTCCAGGGATGGTGCGTAAGCACTGCCCTCTCAATCTCAGTGATGTTATTTTTCATAATTCAAACAAGGGCCAGTCTAAAAGCTTGGCTCCCTCATGCTATCAGCTTAAAGGGGATGCATTTTCCCTAGAACTGTACGATCCGGGGTGGTAGGTCCTAGTCACACGTGGCAAGTCTGCAGTGAGCCATGTTGTGAGTGTCAAGTATATTCCAAAATTCAGACTTAGTATGAAAAAACAAATGTAAAATGCCTCACTGATAGTTTTTTTTTTATACTGACTACATGTTGAAATGATAATAGTTTGGATATATAAGGTTAAATACAACGTATTAGTAAAATTCATTCACCCATTTCTGTTTAGTACTTTAATGTGGCTACTAGGAAATTTAAAATTACAGATGCTGCCCTCACTTGTGACTATCATTATACTTCTAAGGGACAATACCGATTAGATTGCTCCAGGGAGGCTAACCTCATTAGAAGTCTTCGGACATTTCTGCACCTGCATCCCTACAATGACTGTTAAAAGTATGTACCCTCCCATGCACCCTGGAAAAATGCATCATGATAAGATGGCGGGTGTGGGAAAGGGTGTGCTTGTTTTTTGCAAGGTGGCAAACGGGTGATTAGGAAGGGCAGGTGGGAGAGCACTGTTGGCTCCTGGATGGAGCAGTGTGCCAAGGCAGGTGACACAGTTTCGGAGGAATACACAGAGAAGATGACACTCTCAGAGCCAAGCTGATTCCCAGAAAGCAATGGATCCAGGGCATACACACATCAGCAGATCTGCCCCTGAGCTCACAGTGAGTGTACCCCATTCTGAAGACAGACCTCCGAATCTGACGCAAAGACAAAATGCCAGCCCCCAGATCAAACTGAGCAACCCCTGCTTTCCCAGCCCAGCCCATGGAGATCTGTCCGCCCAGAGCAGCCCTGAGCAGCCCTGAGCAATAGTGCACCAGCCCACCGAGCAGCAGGATCGCCTCTGACTGTGCATAAGCCCAGCAGGAAGCACGCAGAATTCCAGCACCTTCTGTGAGATCTTGAGACTCCCTGGGCGCCTGCTGTTTGGTCTTTCTGTCCAACCCCAGGCCACGAACCAAAGTGTTCAACTTAATCCTAAAGTATGCACATTGCACCACTTAAGAGTCTCAGGACTCCACTGATTCTTTTTAATTTTCTCTTGCAAACAGCCTTTTTCACTAAACAGGCTAAACTTTCCAGTTGTTATGGTACGGCTTCGGGTGAGTTGGCATTCTCCTTTATTTCAAAATGTCCAGGGAGCCTGAGGGATATCTTGGCATCGAAACTCTGAAGCTCAGCCCAAGAACAAATGATCCTTTTCACCTTCTCTCCCCACAAGGCATAGAAATGACAGCAAGTTAAAAATAAAGACACCAGGCTTTCCAGCTAACCTGGAGACCGCCTGTGCCAAAAGCAAGAGATGAATGATGGCTCACAGAACAAGGCCCTAAAATGTCCCGCCAGAGAGAATGTTGCAGAGCTCACACAGCCAGGGACAGGCTGCCGCACTGCTTGCCAGGTCAGCTCCTTTCTTCCCAGACTGAGAATGGCTCTTTGCTTAACATTTCTGTTTTCAGCAACATTAAAACTGTAGACCTTCAGTAAAATAACCTCACCAGGTTTTCAAGCAAGGTAACCACGGAGAGGCTGTTTTCCTCCCAAATGTTGAGTGGAGTGTTAAAAGCAAACAGTTCTACAGATGATTAATACACAGGGACAGATGTGGGTACACTTGAGACTGGAACAATTAGTGCTTGGGATTTTAAATATAAAACTGGTGAGTTTGTTTGACCTAACCCAGGATAAGGCAGAAATACTGATTTGTTCACTCTTATTGCCAAACCCAAACTAATATTTACAAACCATTTTGCTGAACGAAGTTCATCTCAGCTGACATCAGAGGCATATGCCACTGATTACAGAGAGCTGTACTTGCTAACCGGGAGTTTAATGCCCGCGTCGAATAATATTTGTTTTACATAACTGCACAACTTATCCCATAAACATACATAAAAAAGAAAAAAACATATCATTATGGATCCTGAGGAAATGTAAAGTTTACTTGGAAGAAAAGAAACCTCAATATGATCTTCCTTAGACACTTCCTGCATCAATCTCATGTCTTCCTATACAGTTGTTGAGTGGGTATCAGTGAGGGTACAAAGACCGTCTCCGTTTGGGATTGGGCTTTCTCGCCTCCTAAGATCTAAAGTTGAGATGTACGTGGCCCTTCCTTAGTTACCACGCCTGACATATGCCTGCGTTCTGTTGATGTAGGATTTGTCACTTTCACATTCTGGAGTCAAGCCCAACGAAAGGCTCTGCAGAGAATCTGCAAAGTGATGACAGTGTCCTTGCACTGAGCATCTAGCTGGTGAAACCATTCAGAGAGAACTTAATTCTGGCCTGAAAACCAGAAATGATTGGTTAAGCCTGTTTTGCAGTGTCCCTCTTTTCCTTGGAGCCTACCATGGTGACACAAAAGGAACTTCTGAGCCCTGCAGGGAGTTGTATTCAATGTATTAATGTTAGCGGTGGTGGCTTCCCAACAGATGCCAACCGACATGGGCTCTCTTTGCATTAACTGGAGGGTGTATTTTAGCTTCTCCACAGGACACCGACAAGATTAATTATTCTTTAAAACAATCCCAGTTTTGTGTATGATGCTACTTTCTGGGACCTCTGTACAATAATTCTATGAAAGCTATTTTTGTATAGCCTTGTTTTCTTTCAAAGAATTTCACGATGATATAAAATGGTGAGGTGCAATGAAGCCTAAATTCTGAATACCTGTGTTAGCATTTCTTGAATTAGTAGCATAGAAAATAGTACACACAGGTACATGAGTACATGTGTGTGTCCAGCTACTAATAAACATGCATGTGTGTAAATGCATGCATACACACATGCATGTTCTACCACATTTCCCCGAAAATAAGACCTAGCTGGACAATCAGCTCTAATGCAACTTTTGGAGCAAAAATTAATATAAGACCCGGTCTTGTATTATATTATATAAGACCCAGTTTTATATTATAGTAAAATAAGACCGGGTCTTATGTTAATTTTTGCTCCAGAAGACGCATTAGAGCTGATTGCCCGGCTAGGTCTTATATTCCGGGAAACACAGTAGTAATACTAATTATCATTGGCCTAAAGAAGATCAAGCAGAAGATTTCATAAAAGAATGTCCTATTAGCATTTATTAGCTTTCCATGTGAATTTGGGGTCTAAAGAGACCATTTGCAGCAAATAAATTAAAAAATATATTTTCCCATTTTATTACGTGGTTTTCTCTGTGTGTTCAGTCAACACAACCTTCCATTTACAGTAGATATAATGATCTCATTTTTAAAAGAGGAATCGTTTCAGATGCTCGTGACACAGCAAGTACATGGCAATAGGTATCTACTTCCTTTGACTCCAACTTCATGTTATTTTCACTACAAATAGAGAATAACAAGGTCAATATACACACTGAGGTAGGACTGATGGTAGGGCTTAAGATAGGAAAAGGTCTAAACAGAAAACTTAAAGCAAATGGAAACAGAGAAGTCTAGACTGGGAAAAAGTGTTGAGAGTCTGGGAAGTCGGATGGATATAAAATATTAGAAGTAGGCACTGGAAAGAAGGCCCAGGAATCTTATAAGATTCAGATGTTGGCAGCAACTAACTGAAGTGGTAAAATAAGCAGCATATGCAGCAGGGGATGACATGGGTGGGGACTCATTCCATGCTCATCATGTCAGCTAGAAAGCTGCCAGGACCAACACTCTCATCAAATCTCAGACCATATTGTCACTGGTGAGCAAATATTGAATTGCTAAATCCCAACTCCAGCCTTATGGAAAAACAGCTCACCTTGTCACTAAAATTAGCCATATCTATCTTTAGTTTCATGGGAGACTCTTTCTTCCACAAGCACTCAGTTAGTAAATGTCCCAGTTATCCAAAACAAGCCATCATGATTAACAAAATAATAAAACAATAATTCTAATGGTAAAAAATTTCAGATTAATGTTTGAATTGCCTCAGTGAATGTCAAAAGAAAGCAGAATTAGGATAAAAATAACCACCGTTGTCTCAGTAAGTGACTTTATTTCCTCTTGTCCTCTCCTTTGATAATTTCACCCAGAGATGAAGCCTGCAGCTTTGACACCCACTTAAAACATGCAGCCACCCGGCCTACCCAGGGATAGCCCTCAGGGACATCGCTAATTAGCAAGCAACATCTTTTCTTTCTGCCTGATTGTTGCTCTACACGAAAAATCAGTTACTTCATTTTGTATTAATGAATGAAGCATTTTTCTATCTAATGCACATTGTCTCAGTAATTGTTGATGAACAGATGGGTGGTTGAGATAACTGTGGCAGCTTCTAGTTATCATGTCTTTACTATAAGCAGGCATTGTGCCTGGTACTCTGCATACACTGTCCACCATACAGGGTATTATTTACTAGCAACTTTCAGATTGGAAAGTGTGGCTTAAACAGGTTTGCTAAGCCATCCACAGTTACACAGCCAGTAAATAACTGAGCTGGAATCCAGTGCACAGCACCTATACCCAAAGGGTTTTGCCCTTGCCTCTGTGCCTTCGGGCTGATGATATTATTATTGTCTAGATTAGCTGATACTGTGTTTCCCCGAAAAAAAGACCTAACCGGTAAATAAGCCCTAGCATGATTTTCCAGGATGACATCCCCTGAACATAAGCCCTAGTGCATCTTTTGGAGCAAAATTAATATAAGACCCGGTCTTATCTTCGGGAAACACGACACCATCCAGCACTCTCTCAGCCACATTCTACCTCTTCTTATAACACCACAGACAGCAAAGGACATATCCTTGATCCATTTCTTTCCTCCAGTGACCCTGAATTGGTGACCAGCGAAGCCTGACAGGACAGACCAATTGGCCTAGCAGAAGACTCATTAAAAAGCCTTATAACTGTTGCTATGTGAAGCTATCTAGTTCCACTTTAAGGGAAAAGTGGATTTTCTATGTGGAAACCCATGCCATCTTGCTAAATTTTTAGGGTAATGACCAGATTTTCAGCCAGGCCTTATTGGCTGTGTCATCTAATTGGTCAGTACTATGAGGAAATTAACAATGGTAAAAAGTCCGAATGTGAAGAACTTAAAAAAGATTAAGCTTTCCATAGCCTTTTCTTAGCTCATATCTGGTAGAATTTCACAGCATAAACTTAGAGGCTATGTCATAGGAAATGCTTTAAAATGAAAAACTTAAATAGGAAATATTTTTAATGGGTTGAACTCCTCCATTTCTTCAAGGATGAATTAGCCATTGTCTCACCTAGACAGGAGATGAGGAAGAAGTATCAAACAACAAGACCATTTGAACTGATAGCTGCAACCTTAACTCTGAGCAGAGAAAAAATAGTTCACAGAAACCTTGGAGCTGTATATGGTAGGAACTGTTCCTTCTTGACCTTGGTGCACCTGGGACAACCTGGCAGGGAGAGCAGAGCAGGGTGTCAGATAACCGTAACACCCACTGCAGTCGTGCCTCCCAGGACAAACTCAAAGCTCTCTGCTTAAACTATCCTTTGTACACCCAAGGAAGGTTCTGAATAATTGGGGATCAGAACGTTTCCACAGCAGCACAGATCAAATGCCATCTCTGCGGCCACCCGATTTTGCCACAACACTTTCTCCGTCGTCAATGCCACACAATTCCAGGGGATATGATGAAAGTGGTTACGGTGTGGGTCCTGCTACAAAAATGTTCAATCTTTGAAATCGAATCTGCCTGGTTCCTTCACTGCAGGATTGCCCAAAGTGCTGAATCAACATTGGGCCAGTGTTCCCGTGCGCTGGAGCCACTCCTAGCGGATCCACTGTCAGGCTGAGGTTTGTCTCTCTACAAAACAACTTGCTGAAAACATGAAAACATGGCATGCATTAAATTATTTTTTTCATGAACCTGAGCTGAGTGGACACAGACCATATCACAAGGCAAGCACTTCCATGCCTGGCAAATTGTGTTGTCTTACTCCATGTCTCTTGAATAAAGAAACTGAGAAAAGTTACCCCTAAAAAGGAATGTGACCTACCAAATACTTGCCTGACTGAGTGAATTAATCTATAGCCCCATTACCTCATCCATTCTCTTCAGTGCTTATTTTTAAAGTACAGCATTGCTTCCCAAGAAAAAGTATAATGCACCTCACATTGGAAAGCACTTTATGGTTTGCAAAGAATTTTTTTAATAAATCTGGCTTGTACTGTTTTACAAATACAGGACATGAGGTTTGTTCGCATTTACTCAGAGACTAAGGCAAGAACCGAAACCCAGGTCTTCAGACACTTAGGCCAAGACACTTTCTACCCAACCCACTACCTACAGAGGCCATAAAGCCACGTGGTAAAGAGTGTTTTGTCTGGATTCATACTAAGATGAAAATCTTGGTCCTACCACTTACTGTTGTGAGCTTGCACAAGCTCTTTAGCCTCTGTGCCTCAATTTCTTCATCTGTAAAGCGGGGATACTAAGAATAGGTACACCATGATTGCAATGAGGATTACTTGAATAAATGTATCTTAAAATAGAAAACAATGTTTTCTATTATAAGAATATAAACACACCGTAAAATAGTAAAACAGATTGAACGTTAAATCACTCCATAAATGTAACAGCATCATTACCATGTTGGGTGGTTATCTGTGAGTCTGTCTAATACTGGAACCACAAAGCAACGAGGATCGCTATAACGTGACTGTAAGTACTAGGCTCACAGTCTGCTTTGCTATGTCATACTGAGAAGGATGTGTTTTTAAAAATGCAATATAAAAATATGTTTTAAATAATATACCAGACTCTATAACTGGAGAAATAAACTGCCATCTTGTGAACCGCTTATGTAGGGTCCACAGGGCAGAGAACTGGGGGCAGCCTCTAGGACCTAAGGGAGGCCCACAGCTGACAGCCACCAAAACTCAGGGCCCTCAGTGGAATTCTGCCAACAACTTGAATGCGCCTGGAAGCAGATTCTTCCCTATCCAAACAAACATCCAGGTGACAACGCTGCCCAGCCGACACTTTAATTGCAGCCTCGTAAGACCCTGGGCAGAGGGTCCCTGGGTTACCATTTATATATGAGAGATGCCCAGACTCCTGACTCCAGACTCCACAGAAACTGTGAGATTTTATATATATATATATATATATATATATATATATATATATACACACACACACACACATACACGCATATATATATATTTTATATATATATATATGGTCATCCTTCCATTGTAATCCAATTATTTTTCTAGGCATTCTCTCCTACTCTTTCTTTATATATATGATTTACCATATAGTAAATCAGAGTATTCGTACAATTTTACAACCTAAATTTTTTCACTTACATTATCCACATTCTCTCATGTTACAATATGCACATATATTCTTCACATTTATTATTTTTAATGGATATATTTTCTATCAAGAGACAGAGCAAATTAATCAGTCTATTATTGCTGAATATTCCTATGGCTTCTAAAATTCTATTATAAATAAAACACTACTATAAAAATAGGCATGCATATTTCTTTTTAAAAACCATATTTTGGATTAGTCCCTAAGGGGAGGCAATATGTTATGTCTCTCTAAGCCAATTTAAATAACACTAGAAATAGTTAAAGCACCAGTTTTACCATATTATTTTCAGTCTTGAATATTTTACTTTTTAAAAACTAAGTGAGAAATGGTACGAGGTTTTAACTTCCATTTCTTTAATTCCCAAAGCAAGTTTAAATGTTTTTCTATAAATGTATCTGTTTCAACTCCTTCCTCTTTTAAAAATCATCTTAAATTGAGTTGTCTAACCTTGCTGAGACTCAGTTTCTTCACCCGTAAAGAGCAGGTAATACCACAGACTGCACACTATTGCTGTGAAAATCAGATACAATCATTGAAGTGATATGCTGGGGAAGCCTGGCACATGGCAGTTGCTCAAGTTTTAGTTAAATGAATAAATCAAAGAGTAAGGGGTCAGGTACATAGAACCACACAGCGGCCAACAATATTAATCTAACAGTCACGTAGAATCCAGGCACTAAACAGGTGGTGGGAAGAAAGTACAGTTTTCTAGGCAACACCCAAAAGTTGGAGCATGTGGATTGAAAAAGGAGAAGGATGTCACTGCAGTGATGCCTTTCCCATAAACACCTACCTACCTTGAAAACAGATATTTGCAAAGAGGCATTACAGTGTCGCACAGCCTCAACAAGCCTAGAAGTGAAATTCATTCTATGTGTACCCCTCTACCTTCCTCTCAGTGATTTCCTCCCCACCACCAAGGGTGCCCTAGGAGACTTGTACCTCCACATCTAATGATAACAATTTCGCTGGCCTTGGAAAGAGCCCATTTCAGGCTCTTCTACTGACTGTTTATATATGTATATATGTAAAATCAATCATCCTTTTCTTATTTGAAGGAAGAACCAATTATCTATATGATCAAAAGGGGAGCTACTGTGGAAAGCACTTGATAAATTATAAAATTGCTATATTACTGAAAGGAATCATTATCTGATTGGGAGGTACGACTACCACAAAACAGTTTGATTTAGAGCTTACAAATCACACAAAATTAAATCAGCTCTATAATAAAGGACCTACACACGATAGGAACTTGGTCCTAGATTATAGTTTCTGATGAAAAATCCTGCAGCTCTTGCTCACAGACAAAACTATTTGCAGCCAGAATGCAAACAATTATTGTCCTCTGTAACTCTCAGTATCTATTCTAATAATATCAATAACAGTGGTGTAAAAATAAAACACCCAGAAGTTAATAATCATGAATGAAATGTACTATTCCTCTTCCTCCCAAATGACCAGGACTCAAGCCTCTAATGCCAAGGACAGCTTTTCAAAGGAGGAAACACCTCAGTAGGTGCGTCTGATTGCATCACTTCATCAGCTGAGGCTTCAGAGTGGTTTATAATTTACTTGGTAAAAACAGATAGTCAAACATTGGTCAAGTCCCCTGAAAAGCATCCAGAAAGCTGTCCTTGCTCATTGCACTGAGCTGGAAAAGTGATGCAGAAGACCATAATCTCTTATGAAACAGAGAAGAACCTGCCCTCTGGACCTCAGTGTGCATGTTGTTTAGAAACAGTAAGTCTGACCATAGATATAAGGACAAGAAATGGTTCCCCATAAGAACCAAATAAGTGCTCACTTAAAAACTAAAGTCAAAATGATATGTCAGCAGGACTCTTAGGAGCTACTTTCTGCATAGAAGAAAATGTATGTTCTCGAAAGTCAGATTATGAAATTACGAAATGAAAAATATAAAGCATAGCAATCTATATTTTTTAAATGATTCTGATTATGGTGAACACTCTTCATAGTAACGTTAGACTATCCTTTCAATAACAATACAAAGCAAGTCCAATTTTTTGACTCCTAAAAAGCAAACTGCTCAAGATAATCTCCAGAAGTTTAAGAAGCTCAAACAGTCAGGCCCAGGTATTGTCACTGTGACCTGAGACGTGGCAAATTTCCCATGGAAGTAAGATGGAGCTGCCTCTGGGGCTGTGACTTTTTCAGATGCAGGACGAGATTCCTTCTAACCATTCAAATGCTCAATGTTAAAGTGTTTGCAACCAGGGGCCTCAGATTGTCGATTTTACAGGCTGTCATGGCTGGAAGAAACCATTAGTCCAATCCTTTCATTTTATGGCATGTAGCAGAGCCCCAGAGAAGGGAATGGATGTGCTCAAAGTTTCACAATGACTGAGATGACCCAGGAAATCCAGGAAAGAGGATGGACATGAGGCCTGTGTGACACTCAGCTCTCTCCTGCCCCACTGTTAGGCTCTTACTACACCCTGTTGTTCTGATTAATCAGAGAACTGCCTAAGTCACTGAGGGCAAACGTGTCTCCTGGAAAAAAAATCGTTCGGCACTGTGTCCCTCTTCATTCCAGACCCCACATTTCCTATTCAGACAGCCGCTTTCCTAGCACTCAGCTCCCTGTCTCCAGGGCTTTCCCCCCAAGTGCAAGTGCAGCACTGACAGCCTCTCCAGGTTCCCAAGGCACAAATCTTCCCCTTGCTCCTTGGTTTCTACTAGAGCCAGAAGTGGAGGACCGTGGTCACAGATTCCTCCTTGGGCATTTGTCCTCACAAGGACCACAAACAGTCAATGAAGCTGGTTTTGCTTGAAATGCAGAATTTCTGCTAATCAGCTTATGGCTGGTTTGGCCATATGAATGACTCTCCTATGTTACATACTTGGTCTTTGTAATTTCCTTTCTGGTGAGTATGTCAGTCTGTGTGTGTGTGTGTGTGTGTGTCGCGTTGCACGTGACTGTGAAGTGAATGGGGGTGATTTATGTGTGGGCACAATGCCATGGTTACTGCTGTTTAAAAATGAGGATTGGGACTCCAACATCCTTCCTCCTAATGGCCATTCAGCCACTCGGACTCAGTTTATGAACCTCCTCCATATAAGATCAGTGGGCTATTGCTTTAACTGAAGGATTGCTCTATCTCCAAATGGCCTCAAGTGTGGATCAAACTAAATTATAAAGGAGAAAGAAAAAATATCCCTGGGCACTTTTATCTCAGATGTTATATACCACTGGAGAGTGCCTTACTGTTAACCAAGTGACAAAATCACTTCATGATGACACCAAAAATACGAGAAAGGCTGTTAAATGTTTAAAGAGTCACTGCAATATGATATCCTTCCCAACGTACCCCACCGACGTAAACGGCATCATTGTAAAAACACAGTTTTAAAATCAAAAGACTATCTTATTCCATGTTGGCATTAAAACATTTAACTGCATTTTTTAAATTCCATGCATAAGGAAATGGTTTACCTTCCAGCATTTTTTGCAGACTGTTCCTCATGACATGGATGTTCTCTATCCCGATAAACTGAAACTTGATGTTGGAATAGTTGTCTTCATTCTCGTAGCCTTTCCCTGCAGCGCGATTTGCCATGGCATTAAGCTGCCATGGACAGCAAAACAGAACAGTCACCAGTTATATTCAGCACATGAAACAACCAAAACATTTCATGGATGTCCACAAAAGTATTCACAGTGAATGTTTTAAGTCACTGAACTTAAAATTGTGCATTGTGCTGAACTACGTAGTTTCAGACCCTGAGTGCTGAGTTTGTCTTCAACATAAACTTGTTGATGTGGGGGACCTTTTCTGAGCTGGGAAGAAGCATTCTATGGATAAACCCTTCTGGAGATGCCTCTCGCAGTTCCCAGTCACTGCCGAAGTGAATATGGAATTCTGTCACAGAGTCAAGTTGCCCTGATTTAATACCAGACATTACAACGTGCAGGTTGACAGAAGAATATCAGCAGACACAGCCGTCAACATAAAAGGTCTGTAAGTCAAATGATTTCTTCCAGTATTGTACTGCAATTAAGGCCACCATCCAATAGGAATGGTTGCATCATTCCAGTTTGCCTGCAAGAATCCTGCAGACATCCAGTTAAACCTTGAGCAGGAACCACTGAGTATAAAGAAGAGGGCATGCAGATGCTAAATCTCAGAGGCACATCTGCCAGCTACCTTATTTAAATCTAGAGACCAATTACAAGGGCTTTTTGATCATTTTGATTACCATTATTTTGTACATGAGAAGTGGGGGTATCCTTGTGCAAACAGGTTTCAATACTAAAGGACTTTGAAGAAATACATTTTTTGCCCTAGTCCTGCGTAACTAAAATCAAGAAGGGGACAAGTCCTGCCGTAGCTGGGAAATACAGATTTCTAGAATGGAGGCATTAATGGTAATACACAATTCTTGCTGTTTGGCTAAGTGGGTAATCACGTCCCAGAAAACTGTATTCACTGGCCATTCTCTTCCTCTGCCACAAAGGGCAGAGGGCTCTCCCAGGCAGAGAACTAACACCAACGACTCACTGCCAGAAAAAAATGTCAGTTTTTAGGACCACAATGCAGTACTGGGTGGCATTAATAAATGCTTTTTGAAAAGCTAAGTTTAAAAAGCTAAATTAAGTTAGAAACATACATTCTTTGACCCAGATCTCCAACTTGTGAGAATCTAACACAGTTAAAAGTACCAGCACCTAAAGATAGATGTCCAAAAATGTGGTTTATTGCAACTTTTTTTTATATAAAAGCACAAAACTGAAAACCTATGAATATTTCAATAGGGCTATGACCAGATAAATTATAATATATTCATGCCCTGGACTACTAATAGTACCAAGAAAAAGAAAAAGAGAAAGAAAGAGCGAGAGAGAGAGACTGGAAATTGGCCCATGTTCAATGAAAAGATTAAGCTATAGAATAATAGTCATATAATTATTCCATTTTTTCTGTAAAAACAAACCAACCTACAGATATATATTTATGTTTATGCATGTTTGATTAAGCAGAATAAAAATGGAAGACTAAGAAATCAGCAGTAGTTACGGCAGAAAGATAGAGGTGGCAAGTGGCAGGGGGACACTATCAGTGTTCCTCTAGATACTCCTGTATTCCTTGTTACAAAGAAGATATATGAGGTTTGTGATTTAAGCAACAGAAATAAAACATATTAGAAGTGAAAAAGAAAACATGAGAGGGCAGCCATCGCCATAAAGAGCTCAGGCTGGCACATAGGTCATCATCACATTCTCACAGTAGTCCTGCTCCATGATTTAGTACATGTGACATCAGCTGAGGCACATTCGCCCCTCAGGACACTGTTTCCAGTTTACAAAAGAGTGTCCCCTTTCTCCTAAGCATGCTATGAGAATAAAGGGTTTGGCCTTAATCAAGAAAAAATATTAAAATAATGTTATTTTTAAGATAACTTATGCCCATGCTTTAAATTTTTTAAATATTTTAAGGGGAAATTTTTTCTACAATTACTTTTAGACATTATTACTAAGAAACTATTATAAAATATCACTGATTTGTATAACTATTTTCCAAAGCCGTTGGCTTATTGTTTACAAGTTTTTTACTAGGATACTTGCAAGTAAACTTCGGCTACATGGACCTTGGGTTTATTCTCTCTTACATAATTCAAGTTAAGCATACTCACCACATACTACAGAGACATTCTTTTGAGACAGTTCAATAAAAAAACCCAAAATACTATTACTATTATTATTATTTTAATCTATAATTGCCTCTGCTCATATTTTTTAAATAGTTGACTATCTATGACTTGGGAAAATTTATTGGTAGTCTTTAAAAGCAAAAAAGCAACACAAGATGGCCTCTTGAAAGGGAATGGTACTTCTCATCAAGAACAGAAGGTGGCACTATTTAACCTACCATCCAAAGGGTACTTTCTAAAAGTTTCCACACATTTCACAGAACATTTCATAGTATGGCAAAAGCTGAACCCTCAAAGCAGAAAATACAGTGATGTAATTAACAAAAATGCAAGAAGTGATAGTGTCCCTTACATAAACAAAACACTATTAGGAAGTCTAATTTGGTCTGTCTCTTTGGCTGAGAACTCCATTTAACAACTAAAGGAAAAGCTATTCATTTCCGCTCCTAAAAATTCTCAAACAGATAAAACAACAGAGGTAACTGCATTTAAGTTTCAATTTATGCTTAAGGAATACAACAGACAAATGAAAAGTGGGACTGGAAAGAATGTCCTGTTTTCTAACCGAAGATCACTCTGCTTTGATAATCTCATCATCTTTGGGTGCAGAAAAGCTCGTAAATGAAACAAAAAGAACCCATCATTTCTCAAATAACACTTCATGAACACCTACCGTGTGCCAGACACTGAAAAAATAAAATGATGACCAAAACTGTTCCTCCCACCATAAGCTTACACTTGAATGTGTAAAGGAAAGCACATAGCACCAAAGAGTAACGGAAAATACCCACCAGGACTGGGCAGAAACTGAATGACTGGTAAAAGGCAGTGACAGTGGCAGCAGTTCAAATTGGGAACAGCCCCACGTGGCCTAGGGGATCAGGGGCAACGTGTCATGAAAGAAGGAGCACTTGAGATGGACTATAATCCTCCGGAAAGATAGAGAGAAAAGGAAGGGTATTCCAGATAAAACAAAAGAAGGGAAGAAGTGAGGGACAAAAATCAAAGGAGCAGGTGGGTATTGGAGAGCCAACCAGTGCGAACAGAGTGGAAGGTTCATATATGGTGGCAGTAGCAAGAGAAGAAGCTAGAAAATATTTAGGGTCCTCTACTAAGAGGCCCAATTAAGCTTAGACTTCATCTGTGGCAGTAGAAAGCAACTGAAAGATTCTGAGCAGGTAAAATTGAAAAATTGGAGATTCAGTGCCCGTGACACAGAAGGTCCACTGGAAAGGGATAGAAGAGGTAAGCTCCTCAGGGAGCTTGGCTGTCTTGTTTATAACCATATCCCCATGCCTCGACCTGGCAGGGGACAGTCACTCAATGAAGATTTATTGACTGGCTGACTGACACAACAAATGACTGAATAATGGAATGAAGTTGAGAGGGTTAACAGGACAAGAAAGTTAAGAAACAGAATCAGATTCTTCCCCTAACCCTAAACCAATCAATAAACACATGAAAACCATGAAATCAATAATAATCTTGATATCAAGTTAAAGGTCAGCCTGCTCACTATCTTAGTCTTGGCTTCTAAAATTTCAGCAGAGTACATTCTATACCTGAATAATGATAGGACCTGATCAGTTGTGGGAAATGAGAATAGAAGTTGATCTTGGCAGCAGGAAGATTGGGCCACATCCTAGTACAGAGGGTCAAACGATGGTCCCTTTCTCTCTGTCTGTAACTGGTGAAATGAAGAACCTTAACATGTAAAATCAACATGAAAATATATGATTTTATTTCGTGCAACTACTGTCTACAACTGTGCTATTCAACACCCTCCTTTTCTACCCCCTAAGAACATATTAGGCAGAAGTAAGAGCTTTCAGATGACACTCAGGAAATCATCATCCAGTTCAATTTAAAATTCCAACCCCAGATGTGATGCAAAATTGTCTCTTTCCCTCATTACAGGCTCTTTGGACTGGTGAAGGGTCTGCTCTGGTACTTCTTCCTTTTCCCCCTTCCAGGCTCTATCTGGCTTTATCTAGGAGGGAAAAGAGAAGAGGTAATATCTCTTTACAAAGCTGGACAAGACTGCAATTCTCTCTCCATCGGTTGTCGCTGCTTCTCTGGTTAACACTTACTGACCATCACTGTCCTCTCTAGCCTAAGTATCCACATGTTGAGTCTCCTACGGCATATCTGTGGGCTCTTGGGGGCAGGAGGTACACAGTTCACTGACATGAGAGCCACCTTGTCTTTGGCCTTATTCCAATCCCCTCAGCTTCCCTTCGCAGCATGTGACCCACAGTCACTTGCCGCTGGGAGCCTCCATGGGACAAGCCCTCTCAGGAGGGATAACAGTAAAATGGCTCATGAACAGCATCATTCCTCAGTGTCCACCTGACACATGGGAAATTCCTCCATCCTTATCCTGCCAAAGACAGCTGTTCCACTGCTGTCTCTCTCCAATTCCCTTTCCCCTGCTCACTACCAGTGGTGGCCATCAGCAAGTATGCTACACACACAGCCCACTAGGAAATGAGGCCCAAGATTCTCCTCTTTCTGGCACCCCAACCCTTACAACTGATTATCGCAAATCTCCCCTCACATGACTCCGTGAATAGAAACCACCTAATTACTGATTCCTGTAATGAGAGAAGAAAAGAAAAACTTCCAATGTGACAGATTATCTATACAACGGAAAAATCACTTACAAGGTGAAATGAGAAGCCATAACCGCAGAGCTGCCTTTGGAGAAGAAGCGAGGAGGAAAGGCTGAGTGTTAGCTGAGGCAGGCGCCTGCCTTACCTCCCCTTTCTCTTTATAGCTCCCCACTACGTCCCAAGGAGCTGGCGTCAGCACAGCGCACAGCCCTTCTTGCTCCTCTGGCCCTGGCCTGACTTTGGATGAGCTTGTAGTGGGTTCTTCAGCTCTGAGTCTCTAGCTTCACTGAGTCTGTGCTCAGAGTGGGCAATGCTTCTGGGCCTGACAGTGGACACAAGGCTCCCTGGAGATTTTTGTCAACAGGCAGCACCTGTGGTCAAACAGGAGAAGGGGCTTTGGGGTCAGATAAGCCTGGATTTGAATCTGGGCTGTACCCTGAACTAGGTGACCTTGGGTGAATCATTTAACCTTTCTAAATCTATCGTATCCATAAGAAGACCTTATCCATAAGAAAAAAAGAACATCTCCTAATTGGCAAGATTATTATAAGAATTAAATGACAAAGTGCCTGGCATTTTTACAAGCTCAGCAAAGTCCCAGAACAAATTAATAATAAAGTCATGAACACAACTGAGACAAAGTGAGTTATCTCTCATTTTACAACTCAACAGCTGTGGCATCAACACAATTTCATATATTTTTAATGCACCAAATCCTAGCAGTAATTTATGACCTCAAGGGTGTAGTATTTTTGAGTGGATATTCAATACATGCTGAGGATCTCATTGCCTTTACCTCTCATGATTTTAATGTCAGCAAGCAATTCAGAAGGCTTACATCTGAACAGGCAGCATCTGGGGCAAGCCCTTCTCAAAGGACAAGAATGATCCCAGCAGCCTCCTAACCCTTCCTCTTTTTAATTAAAACTGTGAGCAAACCTGGCCAGTGCCCCATGTGCCACTGCCCACCATCTATAACAAATATGAACTCAGTCTCCTGGCTACCAAGGAAGCCTAACATACTCTGGAACAAAAATCAACAGACATGATCTTGAGAAGAATGAAAGCGCTAAGCAAACAGTTTAAAATTCATGTGGAGTGTGTGTGTGTACACGCATGGGTAAATATGAAAAGAGGGCACAACTTATAAGAGACACCAATTTTCTTTACTGGATCAGCATCAAACTTCTTATTTGCTGAGAGTAAACACACTTAGTGCTAAATATACCACTTCAAATCAAATCCTTTGGATTAATTTATTTTAAATCTGGAATATGCCTGGCTCAACAGCTGCCACATTTCCCAGGAAGTTTATATAACATAGCACTCACTTGCATCACTGGCCCCTAAATCAGTAGGCGACTCTGTTTGTCTTTATTTAAATCTGGGAAAACACTATAGGAGAAGGACTTCCCAATCCAGTAAAGGCCCTGACTTTCCTTCCTTCCTTGTGTTGTCTAGTCTTCAGTATATGTGTCTAAGAAGCAGGTATCCACCATGTCATTTCTGATTGTTAGGAAGTTCAGAACAGCTCCACTGACTTACACAAACGGTACAATGAAGATGAGGGAAAGCAGTCAAGGTTAGAAGGAAGGGGTTAAAGGATAATGAGTCAGAAACACACACACACACAAATCAAAAGAGCAAAATAAAAGTCAGAGATTTTTCTGGCATCTTTCAGGTGAGAACCTTCAAGCAAAGACTGCTTTTTCCCCAGTCAGAAACGCATATTGTATATGTTGTGCGTTGAGAATTTATCTAAAAAAAAAAGGAAATCCTTTACATATAACCTGCTAGAATATGGTCCAGCAGCAATTATCTGTTTTGTCATTGATCTCCACGACTGATCTGCTGATCTGGCTTCTGAGAGTAACTCCAGCTTCACTGTCCCATAGCTACACTTCCATCAGGAGCGGAGGGAACTGTTTTGAGGTCAAGGGTATGAGTAAGGCAGTGATCTTACACCAGGAAAACATCAAATTAAGTGATCCAGATCATGAATCACAACATATAATGACATGAGGGAAGCGGTGAAAATTGCCAGGGTCTGAGTGCCTACACAACGGACAGTATCCAGTTCTCATTATTTTTCATATCACCCAGGAGTACTGAGTAGGTCTATTCTTAACGTCACTATTCTTAATGTCACTGTATACATTTAAGTGACTTGGGCTGTTGGTCATATTTCCTCCAGCCTGTTCTAATATTTCTCACGTCCTTCTGTTCTTTTTCAAAATAGCCTCATTGACATATAATTCACATGACATACAATTCATCCATTTAGTGTACAATTCAGTGGTGTTTGGTATGTTCCCAGAGTTACATCATGTTACATGTCATGTTACATCATGACAATCTATTTTTAGAACATTTTAATCATCCCAAGAAGAATCACTCTACCCATTAGCTGTCGCCGCCCCCATTTCCTCCTGTTTGCCTAGTCTAAGCAACCACTGATCTACCATCTTCTCTACAGATTTGTCTGTCTTGAACATTTCATATAAATGGAATCATATAATGTGTCCTCTGTAACTGAATTCTTTCACTTAGCATAACATTTTCAAGGTTCATCCATGTCGAACCTATAGCCAAATAATATTGAATGGATATACCACAGTTATTAATCCATTCTCAGTTGATGGACATTTGGTTGTTTCTACCTTGGGGCTATTATTAATAATGAATAAATATTAATGTACAAGTTTTTATGTGGACATATGTTTTTGTTTCTCTTGAGTTAGGAGTGGAATTGCTGAGTCATATAGTAACTGTGTTTAACATTTAAGGTTCTTGCTCTTTTAACCTTTTTATGATTAAAAGATTTTTCAAACTAAAGTTTATAAAGTAAAGGTTTCCTCTCACCCCACAGGACAAACCACTGTTAACAGTTCAGTATACATACCTTCAAATTTTTTTCATTGTGAAGAACAATATATAATTTTTAGAATGTAATTATTACATAAATAGGATTACATTATACATATTTTCTGTTTCTTACTCTTGTTGCTTAACAGTAAATCTTGAACACCTTTCCATACCCATATGGAAAGATAGAGCTCTGTGTACCTCTCTCTTTCTCATCAGTCATAGGTCCAGGTATATTTTCATTATTGGCAAGAAATTACAATGCCAAATATATTAATTAAAGGCCATTTTGCTCTGTCAACTCATTTTGTACTATATATTTCATGAACTTGTAGGTAATTTTGTTTCCACATATTTACTGGCACATCTCTCTGGGGACTCCATTTGTTGACTGGCTTACAAAAAAATGGGTAGAAGGAGTAAAACTGGAAATTATACTGAACCTAATATTAACTAGAGTTAAATGTAAAAGTGAGTGAGAGGTAAGTGTGAGATGGACTGGCTTACCCCTTGATGATTAGATCTATTATTTCCTATTGGTTGTTTTATTAAATTATAGCATTAACATATGAACACAGGCATAATTATAAAATAGTATTTTCAAACAAGGGACAAATAGAAAGTTCTCTATCTCCCCCAGTCCTCCCTTCTCCATAGAATTTTAATAGATTGGTGTTTGTCCTTCGAGATCTTTTTCTATTTTAACAAACTTTTTTACATTCTTATAGTTTGGTTTTTTTGTACATAAACACAATAGCATACATATTATTTTGTGACTTTTTTAACTTAACATTGTATTTTGTAAATCTTTCCAAGTCATAGATAAAGGTTACTTCAAGCTGAATTTGAAATAATGTAGCTGAACACCTCACAAAAATTGAACTGCAGGAGCTCCATAGTAAATGTCATATTGTCCGAGCAGATAAGGTCATTTTAGAAATGAACCAAAAACTTATTTGGTGTATTTAGGAGAGCGATCTCCAAAACTAAACTGCATGCATTTGATGTACTATGTACCCTGCACAATGTTTGCAGCAGGGGAAATATCCAAAGTACCTGACTGAGGCAGGAGCTTAAGACACCCAGGAAGCAGCCAGGCAGGGCAGCCAAATGCTGACTGTGCAGAGAGAAACAGCCCCTTTGCAGATGAAGCAACCTGAGCAGGTAGTCACTTAGCTTTGCTGTGGGTCTAGTCTCATGATTCAGAGCTGCAAAGTCATGCATCAGAATGGTGACACTTACCTTAGGCCGAGTGTCTACTACGTAAATGAAGTCGCTTCCTGGATTGGCTTTCCTGATGGCCTGGAGCATCTGCTCATCCTCCAGGCACCGAGCGCTGAAGCCTGACAGGGGCTGGCTGCTCCGACAGATGGAGGCCTGAGGGGAGAGGCCATGGCAACACAACAGCGTCAGGCAACTGTGCAAGTGGACCCACCAGAGACCCGCTAGGCTACCTACACAACACTGGCTTGTAAAAGTATCATGCTAATGCCTTGTGGAAATCAAGGTTACTTTCTTTTTAATTCAGGTCAAAGAAAACAATGCAAGGGTAGGCTGTGCAAAAAAGTTCTCTGTATAAGAAATTAGAATATGTAAGGATGTTTGAATAGGATCCGAATTATGAAATTTAAAGCCATTTAAGTCATCTACTTTCCTTTTCATGGGTAGTGTCTCATTTTCCTGCTGAAGGTAGAACTATAAAGTCAGTAACTATTCTAAAATTTATAGGCATTAATGGCAAGACTATAGTAAAAAAAAAAAGCAACAAACAAACAAAAACATATTTTTAAATATTGTCCATCATTTTTCACTAGTCCATTTAAAAACATCAGAAATACTGAAAACCAGTTGATTCCTAAATGTGGACGCTTTCACTGGCTGCTTCTGGCTGTGGCACCAAACAGCAGGCACAAGTCTAGGTTGACTCAAGTGTGTTAGAAGCAAGGGGTTTCTTTGAAATCAATCTGCATTCTATTCTGCAATTTCCCTCTCCAGCAATTCTAACATATACAATAGCATAAACATCTCCCCAAGTTCTGCAGAGACAAGTAGAGATACAACTTCACAGCTACAAAACTTAAATTTAAGTGGCAAAGTCCTTTTTATGGATTTAGATTTTAACATTTAAATTAAACTCAAATCACCAAACACAATATAGGAATGACTCTTTCTAAGAATCTACACTGAGACCACGAGACCACTGTGCAAGAGGATGGAGGCAGCAGTGGTCACTCGGGAAGAGAACCCTCCAGCTTTGGGCCAGCAGCAGCAGGAGAAACTTTCACTGAAAATAGTCCCGGCGGAGCCCACTCAGGGCCCCTGCACTGCAGGGCTCTATCCAGGAAAAGGCACCCTAGCTCTGAGTTCAAGCACAGCTTAATTGTCCCTAAAGCTCAACCCAGGACAAGTTAGCTAGAGTCTGGAATTCTCCAGAAAAAGGTGGACTTTGGTATTCCCCATCAGAGAAGGCAGGGACGTTTCTCACTAACTATACCATCCTTCGGCTGAGGACCAGCTGGCAGGACTGAGACTCACAGAATAGCTAGACCCATAGCTGGGCAGCCGACTGAGAGTTCCAGCACCAATCTGTAATAGAGCGGGGCAGTTAGTGAGGTGCTTCAAGGAATTCGGGGCCTGCAGCCTGGCTCAGAATTCAGGAGGGCCGTGCACGGGAAAGTGGGAAGCAAAGCAAAGGGCCAGCAGAGTTGCTCCAGGGTTAATTCTTGAGCTGTTGGCAGCAAAAGTCCAACTGCCATGTGGAGGAGAAAGGGACCCGAAGGTCCAAACAGGGTCCAGGAGAAAAAAAGGCAAAGTGATAGTAGGAAACAAAGTGGGTTGGGGAACAAAAGGCAGCTGCTTCCAATGGATGGAAAACATGTTGCCACACATGGCTTTTCACAGTCCTTCATCCAGCGGCCTGTGTCTTCTGGTCTTCAGAGGGGTCAGGGTTTGTCTGCCACCGTGCTCTGAGGGAATTCTGACTCCAGAGAAAACAATTTTGAGCTGGCTTTATCTGACACTTTACTGGGTTAAAGAAATAAGAGTTAAGGACAGCTACTACCAGGCAATTTCTTAGATTCTATCAGAAGAGTTAGATGGGGAAGGGAACATATTTAAATGGTGAGAATTTGTCTGAGAATGCACACTCCTCACCTCAACACACTGAACTACTGGGACTCCACCTACGAAATGAAGCCAGTAAGTGACAACTATTACTATTACCTTCAGGTTGAGAACAGCTAGCGTTCAGCAAAGGGTTAAGTCATAACAGAGTTATACTATGAAATGTGGTCAACACATTAAACCAGATATATTAAACAGACTACATTTTAATGCTTTGTAGTTATATTGTCTTAATAATCTACAGATATGCTCAAATAGAATTCTTCAATGGCTCAATGACTGCTAGCATATAGTTATCAATTTTGTACAGAGAAGTAAGTATTCTCTAAGTGCATTTGTCTACCAGATAGTCAGTCTATGGAGAGAATAACACCATTTTCTGGAAGCATTACTTACTGATGCCAGTCATCTGAGAGTAAAGAGAAAACTCCTCAATGGTAAACTGTCGTGAGAGCTTCTCATTTATGATACTACTAATAATTAAAGTAGCCAACATTTTTTGAATGTTTACTATGGGGTGGGTAGTAATACAAGAAATTTTCATATTTTTATTGAATCTTCCCATTTACCAGATACAGTAAGATTGATTATTCTATAGATCAGGCAACCAAGACACAGAGAGGTGAAAGGTCACACAGCTAGTAATAGGGAAAGCCAGGAATTGAATCCAGGCAAAATATTTCCTGATCCTGGATTCTGAACCAAAATAATACAGCACCCATGAGCAAAAATAAGTCAGGAAGCATGATCCAGAATTAAGATGTAGCATTCAAGAAGATCTGGTTTTTATTCCAAGATTTGCTTTCACTTGCTATATGATCTTGGGTAATTTATCTATTGTCTCAGAACCTTGGTTTTCTCATCTATAATATGGGGATAATAATACCCAAACTACAGGATATGATGAGGTACATAACACTCCTAGAACTGCACCTAGCACATAGTAAATTTCAATAAACATTAGTTATAAAAGGAGGACAAGAAGGTCTGTATTTTTCTTAAGGAAAATTGCCTCTTTAGAAATCTTCCAGAATATGATTTCCCAGAGATTTGTACTATGATATGGGGAGACCATGCTATTAACAATTTAAAGCAAAACTGCTTTCTTAAAAATAATTAAACACTTAAGAAAGAACAAAGGCTACAGCAATTCTAAGGGCTTGTAAATAACAAACACAGGCTTCCTAACACGAGTGACATTTACACATCCCTAACCGTGATCTACAAAGCTGTTAATAGTGTGATATCCAAAGGGAGTCAGGATGGCTCTATATAGCCCATGTGTGTGGTTTAAGGCCTAAAATTAATTATTATGTGCTATCTCGACATCTGATAAAATTGGGAGGGCCTCAAATGGTCTAACAGCAAGTTCCCCTCCACTTTCTGCTCCCATGGATAAAGAGGTTTCTCCCAACAGACCAAGCATGGTTCCTGTTCATCCTGACTGGAGGGTTTCAGTTCCCTGCCAGCGGTGGAATTAGACAAGCCAATCACATCCTCCTGCAGGAACCAGGGGTCACCTCACCCTTCATACTATAAAGCCTGCCTACCACAAGCCCCTCGGGTCTCACTCGGTTCCTGAGTGCAGCCTCTGTGTGGCCCTGCCTGGCAGGCAGTGTCCTCCTCCCCGGGGCAGTGAATATAGCTGTGTAACTAATAAACTGTCTAGTGTCAGGTGTCATGTGTTCGACCATCCCAGTAACCTTAGGGCAGGAATACGAACCTCACCAACAGGTGAACAGGAGCTGATTAAAACACCCCGTATGGTAAAAGCTGACCCAAAGGGAATTATGTACCATCAGTGGGCGCATTTATATCAAAGGACCCTCAACAGGAATTCCAGTTCATGAAATGATGTTCGTTTCAAGCTTCTCTTTAATCTAATCACCAATTCCTACTACCCCACAGTAGCCAAGTCATCTCACCATCAAAATCTTAGTGTTCCTTTGGTAACGAAGTGATACGTGGGGAACAGCATTTTAACTAACAAATGTGCTCATCATTTTCATAAGCATAAATTCTATTGAGGTAGGAATACATACTCTTAAGTCTAAAATATCTAAAAATCACAAAAGTGAAGAAAGAAAATTATTCAGTAAAAGAAAAGATCAGTAAATTTACATAATTTGTATCTGTTTCCTTTTTATGGAAGACTGCTGGGGAATGCATGAGTTTTGCTGAATACTGAGAGCAGTGAAACACTGCTTTGATATTTCACGTGTCTTCCACTTAACCACAGAAATCCATCTTCAATAATATTTCCCTTTATAGAAATCCCTAGTCACGTCAGTAGCATATACATAATCAACCTTGATAGTAAAACCTAAATGTTGTATAAAACACACATCTGATCATTATTCTGAGTGCAGTGTAGGTTTTAGTTCATGGGGGTGGGATGCTTGTACGCATATGCACATTAAAGATTTCCCTGGGGTAATGAGATCATTAACTTAGAAACACATCTCTATGTGGAGCTTGTAAGAAGAGCTAAAACTTGAAGTATTGTCTCCTTTAATGTTTTCAAATACGGGAAATCAATTGTTTTAAACTATGACTGATTGCTGTATGAGTTCATTTCCAAGCCTGGAGATCAAATAAGAAGAGCACAGGTTGAGCGATGAGCATCTGAGGCAGTAGACGAAGAAGCTGGCCTGTGCAGTCTAATTGCTAACAATGCGATTCTACTCTGAGACCTCTGCACACTTGACCTTTACAATACTCACGCTGACAAAAAAGCAACAACAAAAAACAGTTCTCAAGAATATCAAAACAGAAAGTAAGAAGTAGGACAAATACTATGCTCACTTTTTAAATACACAACCCATCTCCACCTGTTAACAATGAAAGAATAAAATATCCCCGCCTCTCTTACTTCTTTATCATTAGATGCTACAAAACAGGTAAATGTTGCTGGCATCCTAATTTCAAGTACAGCATCAATCTGTAGTCATTCCACCATTTTTCTTTAAAGGAGATGCACATCTTCCTTTGCCTCTCACCGTTATGTAGGTTGAAATATATTTGAAGTCAAATAATACAGGACATTAATGAAATACTTGCCCTCATTAGACCCCATTTCAGAGCCTTATTTAGTTACTGAGTGTAACTAAATAAGACAATTTATATCTTTTCAACTAACAGAACTTATACAGCTAAATGAATATTTGCCTTCAAAGGAAGCAACACAGAAGGCTATGTGCTTGCTCTGGTGAAGCTGGCATAGCTTGAAGTATTTCTGGAAGCCTCCATTTAGAATCGGACACAGACCCTCCCCAGGTACTCCCTGCCTACAGGTGCAACCATGGGCCTGCACACTCACACACACCCGCTGCAATTGTGTACAGCCTCACTTGGCTTTGGATCCAAAACTCTATTATCTGTCTTGAAAACCGAACTTTTTCACCTGCCTCAAGTCAAATAACTTTTGAAGTGGGTGGCAAAGACCATTCTTGTCTTCCCAGATTTGTTTTCTTATCTTCCACATAATGGAACCACGATTTTTAGTTGTTCACATGGTTACCCATAAGAGTATATTTTCTCACCTGCCCTGTGCAGGTCTGAACAATGGATGTGAGCAGAAGTGTCACATGGCAGTTTTGGAAACATTCTTCAAAAAGCTGTGAGTGCATCATTTAGGCCTCTGGTATCCACCTGCTGCCAAGTGGAGGTGATGGCTAAAATCATCTCTTACATCACGTACTGAGCAGACCAGACAGGTGAACAGGCCTTGGGTCCCTGAGGGCTGAGTGGTTGAGAGCCAAGATAGCAGGCCTGGACTGCCCACCTTTGGAGTTTTATGTCAGAGAAAAAGTTCTCCTTATTAAGCCACTGTTACTTATTTCTGTTAGTTGCACACAAACCTAATTCTAGCTTTTACAAATAATATTAAAAAGTAAAACCCATTCTCCAAAAACAACGATTTCTTATGCTGAGGAGACTCAAAAAAAATGCGCCACTTAAAAAACAAGAAGGTGCCATGGATTTGGGGGCTTTTCTAAAGTAGGCATTGCAAAAGGTCTCTTGACGACCACTTAAAAGAGGTCACACTCAGATGGATGATAAAGTTTAGGTTTCTGACTCAGTCGGTCCCATTACTTTATTGTCAAATAAATGTGGAAGGTCAACTTCTACATGAGATAAGGGTTCGAGCCTAGTTGTGCTGTTCATATCACACAGCAATATCTTTAAGAAGAATTCAAACACACATGCAGAGCAGTTGGCCACTAGAAAATTCCTGTCGGTGATAAAACAAGAAAAGCATAGCATGAAACAAAAGCATGCCTGGGACTTACATGGTTATCTTTATAGTAGTAAGAAAGGGCAGGAAATCGCCGTCTGCTCCGGAATTTGGAACTCCCCACTATGATGTGTGCCGTGGCCGATTTGGGAACGTACAGTTCAGTCGGGTAAGAATCACAAACCTGTCACAGGAAATACAAGGGGCTTTTTAGGCAATCTAGTAATAATTAAACTCCACAAGGAGTTCTGTTCGCCAGACTTACAGGTTGCATATTTAAGTTTTCTTAACCAAGTTATAGGAGACTATTTTGAGGAAACCAAAAGCCACTTCAAAGAAATGAAATGCTGCTGATTCTATGAAATCATAGTAAAGGAAAGCGAAATACTCTTTAGCATCTTGTCCTTGTGCACTGTCCCTTCTAAGGGCTCTTCGCATGAGGCAAGACAGTGACAAATGAACATTTCTTTCATCCAAAAGGGGCAAATTGCAATTCTGTATCCCAGCAGCTGAGGAAACTTCAGTTGCCTGTTTTGACTGAAAGGTAACCTAACACTGGGAGGGAGACAACTTCCTAAACTGCAAGCACCAGTGGTGAAGTCTTCAAGTCACCATTCTGTCCCTGCACACACTGTATGCACTCCTGCCTCTGAGCTGGCCGTCAGCAGATGCCCTCCCTGGATACTCCTCCCCTCCATCTTCCCATATCTCAACCATTCTTCAAGAACTATCCCCCCTCCTTCAGGAAGCCTCCTCCCTGAACTCCAGGCTCATGGGAATTTTTAGATCTGACTTCCTACCACACAAGATAGCAGCTTTATTTTTGTTTCTTATGTGTCGATTTTATGAGTGGTGAGAAAGGATTTGCTCTCTCTCTGTGCATCCCGGCAGAGAAACTCTGGTGCCTTAGAATGATCTTGTAATTTAGTCAGAAATCAACAGTTTAGAACCTAGCTCTGATTTGCCAACTTCATGACCTTCTGGAAGTCAAAGCACACTGAGGGTTTGGTTTTCTGATCTCTAAAACTGATATAAATTAGAAATATTGTCCTACAGTGTTGACAAAAAGATCAAATCAGATAACACCCATGACGAAGGACTTTATAAATGATTAGGTCTGACAGAGATGTTAGTGGTGGCAACATTAATGTCAGTTGATTTGTTGCTAGACACGTATTTTGCTTTGACATCAGCCAATCAATCTTTTTGCAATGTGAAGATGGTTTAGATGGCAGTTCCCTGGGCTTCACCAAAGCAACTGTTCACTTCCTGGAAGTCAAGCATCTTCTTGGGCATTTCAAGAGGACTCCTCAAGCAGGTGCAGCAACAGGGGAAATGCTTTACCTGCATATCTTCTGTCCATCGCCGTCCCCCCTTTGCACTCTGGAAAAATGAGACTGAAGGGAATGCAAACCCACCACAAGCACGATCCAAGGCTGCACAGCTCATATACAGGTAGCCCCGTATAACACAGTTGTTAGGTTCCTAAAAAAGCTGTGTTATGTGAATCCGTGTTATATGAAACGAACTGGTACAAAAATGGAGGTTAGGTTCCAAAAATTTTAAAAACATACTATTATATTTTTATAATTAAAAGAAATATCTTTATTAAAGCAATTTTCACCAAAAGTATAACATGTTAATATGTATTAAATAATGTTTCCTTCAGCATCACTACTAAGCAGCATAAAACCAAGGGTGTTTTCTTTTTGACAAGATATCTTCATCCTCTGAGCTTAATACTCCATGAACCAAATGGACTTAAAATTCTAATAAATTTTAAAATTTTGCAGTCAAATCTGACAGGACATCCACGCTCGAATGAAAAATTTCAAACGAGATATCTTTTGCTCTTAAAAGCTCTTATTATGCTTCATGTTGTTCGGGCATTTCTCTAATTCTCAAACCGTGTTAGAGTGAAACAGTGTTATGGGATGCCGTGTTGCATGAGGGTTTCCCCCAATTCTCGAACCATGTTAGAGAGAAACCGTGTTGTAGAAGTGCCATGTTATACGGGGGTTACCTGTACATGGTTCTGTGATGATGCCCTCCCTTGCCTGCTTGCACTCTTTGTCACTGGAATGATGAGCAACATCAAGGAGGAGATAAAAGGCCCACACAAGTGATACTTCCAGGCTCAAAGTATAATTTCATCGTCAAAGTCATTTTAGGGAAGATTACCAAAATCTTGAACGTGGGCTCTGGCACTGACACACTGGAGGAAAATCCCATTCCAAGAACAGATGGCACCACCTACTTGGACCCAGAGAGCTTTTACTGGAATCGCTGCCACAAGACACTATGCTTTCTCTTTCCCCATGCAGATCTGTCGTCTGATCCTCGCTGAGTCAGCTAGACCATTACTATACAGACCACACCTGCCTGTCTGATGTTCAAGAGACATGTAGTCACTGCCCCAGACTAATAACCTTTTCTTAAAATAAATTTTTACAAGGAAATTGGTAGGTTTTCAGTCAGTTGGGGATTACCTACTTTCTTCTTTATAACAACACTAAGGAATGGCAAAGTTATTTATGATTCAATGAAATAAGAATAAGGAAGTAATGGGTGAGAGTTCTCATTACAATTATTACATACGGCCTTTTTGAATAGCAAAGAGATGAGCCAGGAACTCTGGAGCTCCTGCCAGGTCCTCTTGTGGCCTCTTAAGGCCAGAAGATGCCCAGCGTGGCCCAGATTGAGGCTCTAACATACACCCTGTCTGTGATGGCACCAAGAGAGGAGGTACACACCCAAAGCCCACTCCCCTTGATACTCTCGGCCCCAACCTACTCAGGGTCCTCTTTCTTCACAAGGAGCAGGAAGACCCTCTGCCTTCTCATAGCACCTGGGCTCTCTCTCTCCACAGAGTAGGAAAAGGCAGACCTTTGGGGTTGGCATGTGCAAGGACCACGCGCTCCACAGCCTGAGCCGAGGCATCAGTGGTCAGACTTCCACAAGCTGTCATGCTTCCTCTCTAGGAACACAAGAATGCCAGATACAGGGACTCCTGCTTTCCCCTGAAAACTGGGTCTAGGGGAAAAGACTCCAAGCATCAGAGCTTAAATACAAGGCATTCTGATAAGCACTTGCATGAGAATCTCTAAGAGGAGCTAAAACATCCTTGGAGGAAAGTTAGACTCATGGTGAAAACTAAGACAGATTTCAAGATACTTTTTCACCAAGCTGGAGAAAGTAAGCACATCCTACTTTCATGAAAGTAGACAGAACTTTCAAGTGGAAATTAAAATAACAAGCCTGGAGAGCATTGACTGCTGTCATTTTTATACAAGCTCATTCAATTATAGTCAAAATTCTGACAATGAATAGTGCATAGCACTATTCACTTTGCTTTTATGCCACCAAATTCTGAAACTATTCAAATGCACTTCACAATATTTTGTCTGGTTTGGGAAATCAACAGGAAGATTAGGAGAGAATACGAGAAGTTCAGAAAAGTGGAAAATGCTTTCCTTGTGAATTTTCTTTACACCTCCTGAGCCAATGAAAAGTGGATTAAGTTGAAATCATTTCTGCATAATTCTTTTTTTTATCAATAAGGAAATGATTTTCTTTGTCCTCCACTAAATAAATTAGCCTGCCTGGAATGCCTACATGTCTTGGTTGGCCTTGCCAAGAGGAATCTTTTTTTGTTAATTCTTTCACTCACTAAACAAGTTTTTACTGAATACTTATCATGTTCCAGGCATTATGTTTGGGGCTAGGGCAGTAATAAACACAAAAGAGTTGTTGACCTCTAGAACTTCACATTCCCAGGACTACTGATCTTTGTTGACCTGCTTATAACCTTCCAGTCAATGAATCTTCCATTGCAGGGGAAGAGCCATCTGAGACGGTATCCAAGACATCTTAATCAGACCTCTGTACTTATTGAGGACTAATCAGTCAACTGAGCACGAAAGTTAATTGTAAGGAACTGAGATACACCTACGTAGACAACTTTCTTCTTAAATATTTACGTCCTAAATTTTATTTCAAGGAATTTATAATGTAATTGGGAGAAGAGGGTATAAGCAGCATAAAATGACTTATATGCTGGGGGGGGTGCCAAAAAAATGCATACATATGATTTGTATTCATCTTTTGTTATTGGTATATATTGAGTGTTACAATTTTAATAACACTAATTTCCTTTCTTAAAATGTGTATACATTTTTGGCAGCCTCTGAATAAATAAAATGATACATAACACATAAAACATAGCAATGTGATCTATAGATGATGTATTACAGAATTATACACTTGAAAACTATGTAACTTTACTAACGATTGTCACCCCAATAAACTTTAAAAAAAACAAAACCCATAACTGTAAAGGCCTAACACAAACAAAATTTAAAAAAATTACTGGTTTGAATTATACTTTAAATTTTAGTCCAAGAGAAACAAATTAAAATTTTAACCTAGTAATGAATGTCAATTATTTTATTTAAATAAAGACAATTTCAAGAGTTAGGTACAAAAGGAATCTTAGTTTAGAGAGTTAGATTACCATTCACAGTGTCTTATAAAAAGGGAAAATAGTAATGATGATAGAGATGATGTTGATGATGATGATAATTAACCTGTCCTCACAAATAGAAAATGGCAGAACTGGTTCTGGAACCTAAGTTTTTGTCCTCCATGTATGGTTTTATTTCCACCATGGGCAACGGCTTCCTCCCCATCAGATGACATCACCAGCCCCACTTACCTCAAAGAATTTGTGGGAAGAACTCTTGGAAAAAAAGAAAAATAAACATTTTCTCAACCATGAGGTTAAAAGCCAAAGTAATAGATGAAGACATAACCTTCTCAAATGACTATTAGACATTTTTTGAAAGAAACAACTTTTAGTGTATTTCTAAATTGGTAATAAATAAGGATACATCATCTTTCTTCCTATTTCAATATTTGTAAAATCAGAAAAATCCCTAGGTTTTCATATTTCCTGTTTCAACACAATTTGTGCATTGTTAGTTTTGGTTTGCCATAGGCTACTTTTGAGAAGAAATGCTGAGTAACTCATGTTTTGCAGTCTTTACAGTGTGGGACTTAAGTGACTAAATATGAGTCATGTTTGTGGTGCTAATTCTAGAAGAAGAAAAAATCTCATCAAAAATAGGAAGAGCCTCCTTTCCCAAGAAAATATTATTCCCCAAGATTTTCTTCCTCACTCAAGGGTGTATCATATTTTCTAAAAAAGGACATCCAATTCCAATTTTCTTTACTAACCTTGAGTTTTTCTTTCTTTCATTCCAAGGCTAAAAATCACTGCAAATGTCAGCTTTAGCGTGAGAACAAACTATCTGACTCCATTAGTAAGATACTGTATAATGAATGAGACAAAAAGACCCCAAATGCCTACTTACAGTGTAAGGTTATGGTTGTCAGATTTAAGTGTAAGTATGAAGAAAATTCAGTATCATGAAAGCATCCATTCTATCCCAAATAATCTATAAATTCAAGATATTCAGAAGAATAATGTGAAAGGACCTGACCTGTAAAATATCAAGATTTATTACAAAACTATAATAACCATAATTATTAAAAATGTAATTATGGAAATTATATAGTGTCAAATTGTATCGTTAGCAAATATACCAGGATTTAAATATATATATATATATATGCTAAAACATGAAACAAATGGGAAAGATTGACAACTCAAAACTTCTGAGAATCAAAAGATGCACTAGGAACAGTATACAAGTATCTTCTAAGAGGAGATATTTGCAACACATATAAATGATAACAGATTATTATGTAGAGTATATAAGGAACTTTTACAAATCAATTAGAAAAAGACAACCTTATAAAAAAAGATGAAAAATATGAATAAGCAATTAACAGAAGAGTCGATTTGAATCACCAATTAACACAAGCTCAAATTTGCTAGTGAAGGTGTGCAAATAATACCACACTGTGACCCATTTCACACCAAGCAGATTGATATTTTTTTTAAATTTAACTGTATGATTAGTTAATAAAATCACATGGTTATAGAAATGAGTAATCTAAACGTCTAATAATTGGGAATACTTAAGTATATTATGTTACATTCATTTGATGAAATGTTATATGGTCATTTAACTGACTGATATGAATACTGTGTAACAATATAGAAAATCCTTATGCTAAGATGAGGAAAATAATCAGCATTCAAAATATGTGACCAGAAATTATCAATTAACAGGAGCTAAGACATAAATGGTCAATCAGCACATATCAAGCAAGAAATCAAAGCATACATATTAAGTTTAAATGAGAAATCACTTGTCCCACTATTAAGTTGTCAAAAGATATTTTTAAGAAATAATCTCTTGACTAGTGCGGGTCCCAAGGATCAAGCATTTTCATCCATAAATGTTGAGAATTTATATGAACTGGTATAACCTTTCTGCAGTTCTTTTTGACAATATGTCCAAAAATGTGTGTCTAACTTTTGAACTAGAAGTTCCACCTTTAGGAATCGGTCTTTAAAATAAAGTATTTTAATGTGGACAAAGGTATAGGTACCAGGATATTCTCACTATGTTATTTAAAATAATGAAAAATAACAATAATATAAATGTCTAAAAATTGGAGGTTAGGTAGATAGAATGTAATTTAGCCATATCATGTAATAGATAATGTTTCAAATAATATAAAATATATATTGACAGGAAAATACAATATGCTCTTGAAGAAAGACAGAACACAGGCATATGTAGTATGATTCCATTTTTGTTACACAAGTTTCTTTTTCCTAGAGGAACAGTTCTTTTTCCTCTATATTTTCCAATTTTAAACAATGAAATTCATTACTTATAGAATAAAAAAGTTACTAAGCTATGCAGATGAGAAAAAAAAATCTGGGGGAAAATTTCAAAACCTAATAAAAAAATGTCAGGGCAAAGGATGGTGGGTGCTTTCATTTCCTTTCTTTTTTCTCTTGTCTTGCTTTTATAAATTCTCTGCAATGTTCTTACTTTTATTACTTTAAATATTTTAAAAATTAACAGGGAAATCAACACTGATTTCTAAACCCATCATTATGGGTTTAGAGAATATGGGATTAATTCTGCCACTCCCATTTCCCTTCCTCTCCATATTCCTTTCTGCAAGTGTAGATACATTTCTCTAGGGAAGTCTCTTGGTGACCTTGTGTACCAATCAAGAGTTCAGTGAGTACAGAGGAGCTGGTGCCAAACTGCCATCAGCGTCTCTGCGACTTCCCCACTAATCACTCGTTGTACTATAAAAAGACTTAATGGGAGAAGAGGTCTTGGCTGGCTCTCCCACTAACTGCTTGGACGTGAGGTCTGATGATGGGCTTGTCTGGATTTCCATTTCCTCAACCATTAGAGGAAGAGTGTGGAGGGGATGGTCTTTGAGGTCCCTTGTTCAAACTTTCTGATACTAGAAGGTAGGAAATATAGCCCGCAATAGCCAAGAGAGATTTAGAAATCGACATATTTATATCTACAAAGAGCTATGAAAACTAAAGGGGATCAAACAGAAGTCAGGCTAAGCTACGTGAAACCATGTGGATTAATTAATTTCATGTGGATTAATTATCTGGCTTTCACTAAATGCTGCCACTTACTCTATAGTCTCTATTCACATCACTGAGCTGCCAATAATCATTAGGGAGGCCCATGCGCTTGTATTCTTCACTAAGATCAATCAGCATCCAGCCTTGTTCTCTTTCTTCTTTATCCAGCTTGGGGTTGAATGAAAAGCAGTATAACTCCTCATATTTCACTGCAAGAAAAGGAGAATAAAGGCTAATCAAGCTCAATCAAAGCCAGAACCAAATCTCCCCCAAACAACTTTGTCTGGGCTGGACCACGCCGAGAGGCCAGCCCAGCTCCTCACCCCTTGGAACCTCCCAGGATCACCTCATCTCTGTGGGCAGGGTCACCCACCTCCTCCCAGCAACAACACGAAGACCTTGGGCCAACTGGATTCAACTTTGCAAGAGCTACTTTCACTTTAGAAACAAAGTCTTCTCAATTTTGCACTTTTTTTTTTAAGTTGCTTTTGAAAGCACACATATTTTCCAGACCACATAAAATACGGAGCATAAATATTAATTAAGAATGCTTGTAGTCATTAGACATCAAGAATTCAATTTGTTTATGTCTATCGAGCTTGGATTTGGGAGGGCCTCTGGGAGGTAGACAGAGGGCTAGGCCACCGCCACATTTTGGTGCTCATAGTATTAAAAAGGAAAACAGTTGAAAAAGCTGTAGAATATATTTAAATGTTTGTACTGAAAACATTTGCATGTTCAACAACTACATAAATGTCATAACTGTACTGCTTATATAATATTTATAGGATTCACATAAAAATATCAATTCATAGTGCATGGCACGCTGGTCCTGAGGGGCAAGTTGAAAGATGTATGATGAAAGTCTTCTTTCAATTTCTGCCAAGGTATTTTTGTCCTTATGTATCGCCTTTTATGCTTGTGAGGCCAGACCCAAAGCCACCACCACCACTACCAATAAGATCTAAGATTTGGTTTTCTTGTTCTGGTTTTCTTTGTTGTGGGAAGCATCTAGGCCAGTGCTGTCCAAAAGAAATGAAATCAAGTCATACATGTCATTTAAAATATCCTTGTAGTCACATTAAAAAACTAAAAAGGAACAATGATACTTTACTAGTATGTTTTATTTAGCCCAATATATCCTAAATATTTTCATTTTAACATGTACATAATATAAAATGTATTAACTGACATTTTATGTATTTTGTTTTGTACTGTCTTTGAAATTCCCTGTCTATTTCACACTTACCAGCACATTTTAGTTTATTCTAGCCACACTTTAAGCTCTCGGCAGCCCCATGTGGCCAGTGGCTACCATATTGGATAGTGAAGGCCTAAGCGCTTCTGGTGATAATAAATCATGGCTGATAATGCGCTGAACCTTTGTTTCGTCCCAGATTTGTTCTAATTAAATGCATACTCCATCTAGTAGGCACCATGATGGGCCTCATTTTACAGAGGACAAATCTGAGGAAAAGGTAGGTTGAGGAATGGTGCCACAGTCACACAGCTAGTAAATGGGGAGTCTGGATTTAAATTAGACAACCTGGTTGTGCAGCACGTACTCCTAATCCCCACACATAGAGCTCCTCCAAGGCAAGTCCTTCTCTCTTCTCCCCAGATGGACCTCTTTTCTCTCTTTTCTTTCCTTGTTCCATCCTCCTGATCTTCCTGTTTTTCTCCCACAGATTTCTTTCTCCTCACAGTTTTCTTAGGTCCCCACATTTATTCCTTAATCTATTGATGGCATTTAGCTTGGACACTTTAATTCTCCTGAATGTGTATATCAGGCCCTGTAAAGAATCTCACCCCAGCAAAAGGCCACAGTTACACACAGGCAGCTTGAGATCAAAATTCAGTTTCCAGTGTGTTGTGATTATTATTGAGATGACTCATTTACAAGGAAAAAGAAAGACATGGATCATATTTGAAGTACCAGACTTTTTCCTTGGACATGAACTCTTTCTTCTGAAAATGAAGTACGAAGACTATGGCATATAAGTGAGGCAAATAAGCTATATTCTATCTCAGTCTCTCTTGATGTCATGTTTATAAACTTGAAAATTTAGATTACTGATGATTTCAGCAAATAAGAAGATATACACAAATAGGTATATGCACACAGAAACACAGAGTAGATAACGTTCAGCGAACAGCATTTCTTTTGATCTTAGCTAATTGAGCAGACAGCATATAAAATTAAGATTCTGTTCTGGGAACAGTTGGCTTGACACTGACACGTCTTTTCCATCACTAAGTACCATTTTCATGACTCAAGCTTCTGATATCATAATGTTAACCGCAAATGCAATTTGTTTAAGATGCCAAAAGAACCTCTTGAGAGAGCCTCAGTTCCCTCAGTGAAAGAAGACCTAATGAATATGGAGTGATAATGCAAGTTAAGTTCTCTTTGTTAAATATTTACAAATAGGTTTGAAGGTAGTAAAAGAAATAAATTCTATGACTACCGATAGTTTTCTGTGTGTGGGCTCATGCTTATTGTCATTGGGAAGAGGCAAGGAAACTGTACCTAAATTAAAGCAAGAATAGTTTATAACAGGCATTGAGAAGATCACTCTTGAATAGGGATACATTAGAATGGGGTGCCACTGAAATTACACAGTTTTTTTCTTTCAGTTATTGTTAAGAAAAAGGGTGACCAAACATAGCTCCAGCCCAATTTAAGTATAATTCTACATGTGGGCAGAGAAACCTACACTTTTGTCAGTCAGGGCTCAGTCTTGTTAATGTGGACAAGCTTCCTACCCAGAGGCCAGCCCAGGGGAAGCCTTCAGCTGAGGACTGCCTACTCGGAGAAATTAGCAGGTACCATTAACACAGGTGAAAACTTTACTGAATATTTCCCATTTACAGTATTCTGTTCCCCTCCCCTTCATCTCCTGTAAAATACCTGGCAGAATTTTCAGTAATTGGCAGGAAGGTAAGTTAAAACCAAGAGTAGGACTAGAGAAATAGCTAGTTCTTCACAGAATCTGTCTGCACCGAGAGAAAATATCTGTCTGTGTTAGGAAGGGCAAATCCCTGATTTGTCATCCACTCCTAAAACAGACGTGTTAAATATTCCACTGGCTTTTCACGTCCCACAGTCTGGGCTATCACATTCAACATAAAACATCTTTAGCAGTTAGTGACTGCAGGTTTCAAGATGAGGTGCAATTAATTAAGGCCTCACCACAAGGGCCCCATTACTAGGAGGACACAAGAGCTCCTCCAGTAAGAAGCAAATAGTCAACACGTCTTAGGCTGAGGAAGTAAACTGAATGTGCACCTGTTTTCAGAAAAAGTGGAAGTCATTTTAGTATTTACTTTATTGACCTACTTAAATCATGTAATTGCTAAACAAAGGCAGACTTAAAGGTTTTTCTATCTATTTTGAAGGGAAAATGACAATTTCTAAAATACTACATTAAATTAATGAGTAGCATTTGGGGTATGTTTCTAAAAAAGCCAAACCAGTGTCTCAGAACTAAGCAGACAGCATAAGCCAGACCCAAACATAGAGGTACATGTTTTGACTGGCATTATTTTGTTCTGGCACTGTTGTTCATCGTGCACCCCTTAATAGAGGGAAGCACGAGCCACTGTGATCACTTCAATGTCAATTGCTCTCATCAACTCCTTCACTCGCAGATAATCCCACTTCCTAATTCTTGGAGATTTACGCAATCAAGTGGAAACACTTTCAACCTGGAATCACCAAGTCCACAAATGGCACTGTCTCTGTATCCAACTTCTACTGATTCCTTCCCATAAAAAACGGGAAGGGGTGTTCATTGCACCAAATAAGAGAGCTATGGGTATAACAAAGCAATTAGGGAAGAGAAAAATAATTTAGCTTGTTGCCCAGATTTCAGGATAAAGGTTATGAAAACAGCATATTTAGGGAAAAAAATATGGGCGGTGGGGTAGATTCCTTCTCATTATAAACTGGGAGAAACCAAAGGTAATTTAATATGAAAATCAAAAGCACTTCAAAAATCAAAATGAAACTTGTAACGACCAATGTAAAACCTAAATGATGAAACGATATTATTGACTTTTCCCTTACAAAAACTTTTTCAAAAAAATCTTAAAGGAGAAACAAACATGAATCAGCATCAGCAGAATGTGAAGGGTGGGTAAGGGAACGGAAAAGTCATCAGAAGGACACAAAATGTGGGGTTTATTAGACCCAAAAGAAAGCTAAATTGCTCCAAACCTTCTGCTTATTTCAGGCACCTTAAAATAAATGAACTTGAAAACCATTTTACACAGCTATTATTGAATTTTGCGTATTTAAAATAAAAGTCCTAAGAACTTTCCTATCTATTTTCAACAAGCAAACGCTCAAACGAAGCATGAGACTGTAGACGCTAACTAACGCTTAGTGGAAAAGGACTGCTGGACCCAGAGATTAGCATCACTGTAAAGGAAATTACCACTGTGAAAACGGCTTAAACAGCAAAGACTTAGACAAGCGCTGGGAAATGTCAAATGAAGCAATTATGAGATTTTAAAAATCATAGTGAATAGAAGAATTGGGGACTAAGATGGACTGAAAAAATAGTTTAGTTAAAATGGGGAAATAAACAAAAGAGGATTTAAATACAAAAGGGCCCACAGATACTACAGAGGGAACAATAATTGCTACAAAAATAAACAGCAGGAGGCAAATTAGAGGGAGGAGAAAAGAAGGAACATGGGAAAATGGAAGCCTTCTGAGAAATAGGGATCTTATAATCATTAGAATTTATATCCTTACTTGTACATTGGATTTATGGGATTAACTTATTTTCTCATCTGGGCCACACCATTATTCTAACCTAAGTTATTTCTTTACTAAAAATTAAGGCGTTTACTGCCTTTACCCTTACATTACTTTTTTTTTTACTGGGATCTTTATAGTCCATGAACAAATTCTTATAAATCTTAATTCATATGAGAGGCAAACCAATAAAATCTCACCAAATTTTGTAGTAATTTTATTTTTACCCTTATCTCAGAAATACTAATTCAGGGAAGAGAGAATATCAAGAACTTTGAAAATATCTCTTTCATAGGCCTTGACTTAAGTGAACTCCCAAACATTTCTTCTTTTGTACAAAGAAAAAAAATAAAAAGTCCTTTATAGGACCTTATGGTTAGCTGTGTCCATGAGGGAAGCTGAAAATACGAGATCTGTGTTGGTGAATAACCGGAATAACCACAGAGAGCTATATTGTGCCACTAAAATTCAAAATATACTACATACACACACACACACACACACACACACAGCCTCTCTTCTGGTATACCTAGAGGAGTGTGAAGTATATTTTGTAAAAGATCCTCAGATGGTTCAGATTAGCCTCCACTACCTCTAGTTGAGACCCTCTCTACATTTCCCCACCTCCATCCAGATTTAGAACGCTGATTCCAAGGCAATGGGCTGTAATCTGTCCTAATTTTAGCATTGCCTTTAACATTAAACTGCAAAGTACTTAGGTTCTGTTTCATCTTCCCACACTTATTACAGTACTATGTTTTATGTGAACTATCATATCTAATTCCAATGTTTCAAACTTCTGGTAGCTTCTAAAAATCTGTTAAGGAATGGCTTTAATTAATTCCTATGTTTTCCTTCTTTGGTCTCTAAGTCTAGTACCTAACTCCTAAAACTTCAACTTTATGAAAAAGTGTTTATTTTAAAAATTGGGGAACACAGTGATTTTCCTCCCTGGGGAACCTCACAATGCAAGTCTTGGCACTGGTTGTCATCGGGGGCCAGAGCCCTCACTGCCACTGTGATCTTCCAGCTGCTTAGCCTTTTCCCAAGTCTCTGGACTATTCCTAAATCTCATTAATCTGGTCAGAGCACATTTACTACCCAGTGACACAGAAACTGCTGGCGCACAGCTGTCCTCACATTCTCGGTTGCATACAACCTAACGTACATCTTCCCAGAACTCTGTTCCAATTATAGTGCCCCCTCTAAAAAGTTCAACTGCTTTTCTGGCTACCTCTGCAGTTTTTTTTCAACACACTAAGATGAAAAGCCTCAACCAGCTGCCTTGAAATAGGAGCAAATAAAGTCAAAATCATCAGATTCTGACAGCTCCCTGGCATCATTTAAATTATGTAACTTTAGCTCTTAGCTATCTATAGATATGGTCATAGCATAAGAAATTGAAGACCCAAATGCCTTGATGAGTTTATAATCAAACTTCTTGTTCCAAGTCACAAAGCATTTAGCAAAGTAACTACAAGCCCATATGCTATTTCCTTACTAATGACTTCTGGGTATCACTACCATGGATATTACTTTTATATAAATGATGTCTTTTCACTGTATTCTCCAAAAAAACTTAGACGTGTATTTCTTTCAAGTAAAAGAAACCCACAGCTCACACAAGCCACACAGGGAACAAGAAACATTTCTTTAGAAATGTGTAGTAAGCTAGAAATCTGAAGAGCCAAGATAAGAGATATAATGAGAGTAGCTGAGAATACATGCAAGGTGTGATCAAACAATGCGGTGAATGCATAAATAAAAAAAGATTATTGTTACAGTAAAAGACACATTGTCATTAATCCCCCTAAAAATACTCCCCCTCGCTTCAAGCACACTTATCCCATCATTCTTGCCACTTTCTGAAGCAGTTCTGGAAGCCTCTTTCATGAGTGTCTTTAGTTACTCTGTCGTGGCTGCCTTGATGTCCTGAATCATTTTGACTTTGGGGAAGAGCCAGAAGTCCCACGGTGCCAGATCCGTGGCACGTAAGGTGGATGAGGACACATAATAATGTTTTTATTTGACAGAAATTGTTGTATACCAGAAGCGAAGTATGACACGGGGTGTTGTCATGAGGGAGGATGATTTATGGCACACTTTAAAACACACCTTCCCTCAACTGTAGCTCACACGTGACTGACTGCACCAAACAAGTTGAAACTTGTCACACACTGTTACTAAGGTTCGATGAGCCGCTTCCCATATTGAAGATCCCTGCCTTTCCATTGGATGGCACTTGGCTACAGCACTCACTGTATTTTGTGATCACAACAGAACGGCTCCATGTCACACATCACTTCTTGTAGGGCTATTTCTGTCAAATAAAAACATTACGGTGTCTCCTCATCCACCTTATTCACCGGATCTGGCACTCTGCAACTTCTGACTCTTCCCCAAAATCAAAATGACCACGAAAGGAAAACATTTTGAATCGATTCAGGACATCGAGGCAGCCATGACGGTATAACTAAAGACGCTCACGAAAGAGAACTTCCAGAACTGCTTCAGAAAGTAGCAAGAACGATGGTATGGATACTTGTGTTTGAAGCGAGAGGGAGTGTTTTGAGGGGGATAAATGGCAATATGTCTTTTACTGTAATGATTTTTTTTTTTAATTTAAACATTCACCGTACCTTTTGATCACACCTCATACTTTTCAAATTAACCAAACATTCTTCCCAGGGAACCCCCACTGAGAAAAAGTGAATACTAAGAAAAATGAAAGAGGTTCATACAGTAAACAACTCAAAGGGAGACCCTAAAAGACAAGGAACTATGCCATTCAGATTTCTTGGCCTCATCTGAGGCCTCAGACAACATATAATTCCAAAAACACTATATAATTCTCAAGTACTGTACAAATTTCTTGAACGTGATTTGTGAACTTTTTAAGAGTGGGTCCATACTGAACACCGAGTTCCTCTGCCCTACCTGGCCTTGTAAGACGTATCAGAGAAATGTACACATCATGGCAGTCTCTCTCCTGCGGTATGATGAGTTGTAATAGCTGGAAATTCTTGCAACGAATAAGCAGAGGGCATCCAGTAGCCGTTGTTGCCTGCTTTTCAATGGTGGAAATCTGACTGTGAAGAATCTACAAAGGTTAATGTAGATACGCTAAGCACAAATAGCTGATAAATATGAAAAAGACTAACACAGACTTCGGAGACACACAGACAAGAAACACTCCCCAACCTTCAGCGAGCTCAACACTGCACTCAGACGACAAGAACTGGGATGTTTTGGGAAAGAACCAACGGTCTAAATTTATCATTTTATTTGTCAACGCCAAGCTTTCTGATAACTAGGCGAATTATTTGAAGCTAACTATTCCGCATACAATTTTGTGCAAGTGCAGGTAAGGGAAAAATATTTTGGTAGTCAAATGTTGATTGCAGTGAATACCTCAAGTTAACTAAGGTCACGAGAAGTTAGTAAAATAAATCTCGCGATCAACAAAAGTTAGAGATGACTCAGCCAGAAGGAGCCGCCATGCTCCTGAATCCACATGGAATGCCGGAGTTCAATAGCAAGCTGAGCTTGTTGTTTTCTAAGCTGTTGGTGATCAGTCAGGCTGCAGAAGACTTGTTTTTTTTAAGGAAATCATGTTGAAGGGCATTTCTGGTGTTTCAGGAGGGTCTCTGCTCAGTCCTCAATGGCAGCATTTCTTTCTTTAAATTCCTCTCCAAATCGTCCCTGCCACCTTCTGCTAAAAACATAACCATGTCTACAGAATACAGGAAAGGCGAAATCCATAATTCAGGGACTCTGACTCTGGTCCTTCTCTCTTAGTTGGGTGGCTATCTAAAATAAGAAATATCTAATGGTCTCAATATTAAGTAGCAGACATACCTTACAATGGGGTTCTACCATCGTTTTCCTTTTCTCTTTTTGACTTTTAAATTATCAGAAAATGGAGACAACACAGTAAAATGACTGTATCTGGAATACTGACATTATTGAATCACTACTTGTCAGCTTTGACATGAAGCACTGGCTATTTCTATCTTTGAAGATGGTCAAATAATTGGTGTTTAAAATGAATAAGCAGATCAAGGAGATTTGACTCTGTACAGAAAAAGGCAGAGGTCACATTCCAAAAACAGTCCTATGAACACGCAAACACCAAATACCCACTCCCTGCGCCCTGAGGACAAACAAAAGAATGGAGGCTAAAACAATGGAAAACGTGTAAAGTTCAAAAGAAGGAATGCATACCCATGTTTCTTTTCTTGTGTCAGTTGCATTTTCCACGAATATGACATGAGTAGCCGTCAAATACAAAGTACCTAGGGCTGCTTTTTTAGAAGATATTCGATCTACCAAGCGGACATTTTCAACCTAGAGAAATCAGTTTGACAGTTATACTAAAGCACAATAGGTAGGCACAAAAGTAAATAACAAGCAGGTAATCTTGTACTTAATCCAAAATATAATTTTGAGAATTTCCCCAATAACAAACAAAATTTGCCCCTTAATGAGATCTTAGAATATGATTCTGTATATCAAAAGATAAAAATTCACCCATTACTTAAACATACCATTAAATGTACCACAAAAGATTTATAAACCCTATTCATTAAGGATACCCTTTCTGTGTTTTTAATAGGTCAGCATTTTTATTTCACTGTAATTACGTAATTCTAATTTAAGGCAGGAAGTGGATGGGCATCGAAGTTCTGAGTTTACAGCATAACCATGTATGAAGTTCTCAATTAAAAAGAAAGCTCATATTTGTCTACTCGCATGTGTCTCTCAGTTGTAAAAATGGTCTCAAGGTTGTCTGCTTCCACATAAATGAACATGAAATGTATTAATAAATACACATCAGGAGCAAAAAGTGTCATAGAAATGTTCTGCATGTTTACAAGGAAAACCCCCCAAATTAAGATGCTCACGTTCATGTATAATTAAATCCCTCTAATAAAAGGAAGTCTCACCACGGAGCGAATTTGAACTGTTAGGAGAGATTTCTGGAAACAAGCAGTTGCAAGGTTCTGTGCAGTGGGATGGAAATGTAATGGGAATAACAAGACAATCTCGACTGGGCAAGTGAAAACTGAAGCAATGCTGACTAATAAGGCAGAGCCAGATGAACACGAGTGTAACGATGGAATGCTCAGTAAAGCGTCTTGCTACTACTACTGCCAAGGAGCAACCACCTACAGACACTGGCTCAACCCTCATCCCTCAAGTCAGGATGCTTTCTTGCTTCCATGAGGCAAGTGAGGGATTAGTGAATTATATTTGTTCCATTCTTTAGCCTAATGTAGAAGCTGTGGCCCTGGTGTAACTGGAGAGCCCACAGCTTCTCAACGGCTCCAGGGAAGACTCCAGGGGTCCTAGCGGACCTGATGAGCACTCCTCAGGACAACTCCAAGGGCAAACACCACTCAAGACATCCAAAGCCTCAGTCTCCTCCCAGCCCTTTGAACCAAACCAGCCTTCGGAAAAGAGCACATAAGGATGCCATCCCATTTCTTCTCCATTTCCAGGGATATAACGAGGTAAATAAAAGATTAGGTATTTAAAATATTTTCCTTAGTCATACCATTCCCTCTGGCGTGGTTATATAATTCCTGAGGCCTTGTGTGTTATGAATGGCTATGTAAGTTTAAGATGTCCATTCAAGAACAGAATCCTTAACCTATCAGCTTACGGTTTGAAAAAGATGTTTCATTTGTTACTGATGTGCTCCACATTCTTTCATAAGGTTGTTCACTGTCTCTTTTTGAAATCATCTTCATATCATTGGTTTACCTTCCTACTAGGCAATTATCACTTCCTATATATTCATAAGAACTGTTTATATAGTAAGGATAGTAGCCTATGGCCTAATTTTTATGTGTGTTTTATAACTGCCTCTTTACCAAACTGATTCTAATAATTTTTTCAAAAAAGTCTCATGGATGTTCTGAGAGGAATATTTTCTGCAATAATGTGTCTCTTTATTTCTAGTATTTATACCTCTTTTTCCCCTTTGGTTAATGATACCGTGTTTCCCCGAAAATAAGACATAGGCAGACAATCAGCTCTAATGAGCTGACAATCAGCTCTAATCATCTCTAATGACCGGGTCTTATATTAATTTTTGCTCCAAAAGACATATTAGAGCTGATTGTCCAGCTAGGTCTTATTTTCGGGGAAACAGGGCATTCAGAATAACAGTAACAGTGCTAACAGCAGTCACTCATGTTGTTTTTGTTTATTTTTTCAATAACAGTTTTATTGAGCTATAATTCATATACCATACAATTCACCCATTTAAAGTGTACTAGTCAATGGTTTTAAGTACCATCAAGCTCTGTGCATATCATCACTGTGCAACCATTATCACGATCAATTTTAAAACATTTTTTATCACCACAAAAAGAAACCCTGTATCCATTAGCAGTCACCCCTCATTGCTCCTCCAATCACCTCAGCACTAGGCAACCAACAATCTTCTTTTTGTCTCTGTGGATTTGACTATTCTGGACATTTCATATAAACAGAATCATACAATATATTGCACTTTGTGACTGGTTTCTTTCAATTAGTAGCATGTTTTCAATCTATGTTTCAAGTTAATCCATTGGAGATTTTATCAGCACTTCATTTCTTTTTATTGCCAAATAATATTCCATTATATGTATACACCACATTTTATTTATCCATCTGTCAGTTGATAGACATTTGGATTACATCTACTTTTTTGCTACTGTCAATAATGTTGCTATGAACATTCTTGTACAAGTGTTTGTGACTACATGGGTATTCATTTCTCTTGGGTATACAACATCTGACAATGAAGTTCGTGAACTTATTGCAACAATGTTGCTAATCGTCTTTTGATATCAGAGGGATTATTCATTTTGAATTTGTATCAACTGGACAAACAGTTAACCAGGTTTACCATTTGGAAGTGCTGAAAATGCTGCATGAAAACGTTAGACAACCTAAACTTTTTGCCAACAATTCATGGCTCTTGCATCACGACAATGCACCAGCTCACACAGCACTGTCTGTGAGGGAGTTTTTAGCCAGTAAACAAATAGCTGCATTGGAACACCCTCCCTACTCACCTGATCTGGCCCCCAGTGACTTCTTTCTTTACCTGAAGATAAAGGAAGTATTGAAAGGAAGACATTTTGATGATATTCAGGACATCAAGGGTAATACGATGGCAGCTCTGATGGCCATTTCAGAAAAAGAGTTCCAAAATTGCTTTGAAGGGTGGACTAGCCACTGGCGTCAGTGAATAGATTCCCAAGAGGAGTACTTCGAATGTGACCATAACGATATTCAACAATGAGGTATGTAGCATTTTTTCTAGGATGAGTTCACGAATTTAACTGTCTGACCTGGTGCATACATATACATCAAGGAATGGAATTGCTCCGTCAGATGGTAACTCTTTGTTAACCCTTTTCAGACACTCCCAGACTGTTTTCTAAAGTGGTTATACCACTTTATATTCCCACCACCGTTGTATGAGGGTTCCAGCTTTTCCATATCTTTGTGAACACTTGTGATAATCTCCTTTTACAACCATCCTACTAGGTGTGAGATGTTATTTCATTGTGACTTTGATTTGCATTTCCCTGATGGCTAATGATGTTGAGCATCTTTTCATATGCGCCTGCTTCCAATATTTACCACTGGGCTTGATGTTGACAATTTTTTAAAATCACATTATGGAAGTGACTTATTAGTTTACTACGAGTTTTGACTTTTGAAAATCAGGAACAAATGTTATGTCTTTTTAATATGTATTTGGATAAATATTTGCTTTTTTATTTTAGTCCTATGTTATCAATAATTAAATAGATTTCTTAATCTTTAAAGAAGTCTTTAAAATATTTACTATGATCATTCTCCCTATAGAAGTAAAGGAAGCCATACCACTTCGATTATTTTTAGAAAACCTCAGTGGAACTGAACAAGGTTCACAGATGGTGGTAGATTACAGTAATAATATTTTTCCATGTCTTCTTCTTAACTTTGGATGCTGTTGCAGTTCATGCTAAGATAGCCAGAACATTCTTGATGGTGACTCTAGTTGTCAAATCTAGATAAAATGAAATAAATCTCAAGAGTTTTGGCACCATCTTAAAAATCCACTGGTTTAATAACTCTGCCTTATTGTTTGGCTAGATTAATTCTACCTCATTAACACACATGATAAACCATATGGTAATAAGGTTTCTTTCATACTTGGAGAGATAATGACTCTTAGGAAACTACCAGTTTCTCTAGACAGAGTTATTTCAATTCATTTGCATGTTCCTAGGAACACCATACCTAAGACAAAGCAGGTATTCACGCTCTACAAATGGCAGCTCATCTATACAAAACACATTACAGTATATCATTAATTTGGGGGTGTACATTTTTTATGTCCTGGGTGTACATTTTTTATTTCTGAAAATGGAATACATCTTATGATTAATATGGTAAGACACCATTATGTCATTTAATTGGCAAGTGTTTTTGTCTTTCTTTGTGGTACATAAAATCGTGGTGCATCTTACAATCACTGATGTTTTAGATTTGCTGCAATGCAATTAAGTTTATAGTCATTGGCATATAAATGATATTTGAAACCATGAGACCTAAAGAGGTTGGTTACCTGGGGAGAGCATGTAGAGTGAGAAGAGAAGAGATCTGAGGAAATCCAAAATTTAAAGGTTGGATGGAAAAAAAGGAATCAGAAAAGCAAACTAGGAAGGAATGGTCAATTAAGAGGAACATCAGGAGAGCATACTGTTAAGGGAAGGTGTGCAGACTCATTAGGGAAAGTGTGCAGACTCAGCGATTTCAGAGAGAAAGGGTGTTTCATATACTGCTGAGAGATCAAGTAAGAGAAGAACTTTAAAATGCCCATTGAATTCAGGAATGTGGAAGATGCTGGTGGCTTTAGCAGGAGTGGTCCTGGGAGTACTGGCATCAGAAGCCATAACACAGCAGCCAGAGGAGTGCACTCATGAGAGCTGAGAAAGCAGAGGTTCTACCACTTGCAGAAGGAAGGGTGGGATTGGGCCGAAGCCAGAGGGGAACAGCCTGGCCACTCAAACAGCATCCCAGAGCAGCAAAGAGCCAAAGCATACAAAGAGCTTTCCAGAAGCAACTGGCATGTCAAGATATTTTCAAGAAAGAAGCCTATTAATGTTGCCAATAAGGGGGCATCTCAAATTGTGATTCACACAGGAAAAAAAATAACTCCCATTAGGAGGAATTTGTGAGAAATAACATTTTAAAGGATTAGAAAAAAGAGATGAGAATCACTGGGAAAGGACTTATCCTGCTTATGTTGGTCTCTCCAATCTTATGAAGCTTTTTACCCTAGCTTTAAAATCCAGTCTTTTTAAAAATTATGAAACGTATACCTCTTTATGTAAGGTTTTAAGATTCAGAAATATAAAAGGAAAGAAAGAAAATCACTCCTAGTCCCATAATCCAAAACAAGCACTGTTCATCTTTCGGTGTATTTTAGAAAATATTTACACCTCATTTTAAGCGTTGTTGGATTTGGTAGTGAAGTGCCAGGTGCAATAATCCCAGGGAAGGGGAGAAAGAATCTAATCTTAGTCTTCTGCTTTATGAACCTTCCCTTTGCCCCAAATCTTCAGGGGAATTGGCTATATACCATAATACCTTGATACGCTAGAGAGGGCTGTGTAATTAAGTAAGAGGAGGGTTCTAAATCTGCACAGCTGTGTCATGGAACAGAGATGCAAAAACACATACTGAAACAATCTGTAACCTGAATGAAGTCAGGCACATTATGTCAGGGTTGACTATGAAAATGCAAACCAACACAGGAGTTGGCAGAAATTCTGGTTGGGGAGAGCGAGCTTTGGACTTCTGAAGGGAGTAGAATGAAGGTGTTCAAAATAACTTTATCCATATCTCATGGAACGGGCCAGTCACAGCTGTCACTTGGTTTATGTAAAAATTACCAAAATAAAAATAAAAACAATTACAAATATTTTTTAGACTACTTACTCTATGCCATGCACGATGCTATCTATCACTTTGCATATCTGACCTCAGTGAATCCCTGTAATACCCCAAGAGTGAAGTCCTTAAACACTCCCCATTTCACAGTTATGTTTAGAGACCTGACACGTTTCTCCAACCTGGAGCTAAGGTCTGCATAACCCCAAAGCCCAAGTTCATTGCTTACCCCGGCAGTGAGCACTGGTGAGTGCCTGTAAGGTCACAGTAGTCCTGTCATTCAAAATTAATATGCTTAGGATAATCAACTCAATTATTTTAAACAACTTTATGCATGAAATTAGCATTTGAAAATAGAATGCTTTGAGGCAAAATCATACTGTAAAACTAAATTCACAAACCCCTTTCAGAATATACTTTGAGATAAACTCAGACACAAAGCCCGGGAACGGGGTGCAAGGGCCTACACTCTGGCCAAGGAGACGTCCTGAACTCTCAGGACTCATCACAGTGAGAACACCAAACATCCAATGCCATTCCACAAAACGTCTATATGTGACACCATGTGAGGACAAAGGTTTTGTCTTCCTTGAGAATCATACAGATTCAATGGAAAACACTGTGCCCCAGTTTAATAGCCTTTTCATTCCCATCCCTGCTTAGTTGGGGTTAGATGGAGGAAAAAAAAAAAAGGTATTGTCAGCGTTTGTAGGCCAAGGCTGAAAAGCTTCAGAGAAAATACTGGGCCCCACCATAGCAGTGCCAGGCCTGAAATGGGATACCCAGCTGAGGAACACGAGTCCAACTTGATCCTTCCCTCGCTGCCTAGAATCAGGAGGACCCTGTAAATCACAAAGAGACAGAGCCTCTCTTAGCAATTCCCCATCATGCCGCCTTCTAATTGCAACCTTCATAGAATATGAGCCTTTACTTTCTCTCCTGCAGCCGAATACTGGACTGTTAAACATTTGGGGTTCCAGAATCATCTCAGACTATCTAGAAAAGTAAAGCTGTTCTGCAGGACAAGAAGCCCAAAATTCAAGGTAGGGTTACCTTTTCTTGAAAAGGACAGAAAAAAATGAATGGCCCTGGCCACCAGCTTTGCTTGGGCCAAAGACATTCAATATCATATAAATTAGGCTGTAGGTCACTGCCATTTGGGGGAAAGAGATCCAGAGGTTGTTGAACAAGGAGAAATCAAAATGTCTACAGCAGCCAAAACCGAAGACAAGTTTATGTTCTAATCTAAGAAAAGCAGCTAGAAAAATAGTTTGTCATGCTAAATCTGGTATCATGACATTTCCTAATTCTACCAACGTGAAAAGTGAAGTATTTGTGAGTCAGAGGGTCTGAGCTCCGATTCTGATTCTGATTTTGAAACTGAACTATGAGGGGCAGGCAGCTGAGTTACTATCTCTGGGTTTTGACTTCTCTAAAGGCCCTACTGGGGACTGAATGTCTTTCTCTATCCTGACAGGGTGAAGTTCTAACTCAGTGGTACCATGTAGAAAAGTTTCTAAGCATGCAAAACAGCAATGGTGGAAATATACACAATAATGCCTCAATATTAAATTGTCCAGAATTCAGCCACTCAGTAATGTGGTTGACCAACAAAACTATTGTGATTTCCTGAGGAAAGGAAGCACCAGACCCAGCAAAAACAGATGCTACAGCAGTCTCTGCAATTAGCCCAGAGGCTGCAGTGATACCCAGTGTTCGAGGCCCAGTGGAGAAAGATGAACACGCCACGCCTATGCTACCCCACCCACCAGCCTGGAGAGAAACTGCCTGAGCCACACTGGCTTGTTTTCAGTCTCCAGGTTCCCTTCTCTCACTGAAGTTCTCCTCCTCTTTCCTTCTTTTGGAGTATTAGGAAATCACTGCCTGGAAATCCTAGACTACTTATTAAGACTTCCTGAGTTATTCACCTCTGATAATTATCACTTGGTTTCAAGTCTGAATGAATCTTCATTACTGTAGTATTTAAAAGATAGTATTTTTGTTGCCGTTCTTTAACAAATGACATCAGATTGCATCTTTTTAAAAGCATTATATTTCATCTTAATGTTCATCATATTCTTTAAGATAAACTGAAAGAAAACATTATGTGAAATAAATGTTTACTTCAGAATACCAACCTGGTTTCTGAAAACATATTAAGGAAGAGACTGCATAAAGGAATTCCTATTATCAAATTATTACAACAGAATTGAGCCATACTTTATGGTAAAGTAAATGAGATGATGTGTTCATTGTGTATGATAGATAAAATCTATCC
>NC_138050.1:33588944-33956526 GCF_964194185.1 Rhinolophus hipposideros | reverse complement strand
CAACAACAAAAAATGTTTAAAAAAAAGAAAAAGAAAATGAAAAGTCAAACCCCAGACTGAGAGAAAAGACTGATAACAGAATTTTAATACTTTCTTGGTGGGAGTGTAAAATGGTACAATCACTTTAGAAAATCTTTGGCAGTTTCTCATATAGGCGAATATTCACCTAGTGTTTGACACAGAAATTCTACACCTAGATATCTACCTAAGATATTTACTCTAATTTTAGAAATGTTGATTTGCTATTTCAAAAATATGTGAGATTTTTCTAGAATATTAGCTTTATACAATTTCATATAAAATGTAAAGGAGACAAAATTTATGAAGTTTAAAAAATGTAATGTGTCAAGTTTTAAGAGAAATAATTGCTTTAAAGTATAGGTGTGGAAAGGATAGGACTAAATGGAAAACAGGCTGTTTAAGTATGTTTAAATTAGTTTATTTCTGGTACCCTTTACAGGCTACAATGATTTTCTTCTGTTTAAGATTTTCACTCATTTCATACTATACAAAATAATTATTTTTACTGTGACTATTTCTATTAGGGATACACAAATCACTGGCTTCTACAATTAAAATGCATACACATTGAAAGAAAATACAGTAGGTCGTCGAATAATGTTGTTTCTTTATAACGCTGGTGAGGAAAACAGAACTGATTCCTGGCCAGGGCCACACTGTCTGTGTGGGGTCTGCGTGTTCTCCCCCATGTCTACGTGGATTTTCTCCGGATACTCCAGTTTCCTCCCATATCCCAAAGATACGCACATTAGGTGAACTGGTGTGTCTACATTGTCCCCATATGATCAAGTGTGGGTGTGGGTGTGAGTGCCCCTGCAATGGAAAGGTGTCCTGTCCAGTGGTGGAAAATAAATATCTTACTTGTTTTTATTAATCTTTTTTAAACGTATGTGTAGCTCACATTTTTTTCAATGTTTAATATTAGAAGTGTTTGGGGGTCTTTATTTAGAAGTTTGGTGATGTTTTTGTGCCCAGAAATATGCTGTTGGAACTTCACTCTTGTTTATATCAATTAACCTAAGGTGAAATCGGTTTCTTTATACTGTATGTCCTTTTGCTTAAAGTTGTAGTTTCCAAGAAACTATCGATAAGGATAAGTGAGGACTTACTGTAATTTGTAAAATATATTTGGTTAAATAATATTTACCTATATCAGGCCTTTAAAATTATATATTGGACTCTCTGCGCTATTAAGTAGTCTAACTGCACCTGTTAAATCAGAGCTGTATTTCCTCTCTTCTGTGTTTTGTTCTCATAATAAAGAAAAGGCATCAAGGACATCTACTGTGTTAGAGACTAGAAGAAATCTACAACTGTACATAATACTTGAGCACTCTAAGACAAATATGAATAGGTCATAAATTCCTTCTATTTTCTTTTAATTATGTCTAACTAGGAAAATATTCTTAAAGGATCTCAACCAATGTTAACTTATCTCAGAATAAAGTATAGAAAACTGACTCACCAACAATATCAAGTTGGGTTTCTTCATCATCTTCTCTTTTTCTCTTCTCTTTACTCTTTTTCTTCTTACTACAGGAGATAATTTACATAGATGAGTTTAGGTATGTTGATTTGCATATTAAATCTCATGAGATGGAATCTTGGAAGAATCTTTTAAACTGTACGTTGATTTACAAATTACTGAGTTATAATGATTTACATTGATATACCTCTTATTTTAACATTGAAAAGTCCCTTCTGCTCCTGTACATATTACATTATAGTTAATTAAGAGAACAGATTCTGGAGCCAGCCTGCCTCATTTTAAATCCTGATTCTGTCACTTCTTAGGTCTGTGATTTACTTAAGCTGTCAGTCAGTTTCCCTACCTGTAAAATGAGGATAATTATTTTTTTAACTTTTATTTATTTTAAGTGTGTTTTTCCAGGACCGATCAGCTCCAAGTCAAGTAGTTGTTTCAATCTAGTTGTGGAGGGTGTAGCTCACAGTGGCCCATGTGGGGATTGAAACGGCAACCTTGTTGTTAACAGCACCGTTCTCTAACCAACTGAGCTAACCGGCCGCCCTGAGGAGGATAATTTAACCCAACTCTTAAAGTCACTGTGAGGATTAAGAGTTAGTATGTACCTGGTTCAGTGTGAGGTCGGAGGGATAGTGGATGGGGGGAGGGGGGTTCACAGTATGAGGGATATAAATGATGAACGTCTAAGTATTACCTTGTTTTGTACACCTGAAACTAATAAATAAATTAATTAATTTAAAAAAAAAAAAAGAGTTAGTATGTACCTTCATACATTGCTGGTGCAGCCGCTTTGGAAAATAGCTTGGGATTCCTCAAAAAGTTAAAGCCAGAGTTACTGTATGACCTAACAGTTCTACTCCTAGGTATATAACCAAGAGAAATGAAAATATATTTCCACACAAAAACTTGTAGAAGAATATGTATAGGGGCATTATTCATAATAGCCCCAAAGTGGAAAAACCCAAAGCTCTATCAACTGATGAATGGATAAACAAAATGAGTTATATCCATACAGTGGAACATTATTCAGCATAAAAGGAATGCTACAACATAGATCAACCTTGAGAATGTTATACTAAGAAGCCAGATTATTTATATGACATATTCAGAATAGGCAAATACACAGAGACAGAGGCAGATTAGTGATTGCCAGGGATTGGGGGTAAGAGACGAGCAGGCGTGACTGCTTAATGGGGAAGGCATTTCCTTCTGAGGTGTTGAAAATGTTCAGCAACTAGATAGTGGTAATCTTGTGAATATACTGAAAAACACTGAATTGTACTTTAAAAGGTTGAATTTTATGATACCTGAATTATATCTCAAGAATCAAAAAAAATCCCAGAAGAGATTTAAAAAGCTAATATACGAAGTGCTTAGAACAGTTCGTGGCACATAAAAGTGCTACATATGTCGTAATTAGGATCAAGTTATAACTACAAGAAGAAACACTTATTTGCATTTTCATCAAAGTACATTTTCAGAAGCTAAATCTTCCCTCCTGCCAGCAAAATTCATACAGTAAAAGTTTCAGACTCATTCAGCATAAGTTTCTCATGATGCCAGACCCTCAGGCAGAGTCCTCAAGGGCTTCAGCTTGCTCCTTGACACTTTTCCCCCTCAACTATAAGCAGCAAAAACTCGTTTCTCACCGAGACCAGGAAGTGATGCTCAACATTTGTAAGATTAACCCTTAGCAAATCTAATGACAAAGAGATGGAGACAAGAGTGGGCAGATACCTTTTCCTAAAAAAAAAAAAAAAATCGAACAATCATTAATTACTGCACACGTTAATTCATTTAATCCTCATAATAATCCTTTTAGAGTATCATTCATCCCTCTTAATAGATGGGTAAACGGAAGCTCAAAGATATTAACGAAGCTGCCAAATCACAAAATTAGTAACTGGTGGCGTCCAGATTCGAGCCCAAACCCCTATCAAAACCCACATCTGCATAATGCGTTACAAATTAATAATCATTTTTAGGGGGGAAGGAGACAACGGGGAAAAGACGCATCCTTAATACAGGAACCGACTGTTGTGCCCACGTCATAGACGCATGCGGACCCACAAGAAGGGCGGGGCGGGGGGCGCTCACCGGAGCCAGGTTTGCGGCTCCGGGGCTGTTGGCCTCGCTCCCCCGCCTCCCCGCTTTCGGGGCGCGGCGGCTGGCGGCTGGGGCTCGTCCCCGCGGCCCGTGTCCGCAGCTCCGCGCAGGCGCCGGGGCCGGGCCGCCGCCGCACCTGGCCACCCGGGACAGGAAGCCAGGCCCACGGCCGGGGACCACAGGGCCGCTAAGGCTGCCGCGAGACTCACGGGGGTGTCGCAGGGCGGAGGCCTGGCAGAAAAGAGGGGAAGACGTTTCCGCACCAACTTCTGGCCTTACCTCTTAGCCTTGGTTCCCTTGAGCACGAGTTTGGTGGACTTCACGTAGGAGTATTCGGCCATGATTCTGGTGACACTTCTGCACCAAGAGATGCGAGCTGGCTCAGGATAAAGTACCTCGACTGGGGCAGGAAGGGCGAGGGAGGCAGGCAAGTGGAGACGGAGCGCGGACCCCCTGAAAGCAAACGCAACCGCAGCCGTGCAAGCGTCTCCCCGTAAGCCCTGGTCTTCCCCGCCCGAACGTGGAGTCCCAGACGGAGAACTCTACTTCCTGTTTACTGTCCGAGGCTACGGCGGCGGCCAAGGGCCGAAAAGGTCACGTTCACTGCTCTGTCGTGAGAATTTCTGAGTGTTAAGGAGACGCGCCCTCTGCTGGTCGGAGCGGGTCTAACACCCGTGGGTGGCGTCTCAAGGCACTGTTGATCGATTCCTGCTAGGCCACGGGAGGAGGTGACAGTTTGATCAGCCAGAGGGTGAAATGACTCAATCAGCTCTCCCTGTGCTTCAAGCAGCGGGCTGGGCCTGACAGCCCGGCGCGGCCGAGTCCATTATCTGGCCTTGGACGGCTTTCCAAGCCATTTCAATTCCATAAACGTTTATTGTAATGTTTTCATTAGGGAGCCGTGGGTGATGTACTACAGGAAACAATTAGGGAATAAAGTAAAAAATAATTAAGTGTCAAAATTTGGGCGGCAGATTTCACAAGGTACTGTAGAAATTTGGGTGGAGGTGGGGTGGGAAGTTGAAATGGAAAACTAATGTAATCTTACTGTATAAGGTGGATCTTGAGAGAGGCCTTCACAGCCTCAGCCACTTAAACATTTCTCCTGCCTGCTCCAATCTCTTCAACAGTTTTATAAGTCTGTTTTCTCCCCCTTCCCAGCTGTCTTCCAAAGTGCTACCTGAGTCATCTTTCTGAAGAAATAGCTGGTCATTATCCCCCTACCTAAAGCAAAAGCAGCCTATTGCTTTCTGGAGGAAAAATACTAGCATCATTTAATAAAGTATTGACGATCTGGCTGCTTTACCCACCGCTAAAACTCCTGCCACCTTAGTTCCGGACACACTAAGTTATTGGAAATGTTTGAATGCTCTGTGTTTGTTTCCTCTGCCTAGAATGTTGCCTTCCTCTTACCCACCCTCTTTACTTGGCCCCTTTCTTCAACCTTTTAAGACAAACTCAGGCATCATTTTTATTCAAAAAATCAGCTTTGAACAACTGCCTGCATTTCCCCAAATACCTGCATTTCTCGTTCTATAGCTTAATTTTGTGTGTGTGTGTTTAGGGCCAGCACTGTAGCTCATTCATCCTCACTTCACCTATACCTTACCCAATGCCTGCTTCAGAGTAGACCCTGCGTAAATGTCTGTTAAGGTATTCAGATTCTACAGCCTGAAGTTAAGCTGAGGTTAATGAAGAGAGTGAAACAGTGTGAGTGGGACTGGAGTAGAGAGGAGAGGTTGTGGTAGAAAAACAGAACGAGAAACATTGGGTGGGTAAGGAAATAGCACATCCTGGAGACCATTGGAAGTCAGTTTCTTTACGGATCAGCCATCTCGGTTAAGACACTGTGCTTGGTGACAAGGTTGTACAAGAGATGCTTCCACTCACGACCTAATCTTAAGGGCTTTCATCTAAGTAAATAATGTGCAGTGAGACTCAGTACAACATATAGTTAAGAATGTAGCTTCTGGAGACAGCCTGCTTGGGTGGACCTTGCTCTCTTTTTAGAAGCTAGATGAGTTTGGGCAAGTTATTTAACCTCCACATCGTATATCTACATTTCTTCAGCTATAAAATGAGATGATACCTCCTAGGGTTATGGTGAAGATAAAGAGAATTAACATAGAAAAACACTTTCTAAAGTTCCCAATAAGTAGTCAGTGTCTCATAAATATTAGCTATTATTGTTAGATATCGAAGTGCCGTGCGAAAGGTACAAAAAAAAATGTTGCAGCAGGTATGGTGGTTACATGTGGCAGGAGTAGGGGCTCCTATTTTGTTCTAGGGATCAGGAGAAACTGAATAGTCAAAGTGGCATCTGACAAGGGTCTTGAGCAATGTGCGGGATTTTGACAGATGGAGATGGGGAGGATAGGCATGTTTGATGGAGGAAGCAGTATGGAGAAAGGCATGGAGACAGAAGAGTACGGGGCTTGTGTAAGGAGCAGTAAGTAGCCCTGTTGGTTGGACCACAGGACATGTAGAGTGGTGGGAACTAGGATTGAGAAGGGAAGTTGGGGATCATTTTGTAGCTGGAGAATTTGAATGAAATCAGTAAGCAGTTGAGAGTGATTAAATAGTGTGTGTGTGTGTGTGTGTGTGTGTGTTGATGAACAGAGTAGTTCTCTAGGACAATTCTGTAGCAGTGGGGATGAAGGTTGTGTAAATGATACCAGGACCCTCCTACTTGAGCCATGGCTCTTTGCATAATATAGAAAACATGGACACTAATTGGGCTTCACAAACCTTAAGAGATGTTATTAAACTCATGATTCCTGGTGGCACCATAGAATCAAGATGGGCCAACCTCAAACCTGACTCAGATAACAAAACGATCATGAATACTAGCTTAGATTAGTATCCTTGCTTACTATTATAACATCTTTTCCAATATTTCTACAATACTTCCTTTTATCCTTTACGATAAAAAATTCCCAGAGTCATGAATGAGAGAGACAGGAAGGGAGGCTGCTCATGTTAGCTTTTTTAGGGATGTTGAGGAAATGTCAATTTCCTCATCTTTTAAAGTGGGGTATGTCACAGTACCCTTCAGGTTTAGGATTTAATGCTATAATTCATGTACAGTGGTCATGATACACATAGTAAGTGCTCAGTAGATGTTAGCTGTGGTGATCACCAACCTCATTATTATTAGATGGTTATCATCACATAGACAGGAATGCCGACAGCAAGAGGATAGATGCACGTTCTGAGGGAATTAATGTGGCAAGACCTGAAGAGCAAGAAGTAAACCATAGTAAAGGGATAGAAAAGGGATAGAAAGAAAAGTGAAGACAGGAAGATAAAAAAGAAAGGAACAGGGTTCGAGTAAAATTACAGTAGTCTTCCCTCATCTGCAGTTTCACTTTCCATGGTTTCAGTTACCTGAGATCAACCGCAATCTGAAAATATTACATGGAAAATTCCAGACATAAATATTTCATATGTTTTAAATTGCACACCGTTTTGAGTAGTGTGATGAAATCTCAAGCAGTCCCTCTCTGACCCAGCTGGGACATAACTCATGCCTTTGTCCAGTGTCTCCATGCTATAGATGCTCCCCACATGTTAATCACTTGGGTAACCATTTCAGTGGCCAGATCAACTGTTGCGCTACCACAGGGCTTGTGTTCAGGTCACTCTTATTTTGCTTAATAGTGGCCCCAAAGTTCAAGTGTAGTGATGCTGGTAACTCGGATATGCCAAAGAGAAGCTGTAAAGTGCTTTCTTTAAGTGAAAAGGTTTGTATGTATAGGAAAAATCATGGTTATATGTAGAGTGTGTTACTATTCATAGTTTCAGGCATCCACTGTGGGTCTTGGAAAATATACCCCATGGATAAGGAGGGACTCCTGCATAGAGATAAAGACTGAGAAGAAACTCCAGAAAGACAATGCTATTTAATATTGAAAAAGTTCATAAGAATAGCATGGAAAGAAGGCCATTGAGTTAGCATTCACGTAACCGTTGGGAAAGCACTTTCAGAGAGACAAGTGTCTTGACTAGGGAGTAGGTGAAGAAGAAAGAGCACTTTGCTATTGACTAGTTGGATGGGGAAGAAAATTAGGGATGGTTAGTTCCATATTTCTGGATTTCATTCCTTCTTGACCCACCACTGTATACATAATACAGAGTGACAGCAAAAAGTTAAAAAAAAATGAGACCAACTTAGTTTGTAGAGCATAAGACGATATTTTGTACTGAAATCAAGATAAATTCATGACTCTCCCTTCTGTCTCCACCCTCAGGTTGGAAGTTAAACAGCTCCTTTTTCTCTTCATTAATTTCATTTTCAACTCCTCCCAGGTATCTGGGGTTTATTTTCAAGTCCTCTCAGGTCTTGATGAGTTGAGGAGGTGTGAACAGCACTGTTTTCAGCAAAGGGAGAAGTTTGAGATTCTGTTCACATTTTTTCTCAGTGACATTCCCAAGTTTTCAAGATTATTCAGTGACAGGCCTTGTGTGATTTCCCGTTTTACTGATCATAATAATCACTTAAAGTATTTGTTAAAAATACAGATTCCCAGGCCCCTCACTTAGAAATTCTAATTCAGAAGATCATTGATGAGACCCAAGTATATGTATTTTTGACAAGTGTTACAAGTGATTCTTATGGTCAGGCAAATTTAGGAAACATTGATTTAGAATTTATGTTTTCATTACTGGCAGCTGAAGAAGGTTTTTCCCAAAACTTCTATCCTTTTTGAAAATAAAATACTTATGTTTAAAAGGAAAATTATTTAACTAGAATCAATATTTATACACATAGTATATGTATTGTACTATATACTCTGTCATATTTATAATTAAAAATTGGCACGAATACTACGAGAAAAATTGCATATTAAATGACAAGGGGATTGCATAGGAATGAAGAGAAGTGGGAGGGGTGTGCTTATTGCTGAGAGAAAGTAGAAAGCCAAATGATAGAAATCTAAGGTTGTAAACACACTTTAAAACGTGCAAGAGCTTCACAATCATGTCTGAAATCTTTCATGCTCACTTGTAAACGGTGACTTTAGACTAAATTTAGGAAAGAAACCCACTATGGTTTAAAGTGTTCTTATAAGAGGCTTTAAATGAAGGACAATCCTTATATTTACTTGAAGTAATTTAAATTGGAAGCTTTTAACAAATTGCTAACTCACCCCTCGTAAAAATGACTTTAATTTGAAATGAAAATTTAAGTTGATATTTACGCTCCATTAGTGTCCTTATGCAAAGGCTTAATATATTTTACATTTCCAAATTTTATTTCTTGACTTTGCTGGAAGAAATGTGCTACTCAATTGATTTTTTAAAATCAAGGTAAAACAATTTACTTTGACAACTGCATGCTGTACTTTTATCTCCAGGTGTTTTGGTGATAAAAGATTAGGTTTAATAGTGATTTCAGCATGAAAGCAGTGAGGCCTACCACTGCATTAACTTTACTAAAATTGAGTTCTGTTGTTTGCATTAGAAGAAAATGAAGGAGAACATATTAAATCTGATATAAAAAAAATCAACAAGGAAAAGGAAGAATGATGCCAAAGGAATAATGGAAGAAAAAGAGCTGAAATTATAGGAATTGACGGACATTTATAAACAACTATGTCAAAAACCATTGGTCTACTGAAAATATTATTTTAAGTTTGATTAGCTAAGTTTATTTTTGAGTAGGAAAAGAAAAACAGTGCATGAGGGAACCCACAAAGGCTACAAACTATAGTGAATTTCAACTCTATTTTATGAAATTTAAGCTACACTTATTATACATCATCCTACTGCTAGTAAATAGTCAGTATCTATTCAGTTTGCATCAACCTTTACATTAGGTTTGCTCTGACATCTTTATTTTCACAATTCTTTAAAAAATTATTATTGATTGCTTACTTTTGTCTCGTGTGAGCCAAACACAACAATAACAAAAAGCTTTTATCCTTGTAATTATTTTCATTCACAGCACCATTACTGTTATTAAGGAGTGTGTAGGGCGACCAATAACTGAATTATTTACAGAATTAAGTCAGAAGTTTAGGGTCACTGAGCTAAAATAAAATGTGACTAGAGGTGGAATTACCATGAATCCATGTTGGTATCTTGTTGATCTGGCACCCCAAAGTTGACAAACTGATTAATAAAATACACTTACATTGATTAGTTTACAATTGTTAGATGTGCTCATTCTTCGCTCCTTTTCTCTTTCATTTGTTTGTTCATTCATTTGTTCACATGGAGCAGTGGCTTCCAGTCTAAAATCCTCAGGCTCCTAAGGATTTTTTTTGTTAATCCACTTTCAAAGTCTCCATTTTTTTTTTTTTTTTTTACATTCAGTATTGTTACAACATAGTGGTTGGACATTTATGGAATTTAAGAAGTGATCCCCTGATTAGTCAAGTACCCACCTGGCACTACACGTAGTTATTATCATGTTATTGACTATATTCTCTATGCTTTACTTTAGATCCCCATGATTATTTCGTGGCTATGAATTAGTACTTCTTAATCCCTTCACCTTTTCACCTGGCCCCACAACCCAGTCCCATCTATCACCCCAACAAATCTAGTACCTGACACATACCTAATTATTACAATATTATTGTCTATATTTCTTGTGCTTTACATCCCTATAACTATTTTTTAACAACCAATTTGTCCTTCTTAATCCCTTCCTCTTTTTTCCTCCACACCCCCAAACCTCTTCCCATCTGGCAACCATCAAAATGTTCTCTGTATCTATCTGTTTATTTTGTTCTTTAGATTCCACATATAAGTGAAATCACATTGCATCTGTCTTTTTCTGTCTGACCTACTCCACTCAGCACAATACCCCCCAGGTCCATCCGTGCCACCACAGTGGCAAGAACCCATTCTCTTCCATGGCTGAGCAATATTCCACTGTATATATGTACCACCTCCTCTTTATCCATTCTTCCATCGACAGATGCCCAGGCTGCCTCCACATTTCGGCCACTGTGAACAATGCTGCAATGAACATATGGGTGCACACGTCCCCTTGAATTAGTGTTTTGGTATTCTTTGGATAAATACCCAGAAGTGGAATTACTGGGTCCTTTTTTTTGTCTTTTGTTATAAAGCCTTTGTTTTAAAGTCTGTTTTGTCTGGTATATGTATCGCTACCCCAGCTTTGTTTGTTTGTTTGTTGGTTTGTTTTCCATTTTATGAAATAACTTTTTCCATCTCTTTACTTTCCATTGCTGTGTGTCTTTCAATCTGAACTGAGTCTTTTGAGTCTTTTGCAGCATGTGTAAGGGTTTTGTTTTCTTATCCATTTAGTCCTCCTACGTGTGTCTTTTGATTTGAGCACTTAATCCATTAATTTTGAATGTAATTGTTGATAGATATGTAGCTATTGCCATTATTATTCATAATTTTGATCTTCCCCCCACCTGTCTTAAAGAAGTCCCTCTAAGGTTTCTTGTAATACTGGTTTGGTGGTAATGAAATCCTTTAGCTTTTCTTTGTCTGGAAAACTCTTTATCTGTCCTTTGATTTTAAATGATAGGCTTACTGGGTAGAGTAACCTTGGTTGTATTGTAGGTCATTGCTTTACATCATGTTGAATATTTTGTGCCAATCCCTTCTGGCCTGCAAAGTTTCTGTTGAGAAATCAGCTGACAATCTTATGGGGGCTCCCTTATAAGTTACTAGTTGCCTTCTCTTTTGCTTTTAGGATTCTCTTTGTCTTTAACCTTTGCCATTTTAATTATAATGTGTCATAGTGTGGGCCTGTTTGGGTTCATCTTGTTTGGGACTCTCTACTTTCTGCACTTATATGTCTGTTTCCTTCACAAGGTTAGTAAAGTTTTCAGTCATTATTTCTTCAAAGAGGCTCTCAATCCCATGCTTTCTCCCTTCTTCTGGCACCCCTATGATGTGAATGTTGTTATACTTGATGTTGTCTGAGAGTCTGAGACTTCAACTATCCTCATTTTTTTGGATTCTTTTTTTCTTTTTGCTGTTCTGATTGGATGTTTTCTGTTACCCTGTGTTCCAAATCACTGATTCGATCTCTGCTTCATCTAGTCTGCTGCTGATTCTTTCTAGTGCATTCTTCATTTCAGTTATTGTATTCTTCACTTCTGACTTCTTATTTTTATGGTTTCTATGTTATTTTTATGTTTGCTATGTCTCTGTTGAAGTTCTCACTAAGTTCCTTGAACATTCTTATAACCATTGTTTTGAATTCTGTGTCTGATAAGTTGTTTGCCTCCATTTTGTTTAGTTCTTTTTCTGAAGTTTTCTCCTGATCTTTCATTTGGGATGTATTTCTTTGTCTCCTCATTACAGCTGCCTCTCTGTGTTTGTTTCTATGTACTAGATAGGTCTGCTATGTCTCCCAGTTTTGGCCTGGTGGCCTTATGTAGTAGGTGCCCTGTGGGGCCCTGGCACAGTCACCCTGGTCGCCTGCTCCCGGTGCTCCAGGTGTTCCTTGTGTGGGTTGTGTTTGCCCTCTTGTTATATTTGAGTCTTGATTGCCATTGGTGTGTCAGTGGGTGAGATTTGCCATCAAGCTGATTGGCTGTGGGGTCTGGCCCCATCCACAGCTTACCGAATGCTGTGCAGAGGGCTTGTCCCACTGAGTGGGATTCACCCCAGCAGGCTCTGGTGCCAGTTGAGACTGCCTGTTGGGTGAGCCACGTATGGGGCTAATTTGGTGGTGTTCTGCTGTGATATGAAGTCAACCTCCAAATATGTTGGTTCTGGGGCCTCTTGGGAGGGGCTCTGGTGCAGGCCTAGGTCACCCACTGCCTGTGACTGGCCGGGGACTACCTGGTAGGAGCTATAAAGTGACCCATGGTTGTTTGCTGCCTGTGCTAAAGTTGGAGGCATGTGGGAAAGGCCATGCTGAGAACTGAGGATGGTTGCCACCAGAACCAGACCTGGATTAGCTCTGAAAAAAGCCAGGATACCCCAAATCCAGCTGCCACCTGCTGGTTACCTTAAGGTTCAGACACTGATAAAGCCTCATGTGGTATGCAAGTTTGGGGAAGCAGGGTCTCAGGGAATCACTACAGTGGGAATAGTTATGGTCACCAGCCTAATGTAGACTCTGCTTTTGTGCCAGTGCTGAGCCTGGAGCTATTCAGCAAAAGTCTCAGACCACACTGAGGCTAGTTGCTGCCCACCTGGAGCCAATGGACTCTGATAGTTTTTCAAAAAAGAGTGCAAATGTGGGTGGGTTGGCTGCTGGAGTAGGGGGAAGTGCCTCTGACATTGGGGGAGTTGGGTAGGATGGGGTCCCAGTCAATCAGTGGGGTGGAGCAGCAGAGTTCACCCTGCCAATCAGATTCAGATTTGGCTGTGTGGGGGTGGGTTCAACACAGGAAACATGCCTCTCACCTGCTGGCTGCACAGGAGGAGGGCCTCGGAGGGAAAATGGTGATTGCCTTCCAGCCGTAGGCATGAAGCCACACACCTCAGTGTGCCCTCCGTTTGCCTCAACACTCCTGGAGTCATTGTCCCTCCACCAGAACCCAACGTGAGTGTCTGCGAGTGAGTGAGTCTGTGTGCAGACTATTTAAGAGGATGTCTGGGTTTTCCTGCAGCCTTCTGTCCCTCTGGGTAGTCATAATCCCCACTGTTTTTCACAGCTTGATGTTGTAGGGGCCCCTCTTTCTGGCACCAGTACTCCGGGCTGGGGTCCCTTGCTCCTCCAGGGGGAACTTTCATGGCTGAGATATCCCTCCTGAATCTCAACTGCCACACGGAGGTTTGGGGCCCGTTCCACGCCTCTGCCTCTGCTACCAGTCTCGACGTGTTTTCTTTTTTATATCCTTAGCTATATATCTTCTGTTCAGACAGACTTCAGATGGTTCTCCTGATTGATAGTTCTATAATTTAGTTGTAATTTTAATGTGTTCATAGAAGGAAGCATGCTCAGTATTTACTCCACCATCTTGTATCTCTCCAAAGTCTCCATTGTGGGAATTAAAGCATGTTTCTTATTAAAGCATCACAGCAACATTGATATTTTTATTTTATGTTTTCCAGTTTTATTGAAATATAATTGGTATATAACATTGTGTAAAGTTAAGGTGTACAATGTGTTGGTTTGATTCACTTCTATATTTAGAAATTATTACCACAGTAACATTAGTTAACACCTCCATCGACTCACAAAATTACCACTTCTTTTTTTGGTGTAAGACCATTTAAGATTTTAGTTACTTTCAAGTTTATAACACAGTATTGTTAACTATAATCATCATGCTGTACATTAGAGCCCCAGAACTTATTTGTTTTATAATTGGAAGTTGATACTCCTTGACAAACATTTCACCATTCCCTTCATTTTCTTAGGATCTGGTAACAACCATTCTGCTCTCTGTTTCTATGAGTTAAGATTTTTTTAGATTCTACATATTAGTAAGAACATACAGTATTTGTCATTCTCTGTCTGAGTTAGTTCACTTAGCATAATGCCAATTTTGTTGCAAGTGGAAGATTTCCTCTTTTTCATGACTGAATAATATTTCAATATATATAATTTTCTTTATTCACTCATCCATAGTTGGACACTTAGGTTGTTTCCATATCTTGCCTATTGTGAAGAATGCTGCAATGAATGTGGGAGTGTAGATATCTCTTTGAGATACCAATTTTTTTTTCTTTTGGATATATATTCTCAGAAATGGGATTGCTGGGTCATATGCTAGTTTTATTTTGTAAATTTTTTGAGGAATCTCCACACTGTTTTTCCATAGTGGTTGTACCAATTTACATTCCCACCAACAGTGCATGAGGGTTCCCCTTTCTCCACACCCTTGCCAAAACTTGTTATATCTTATCTTCTTAATATCCATTCTAACAGATGTGAGGTGATATCTCATTGTGGTTTTGATTTGCATTTTCCTGATGATTAGTGGTGTTGGGAATCTTTTCATGTATCCGTTGGCCATTTGTCTTCTTTGGAAAAATGTCTGTTATTCAGTTTCTATTCCTATTTTAATTATTTTCTGTTGTATTGTATGAATCCCTTATATATTTTGGATACCTTTTCTTTTTGCCAATTGTTTCTTTTGCTCTATAGAAGCTTTTTAGTTTGATGTATTACCACTGGTTTATTTTGCTTTTGTTGCTTTTGCTTTTGGTATCATATCCAAAAAAAATCATTGCCAAGACTAATGTCAAGGAGCTTCCTCCCTATGTTTTGTTTTTCCCTAGTTTTATGTCTTATGTTTAAGTCTTTAATCCATTTTGAGTTAATTTTTGTGAATGGTATAATATAGGGATCCATTTTCCTACTTCTGCATGTAATTATAGTTTTCCCAACATCGTTTATTGAAGAGACTATCCTTTCTTCACTGAGCATTTTTTGGCTCTCTTGTCAAATATTAGTTTACCATAATATGTGAGCATTTATTTCTGGATTCTAAATTTTGTACTATTAGTCTGTGTTTTTATTTGTATGCCTGTACCATATTGTTTTGATTATTATAGTTTTATAGAATAATTTGAAGTCAGAAAGTGTGATCAATCTAGCTATGCTCTTCTTGCTCAGGATTGCTCTAGCTATTTGGGGTATTTTGCGATTTCTTTCTTTTTTAAAAATTTATTGGGGTGACAATTGTTAGTAAAATTACACAGATTTCAGGTGTACAATTCTGTATTACATCATCTACAAATCCCATTGTGTGTTCACCACCCAGAGTCAGTTCTCTTTCCATCACCATATATTTGATCCCCCTTACCCTCATCTCCCACCTCCCAACCCCCTTACCCTCTGGTAACCACTAAACTATTGTCTGTGTTTATGAGTTTTTGTTTCTCATTTGTTTGTCTTGTTCTTTTGTTGTTTTTGGTTTATATACCACATATCAGTGAATTCATATGGTTCTCTGCTTTTTCTGTCTGACTTATTTCACTTAGCATTATACTCTCAAGATTCATCCATGTTGTCACAAATGTTCTTATATCATCTTTTCTTACCGCCAAATAGTATTCCATTGTGTATATATACCACAACTTCTTTATCCATTTATCTATTGAAGGACATTTTGGTTGTTTCCATGTCTTGGCCACTGTAAACAAAGCTGCAATGAACATTGGAGCACACATGTCTTTATGTATAAATAAATGTTTTCAGATTTTTTGGGTAGATACCCAAAAGAGGGATTGCTGGGTCATATGGTAATTCTATTCGTAATTTTTTGAGGAACCTCCACACTGCCTTCCATAATGGCTGCACCAGTCTGCATTCCCACCAACAGTGTATGAGGGTTCCATTTTCTCCACAGCCTCTCCAACACTTGTTACTATTTGTCTTGTTGATGATAGCCATTCTGACTGGGGTGAGGTGATATCTCATTGTGGTTTTCATTTGCATTTCTCTGATGACTAGTGATGTTGAGCATTATTTCATATGTCTATTTGCCATTTGTATATCCTCTTTGGAGAAATGTCTCTTCAGGTCCTCTGCCCATTTTTCAACTGGGTTGTTTGTTTTTTCGTTGTTTTGTTTCATGGGTTCCTTGTATATTTTTGTTATTAGCCCCTTATCGGAGGCACTGTTTGCAAAAATCTTCTCCAATTCAGTTGGTTGCCTCTTTACTTTGTTTCTTTTGCTGTGCAGAAGCTTTTAAGTTTCACATAGTCCCATTCTTTTATTTTAACTTTTACTTCCATTGCCTTTGGAGTCAAATTTATAAAATGCTCTTTGAACCCAAGGTCCATAAGTTTAGTACCTATGTTTTCTTCTATGCAGTTGATTGTGTCAGGTCTTATGCTTAAGTCTTTGATCCATTTTGAATTAATTTTGGTACATGGTGACAGGTAGCAGTCCAGTTTCATTCTTTTGCACGTGGCTATCCAATTCTCCCAGCACCATTTATTGAAGAGGCTGTCTTTCCTCCATTGTATGTTTTTAGCTTCTTTGTCAAAAATTCTCTGTCCATATTTATGTGGTTTTATTTCTGGGTTCTCAATTCTATTCCATTGGTCTATGTGTCTGTTTTTCTGCCAATACCATGCTGTTTTGATTATTGTAGCCCTGTAGTACAAGCTAAAGTCAGCGAGTGTGATACCTCCAGTATTGTTCTTTTTTCTTAAGATTGCTTTGGCTATTCGGGGCCTTTTGTGGTTCCAAACAAATCTGATGATTTTTTGTTCTATTTCTTTAAAAAATGTCATTGGGATTTTGATGGGGATTTCATTAAATCTGTATATTGCTTTGGGTAGTATGGCCATTTTAACTATGTTGATTCTTCCAATCCTTGAGCACAGAATGTCTTTCCATTTCTTTGTGTCTTCTTCAATTTCTTTCAAAAATGTATTATAGTTTTCAGCATATAGGTCCTTCATATTTTTGGTTAAGTTTATTCCTAGTATTTTATTCTTTTTGCTGCAATTGAAAAAGGAATTTTTTTTTGTATTTCTTTTTCTGAGATTTCATTGTTAGTATATAGGAATGCAATGGACTTTTGTACATTGATTTTGTAGCCAGCAACTTAACTGTATTCGTTGATTGTTTCTAATAGCTTTTTGGTGGAGTCTTTAGGGTTTTCTATACATAGCATCATGTCATCTGCAAAGAATGATAGTTTAACTTCTTCATTCCCTATTTTTATGCCTTTTATTTCTTTCTCTTGCTTGATTGCTATGGCAAGGACTTCCAACACTCTGTGAAAAGCAGAGGTGATAGGGGAGAGCCTGTCGTGTTCCTGAACGTAGAGCAAAGGGCTTCAGTTTTTCACCATTAATTATGAGATTAGCTGAGGGCTTGTCATATATGGCCTTTATTATTTTAAGGTATTTTCTTTCTATACCTATTTTATTAAGTGTTTTAATCATAAATGGATGTTGTGGTATTTTGTGATTTCATACTAATTTAGGATTTTTTTTTCTATTTCTGTGAAAAATGCCATTGGAATTTTGACAGGAATTGCCTTGAATCTATAGACAGTCTTGAGGTATATTTTAATGATATTCTTTTAATCCATGAACATGGGATATCTTTCCATTTATTTGTGTCTTTAGTTCCTTTCATCAAAGTCTTATAGTTTTCAGTGTACAGATCTTTCATCTCCTTGATTAAATTTATTGTTTTTGATGCTATTGTGAATGGGATTTTAAAATTTTCTTCAGATATTTTATTGTTAGTGTTTAAAAATACAATTGATTTGTGTATGTTGATTTTGCGTCCTGCAACTTTACTGAATTTGTTTATTAGTTCTAGTAGTTTTTTTCTGGAGTCTTTAGGATTTTATATATAGGATTATGTCATCTGCAAATGACAATTTTGCTCCCTCCTTTCTGATTTGAATTCCTTTTATTTCTTTCTCTTGTGTAATTGTTCTTGTTAAGACTTCAAATACTATTGTTTAATAGGAGTGGTGAGATTGGGCACCATAGTTTTGTTCCTGATTTTAGAGGAAAACCTTTCAGCCTTTTACAATTGCATATGATGTTAACTGTGGGCTTGTGATGTATGGTCTTATTATGTTTAGGTATGTTCCTTCTAAACCAGGCATGTTTATTTTTTTAGAGTTTCTATTATAAAAGGATGTTATATTTTGTGAAATGTTTTTCTGCGTCTATTGATATAATGATATGATTTTTATCCCTCATTCTATTGAAAAGTTATTTCATTTATTGATTTGTGTATGTTGAAGCATCCGTGCAACACAGGGGTAAATCTCACTTGATCATGGCATATGATCTTTTAAAAGTGTTGTTGAATTTGGTTTGTTATATTTTGTTGAGAATTTTTGCATCTTTAGCAGATCCTCAAATAATGTTTCATTCAACATCATTTTGTTATAATGTTGATAAGATGCCATAGGAACTGAACTCGTGTTTATATCAATGAATCTATAGTAAAATTGGTTTCATTGTACATCATTTTGCTTAAAATCACAGAATCTATTGACAATGTTAAGTGAGGAGTTACTGTATATTCATCAGGATATTGGTTTTCATTTTTTGAAGTGTCGTCTTCTGGCTTTGGTAATACGGTAATGCTGGCCTCATAAAATTATTTTGGGAGTGTTCCCTCCTCTTGAATTTTTAAAGAAGAAGTTGAGAAGGATTGGTGTTAATTATTTAAATGTTTGGTAGAATTCACATGGAAACCATCTGGTCTTGGGCTTTTCTTTGTTGGGAGATTTTTAATTACTAATACTGGTCTGTTCAGGTTTTCTATTTTTTCATGATTAATCTTAGTAGGTCATATGTTTCTAGGAATTTTTCCATTTCTTCCAGGTTATCCAATTTGTTGGTGTATAATTGCTCATAGTAATTTTTGAGATCCTTTGCAATTCTGTGGTATCAAAGCAATGTTTCCTCTTTCATTAATGATTTTATTTACTTGAATCTTCTCTCTTTTTTTCTTAGACTAATTAAAGGTTTGTCAATTTTATATATCTTTTCAAAAAAAACAGCTCTTAGTTTTGTTGATCACTTCTAATGCTTTTCTGGTCTCTATTTCATTTATTTCTGCTCTGATCTTTGTTATTTCTTTCTTTTGGCTATAACTTTGGGCTTAATTTGTTCTTTGTATAATTTGTAAAGTTAGGCTCTTTATTTGAGTTTTTTTTTTTTTTTTGGTTAACATAGACATTTATCACTATGAACTTCCCTTCTTAGAACTGCTTTTGCTGCCTCTCTTAGGTTTTAGTATTTTGTGTTCCCATTTTTGTTCAAGATATTTTAAAATTTCCCTTTTTATTTCTTCTCTGACTCTCATTGATAGTTTAGGAGTGTGTTGTTTAATTACCACGAGTTTGTGAATTTTGAAGATTTCTTCCTATATTTGTTTCTAGTTTCATACCATTGTGGTCAAAAAACATAGTTGATTTCAAAAATCTCAAATTTGCTAGGATGTGTTTTGGTGATTTATCATTTTATCTGTCCTGAGAATGTTCTGTGTGCTTAAGAATGTGTATTCTCTTGCTGTTGTATGGAATGTTCTGTATAGGTCTTTTATGTCTGAAGTAAGGATGGAATATCTGTTGGCCTAAGTTTCTGTATTGATTTTCTATTTGGATGATCTGCCAAGATTCTAAGGAATCCTTGAATGTGAGAATAGGCGTAGCAGTGTCCAAAAGTTATATTTAATATTTCAAAAATCTCAACAAATTATATATTTATACTAGATAAAGCTACACAAATTTAGTAAATATGACTGAGTTTCTTTATTTGTATGCAGAATTAAGTCAACATAGTAATGTTGGTTATCTCTTATCGATCAGAAGCTCTAATGCATAGCCTTATATATCTTCGGTTAATTAAAAATAAAGTAAGAAACACAAACATTACATATCAAATACACTTTAAAAAAAGGTTTTCAAACATGGAATAGGGGAGAGATGAATCAAAAATAATCCTTGGTGGTAAAAGTTTAGGAACTACTGGTTTTGACAATGGTACAAAAGGCCCAAGATCTATGCATGGCCATCAGGCAAGGTGCCTGTTTCTTTAAATAAAGTTTTTTTTGGAATACAGCCATGTTCTAGGTCTGCTTTCCTGATACAATGGCAGAATTCAATAGTTGCTGCAGAGACTGTATGACCTGCAGAGCCTAAAATATTTGTCATCTGGCCCTTTACGGAAAAGGTTTACAGTATCCTAGAATATCTCCTTCACAAATTAAGATATAATAGGTGCTCCCTTAACTGATCTTCACTAACTGGTTTGTCTGATAAACCAGCACTCCCTGGGACTCTTGTAAAACCTGTTGACTAATGTCTACTGCAGGCTGAAAGCTCTTGAACTACTCTTAACGCTCATACATTTCTGCTCCCGTCGCATACCTTGTATATTTTCTAAGAGTCAGTTGTGTTTGTTCCCAAATATATTTCTGTCATTTCTTTCTGGTATCATAATTATATAAATTAGTTAAATATTATGTAAACTGAGAAAATGAATATGACAAGAGTGTCGTTGTTTCTCTGAGAAATAAGCTAAATGCAATGGAAAGATGAGACACTAAAACAGCTGATGCTAAATTAAATTGTAGCCAGGAGAGCTAGAAACACATGCAGGGAAAATTGTAAAATCTGTGACTCAGTGCTCAGATTGCTTTGTCCCCGTTTTCAGTTTATAGAAAGAGAAACGAGAAATCAGGGGCAATTCATCATTGGCATAGTTTCTGCAAGAAACTCCAATCAGTGTATCCATACAAGGCTTTGACACTGTATTTGCTAATTGATTATACCCAGAGGCAAAGTAAACTTTCTTATGTCTTCATAACAGGAGGCAGTTTTACAATTTGGAGCGAGGTACCCACCAAACAAAGTTAGGCTCCTACCCTCCCACAGAGAGTGGGAGAAATCTCCCTCGAGGATTTATATTTCAAAGGGATGATGGCCCCCAGATCTTTGGGAAAGACATTCCTGGGTTGTAAAACTGGCAAGATGCTCTTAAAAAGATTTCTATCTCAAAAGGGCAGAGAAAGAATTTACAATTACAGATGCTCCTTGACTTAAGAAGGGGTTATGGCCTGATACACTCATCACAAGTTGAAAATATTCTAAGTCAAAAATGGATTTAATACACCTCACCTACTGAACAACATAGCTTAGCCTCGACCATTTCTACTGAATGCATACCACTTTCGCCCCATTATAAGTTGAAAAAAATCTTAAGTAGAAGTCTTATAAGTCTATGACCATCTGTTTAAATTTTCTAAAGTAAATGTTGTAACAAAAAGAAAGTAATGAGCCTAGAGTCAGGAAGAAGTCTATCTAAAGTTTGGTCAAGCTGAGGGGAATGTCTGGTTAAAGGTGTGTAAGAGGGAATTCCCACTGGACCAGAGGAGAAAACTTTCCACTTTGGAGGAAGTAGGAAATTCCAAGGGAATGTAACTATGAGAGGTTACTGCCTAAGCCTCTGATAAGATGCCCAGCCCCAGCTCCTTCCTGGGATCTGGTCAAATAGATGGTAAAGGATGGACAGATAAAGGAAGGTCAGAGAATATCCACATTGGTGATTTGCTTCTCTGCTGCATGCATCTGGCATGCATGGTAGAGCGATAAGGACAGAGAGAGATGCCTGAGACATACATCCCTTTACTCTCAGCTTTCGAGTGCTGGGCTGGAGAGCCAGTGTTCATTCATGCCTTGGTTGGCAAGGGAATTACAAATGTTCTGACAGGATAAGTGAATCAGCAGAGGCCTGTAGAGGGACATGGAAGCCTCAAAATATGAAGCCTTGGTGATTAGAGGCAATGGCAGTGAGTCGCCAGACTTCTGCAGTGGGTGCCAGTACATGCCTAAATAAAGGCAAAACTGGCCAGATGTCGGCAGATGTCAGTGCAGAGTGCCTGGAGAAAAGAAATTACATACATAGCAGAGACCAATGAGCCCCAGAGGATAATTCATTGTACCACTCCTGCTCTCCTAACCCCCCTATCCCACAAGGATATGTGAGATTTCTTCTTCACCCAGGCCTTCTGCGGGATCAAGGACAGAGGGTAGACCCTTTGGCTAAGGAAGCAGCCTTGAGTTTGAACTTTGAATTGGCTGAATACTCAAGAGAATTAATTAATGGGAAAGAGGCCCAGTACATTTAATTGGTAAGTTTAAGCATTTTCTCACACTCTACTGAGTAGGAATAACATGAAATCAGTTACAGAAATAAAAGACGACATTTAAAAAAGTTTTTGCCTATATATGTGCAGTTTATGTGAAATTTCAACATTTTTACATGTCACACAGGTAACGTGCCTTGTAAGCACTCCATAAATATTACTATTTGTTGTCTTATTTCTAGTTAGCTTTATTAATTCTTACTTGTATTTTTAGTTAGCTTTCTTCTCAATTCTCTGTGGCAAAGATTTTATATTCATGGCTTAGATAACTTATACCACTTCCACATTAGGGCCACAAATTTACTCTTTTTGCTTCCTTGTTCTACATCCATTCATATGCTTTTATTCTATGCAATTAATAATCAAGGATCATCTGTCAATCTCAAGATGCTTAATTTAATCATATACCTATAGTCCCTTTTGCCATGTAAGGTAACAAATTCACAGCTCCAGGGATTAGGAAATCTTTGTGGGGGAAGGGACATTATTCTGACCATGACAAAGGTAGGGTCTTGAATTTATTCATATCTATATTTTGCTCACTTGATGTCAGAACCTGGAACACATTAGACTCTAAATAAATGTTAAGTCAGTGAATGAATATTTCAATTTACAGATTGGTGCCATATTGCAACCCCTACTTCTGGGTGGAATATCTATGTGAGAATTAAATAGCCAGAATTAAAAGCAAAATCCATACATTCTCCAGTGGGATCTGGATAGAATAGTATTTTAATGTGAGAGTATACTCAGTCCATATTTTTTATTGCAAATAAATTATTAACAACTTAAGCAGAATAGGAATTTAATAGAAAGATGTTATGTTACCATTTCTCTTTTGCATTCAGGTTGAAATTGGTTATGTTATTTCCTTCACCTGAGTAGCTTAAAACAGCCTTTCTATTTATTTCTATTAGTAACCATCTTATCCATCAAGCCTATTTCAAATGCCAATTTCATGAAACTTTTCCTGATCCCTAATTAAATATAATCTCTCTCCTAGGAATCTCCCTACCAATATGTTTAGACCTTGTGGTGATTTTACACATTCTGTTTAACAGTTTCTTCCTTTACTAATGGAGTGTTGTAGTGCATAGCTCACCAACAAAACACCATTCCAATTTTTTTGAATCCTAAGCTCAGTGTAGGGAAGGGCCCCACCTTCCACTACAAAAGCTGAAAGAGAGAGAATACTTCTTTTTCCAGCTTTCTGGTTTCTCTACTGTGGGCACATACCTGGGCCCAACCAACTGCTATCAGTTTCCTGGAATTTTGAACCTGATGGAATGTTGCGAAGGAAGTGGGACGGTCAAGAGAGGATTCTGAGCAGGTATAGTAGAGATGCAGGTTCAGGCTCATGGCAGCAAGTGCCCAGGCAGAACCCAGTTGCATGGTGACAAGTGTCAAATGGCAACAACCTGGAGGTGGCATTCCAAGCAAGTTGTTTCTGTTGGATGAACTTGGCTATGCCATGTTGCCCTTGGTTCCTACCTTGGTTCTCCAACATCTTCAATGATTTTGTGAATTACCCTTTTCTTTATAGATTGGATGTTTGTGTACCCCCAAAATTCGTATGTTGAAACCTAATTGCCAGTGAGGTGGTATTTGGAGGTAGTCTTTGGGAGGTGATTACAAAAGGGGCTCAAGAGAGCTACCCCACCCTTTCTACCAGTGAGGACACAGTGAAAAGATGGCTATCTGTAAACCAAGAAGTGGGCTCTCATTAGACACCAAATCTGCCAGTGCTTTATTTTGGACTTCCCAGCTTCCAGAACTATGAGAAATCAATTTCTGTTGTTTATAAGCCACCCGCTCAGTGGTATTTTTTATTATAGAAGCTGAACAGACTAAGATACTTTCTATTAATGTCCTATGCTGCTTAAGTTGGCTAGACTCTATTTCTGTTATTTGAAATGAAGAATATGGAGTGAGTATACTCTACATCAAAATACCACTCAATCCCGTCATCCCCACTGGAGTCCAGTGCGACACCTCACTGGAGAAAAGTATGCATTTTATTTTTAATTCTGGTCCAGAATACTAGCGTTAAAAATAGGGTTAATAGGAGAGATTAGCTTCTGGTCAAGATGGCGGAGTAGGTAAACACTGTGCAGGCCGCCTCTCAAGACCACATCAAAATTACCCAGCAAAGCTATCATTTAGAACAGAAGGAAAGATAAGGAGCTTCCCAGATAAGAAAAAGCTCAAGGAGTTCATCACCACCAAACCAGTATTAGAAGAAATGTTAAAGGGACTTCTTTATAAAGAAGAAAAAAATACGAATAATAAAATGGCCATAACTACATACCTATGAACAATTACTTTGAACATAACTGGATTAAATGCTCCAATCAAAAGACATAGGGTGGCTGAATGGATAAGAAATCATGACCCTTATATATGCTTCCTATAAGAGACTCACTTCAGATTGGAAGACACACATATTGAAACGGTTGGAAAAAGATATTTTATGATGATGATGATGATGATAATAATAATAATAACTGGGATAGCAATAATTCTACCAGAGAAAATAGACTTTAACACTAAGGCTACAACAAGAGACAAAGAAAGACCCAGTAATCCCACTTCTGGATATTTATCCAAAGAAATCAAAACACTACTTTGAAGGGACATGTGCATCCATATGTCCATTGCAGCGTTATTTCCAATGGCCAAGATGTGGAGGCAGCCTTGTGTCCATCAATGGATAGATGGATAAAGAAGAGGTAGTACATATACACAATGGAATATTACTTAGACATAAAAAAGAATGAAATCCAGCCGTCTGCAATAACATGGATGGACCTGGAGGGTATTGTACTGAGTGGAGTAAGTCAGACAGAGAAGGACAAATGCCATATGATTTCACTTATACGCATATGTGGAATCTAAAGAACAAAATAAATGAACAAACAATACAGAAACAAACTCATAGACACAGAGAACATTTTGATGGTTGCCAGATGGGAAGGGGTTTGTGGGGGATAGGTGAAAAAGAGAAAGGGATTAAGAAATACAATTTGGTAGTTACAAAGTAGTCATAGGGATGTAGGGTATAGCATAAGGAATATAATCAATAATTTGTAATAACTATGTATGGTGTCAGATGGGTACTAGATTTATTCATGTGATTATTTTGTACTTTATATAAATGTGTAATCACTTTTGTACATCTGAAACTAATGTAATATTTTATCGCAGCTGTGATTGAAAAAAAAAATTATTAAAACAATAGGGCTAATGAACCTAACAGTGGAGATGAGTAACAACCATTTTTGTGAAACTTGTTCTTAAGGGTGAAACAAAATCCTCTTGTGGAAACAGTTTCCAATAAATTCTGTCCATAAATTTACTAAGTAATCCTGTGTATCATGTTAATTTACCATGGTAGTTGATAAATTAGTTTTGTATGTTCAGGGTAATTTTTTCCTCTTAAGATAAAGCTTTTGGAAAAACAATGTATCTCTAGACTATTCTTTACTAAATTATCTGTTTTCATTGCCATAAAATCTATTGATTGAAATCTCTACTTTTAACACAACTAGGCATTGTATCATCAAAGTAAAATAATTATTCTTGTTCTTGTTTCTGGCATTACTGTAGGTTAGAAAATTGACTTATTTATCTCAAACCAACTTTTCCATGTAGCCTGCTCCACTGTTAGGGACCCCAGGGGTAAGTGGTGATTCCCTTTCTATCTTTTTAGTAGTTCCAAGAAATGTAGTACATGGCTTGCAGAGCAGAGTTGCAGGCTGGATTTTAGCCCCCACATACCCCTCAGCTGGCTTCTTGTCAATGCCCAGTGCCCACTCCTGAAGGTGGGGGTGGGCTCAGTCTCGTCCCCCAGTCCTCAGGGACAGAGAGTGGCTTCATCTCGGAACTCAGATAATGGCTAACACAAGAAGGAGGGTAGAGTAGATGGTGTGCAGGCAAAAAGTACAAAAAAGGAAACCTAACTTGTCTAGCCTTTACCTCAGAAACCATTTTCAGTAGAAATATTTAACATTTCAGGAGTGCTAAGAAGGCTATAATAAGCACTTCTGCAGAGGACCTACGCTGGGACATTCTAGACTTGTACTCTTTGTGGATTTACCATTCAACATATAACATTGACTAATACACACAGAAGGTATATCTCATAGAGTAACAAGATGACAGGACTTGACATGTGTGGCATCACCACATTCTAGCATTATCTTCTCACTTCTCAGAAAGCTCAAAGAATCCTCTTTTTTCTTTTTTTCTAGTGACACATTTCTAAGCCAAGTCTCATTTAGTTGTGGCCTGAGAAAGAGCATTTACGCAGTGCGTCTTAGAGAGATAGAGAGAGAGAGAGGGAAAAAAGTGGTTCCAAAGAGGTTAAACAATCAATTTATAAATGATATTAATTAATAATGCCCACAATACTGAGAACTTCCCCCTGTGAGGGAGGCCTGGAGTAGGAAAATAGTTCCTAGATTTTGCAACAAGGGTTTGTGAGGGGAACGAGAGGTGACTGATCAATTATTGTCTTTAAGAAATGAAATGGGTGGAAACTACATCAGACAGCATGTATTTTAGACTATCAGTTCTCAAACTTTTTGGTTTCAGGACTGTTACACTCTTAAAAATTATTGAGAACCCCCAAAGAGGTTTTCTTTTTACATGGATTATATCTATCCACATTTACCATATTAAAAATTAAAACTGAAAAATTAAGTAATAATTAGAAAATAGACCTATTATAAGTTACCATAAATATGTTATTAAAATAATTATGTTTCAATAAACCAAAAATTAATGAGAAGAGTGGCGTGGCTTTATATTTTTGCATGTATCTTTAATGCATGGCTGACTCGCAGAGAGCTTGGTTCTTCTATCTGCTTCCACACTCAGTTTCTTGTGTTACCACATGTCGTAGCTAGCTTCTGGGAAACTCCAGTGTACACTAATGAGAGAATGGGAGTAGAAAAGGCAAATAATTCCTAAGTATTGTTACAAAAAGTGTTTTGACCGTTCGGATTCTCTGAAAGGGACTGCAGCACCTTTTAGGGTTCTCTGGAACGGTGCGCAGAGCACAGGTTACGTTTAGTGACAAAGCAGTGGTTGTTGGGTTTTGTTAACTGGTAGGGGGAGGAGGGGTTTAGTTCTTTTACGATGATGGTCAGATACATCCGAATGAATATTTCCATCTGCTGACTGCAGATGATTTCCAGAAAGGAAGTTTAGGAAAGCAGATGTACATTTTTCTATATTTTTGTGTTTTTCAAGAATGAATAACAATAGGAAAATTTTATACATAAAATAATGTCATTTATATACAAAGCAACTCAAATTGTTATTATTAAATGCATAAAATAGTCAAAATATCAACTTTGTGTTTTTTGTGGATTTCTGACACATTTTGAAACAAACCTCGAAATCAATTAACGCAGCACAAGAGTTAGGAGTATGGAGATGAGGGTTGGGCTCCTTTTCCTTTTTTCTCTTGTTGCTGGAACTTACTTTTTAGATGATGATGTTACCATAAATTAGGAATGGTGACAATGGACATCATTGATACTGATTTATTAAAGACGTTTTTGCCTGCCTTCTAAGTTTTGGTCCTTTCAAAGAAGTCTTCTGTGTCATTTTTTCCCCACCCAAATTTGGAATTTAGAGAGTCCATGTAGCTACATTTAGATGATGTGTCTCCCTGAATACATTTTATAAGTCTACCTAAGCAATGCTATGGTGTCATTTAAATACAATTTTGGCCATACTTCTCTTGTAGACAGAGCTACACCAACCTAACAAAATAGTATTTTTAACACAATCTGATATGACTACTTGAGCACAACAGATCCACTTTCTTCCTTCTCTGTCCACAAGATGCTGCTGTTTCCCTTGTAATAACACAAGGCAGCAGATCCCAAGAACACAGGTGCTCTCTAAACAATTACTGTAGTTCCTATTCCATCACTACTAAGTTTTCAGGGTGCTAGTAGGTTTGTTCTGTAGAAGGAATGGATAGGTTTTTCTTGTAGAAACATAATTTTAAACAATGAGTTTGCTCAAAATTTGACACTATTAGAGTGATTTCCCTTCTGTGTTATAATTTTACTTATAATAATTATGGTTAGTGATACTAATGGCTTTATAAAAAACATCATTATGTTATATACCCAATGACTGTGAAATCATCTGCCTTGAAGCACAGTGAAATCATCAATCAGCACGCTGGGTCTAAAATGGGGCCATTTTAAGAAAGCTATTTACAGTCTAACTTGCAAGGTCTTTTCTTTTTGAAATTAAAACATTTCTAAAATGTACTATGATTGTTTAAAAAAGTAATGGCTCTTTTTATGGTAAGAAAATAAATCGAACCTCTGTGCTGGAAAATGTAGAAAACAAATCAGCATTCTTTATAAATAAATTTAACTGCTGGTTTACAAATTACCTTACGTGCTTTTTAGATGATGGAAAAATGAAACCAGCTTCTGTTTGCACCGTGCAAACTAGCCTATATGCTGTGTCACTTTCAAGAGGATTATAGAATGTTGGGAGGTCAGGATGCTTGAAATGGAGAATTATAAGATGTGGCAAAATGAGAAAACGAAAATAAGGCAAGTCTAGTTGTTTAATGTCTATCCTGATGGAGTTGAGGGAAAACCCTGGATTGGGAGCCCACAGATGATGTTTTGACTTTGACTGAGAGGCAAAAGCAGGCCTGGAACTAGTGAAAGCCAAAGCAGACTGGAAGTCAGGCTGTTTGGCACTGGAACAGGGAGAGAGGCCACTGGCCAGAGGTAATGGCCAAATGATCAGTGTTCAGTGCTCAGTGCTAAGCAGGTTGTTAACATGCATTCTGAGAGCAAGGCTGCCGTGGAATCCAGGCTTTCTGGCCAAATCTGAGACCTCAGTCTGATGGGCAGGATTAAGTGGTCTTCGAGTTCTGACAGAAGCCACAGAGGTGTGCTCTGCAGATATTGACTGGTGAGCAGCACGCAGATGTTTAATTCCATTGACCAATCATTCTTTGATTGATGAGTTAGACAGAAGCAGCCCGCAGGAGCACGAGCAAACTCTTCAGACCTGGGCTAGAGGCTTGTTTCCATGGAGCGATGGTCCCCGAGCTTATACCTCGAGAGAAAGGGGAGAACACAGCATCTCAGGATGAAAGTCAACTGGATTTCTAACAAAAGTGAATCCTTATATCTTTGTCTCCTTGGGCTGCTATAACACGTCATCATAGACTGGGTGCCTTAAACAGCAAACAATTATTTCTCACAGTTCTGGAGACTGGGAAGTCTATGATCAAGGCAGATCTGGTGTTTGGTGAGGACACTTCCTGGATTCTAGACAATCGCCTTCTCGTTGTGGCCTCACATGGCCGAGAGAGCTTTAGTCTCTTTCTGTTCTCATAAGAACACTAATCCCATTATAAATTTCTCACAGTCATGGCCTCATCTAAACTTAATTATCTCCCCAAACCCCACCTCCTGATACCATCCTATTGTAGGATAGCGCTTCAACACATGAATTTTGGGAGCACACAAACATGCAGGTCACAGCACCTATCTAATGCCAATCATTTGTCACTTGGATGAAAAACTAGCCCATATAAAAAGATTTAAAATATAACTTGATTCTTGCCCAAACTGTCTGTCTGGATTTGTTAAAAACAAAGCATATTTGACTGTTTCCTCTAAAGATTTATTCATTCTTAGTAGCTTAGTCTATTATAGGAGGCTTTATGACATTGTAGGTAAAAGCATGTGCTTTGAAATCATACGGTAGAATTTATGAGCAAATACTAATGTTAAGAGCTTTAGGTACATTATTTAATTCAACCCATGTGAAATGCTATTGTCAGCTACTCTTCCTGTTCCAACTTTGTGAGGAACTAAATTTGAGAGACTTGCCTAAGGTCTCATAGTTGATAAGTGGAATAGTGGGGATTTGAATCCAAGGCTATCTGATGTCAGGATGATTTTCCATTATCCTAATAATTCTTTAAGCCCCTGAGAATGCTAACATCCTTTCTTTTGAAATATCACTTCGTTTTGGGTAACAATTTTGTTAATCTGTGAATAAGGCACCATGATGCTAACAAGAAATTCTTTGAAATTTTTAATATTCGTGGTGAGATAAGGAATAGTTCTGTGGCATTGTCAGTGGGTAAGCATTATTCGAACACTTCTTAAAGAGCAGCAGCTCTTTAAGAAATAGGGAAATATCTATTGGCCTGTGGAGGACAGAACGCCCACAGCTTCTACCCACACCTGCCCTTTCACTTCCTCTCCAAGGAGATGGACGGCTTTGGCTGGTCAAGTTTAAGGATCTTTTATGAATTACATCCACAGGTAGAACTTTCCTAATTCTAGGGGAAGATTTATGGACAAACAAGAGGGTTAAGATAGCTTGGGGCACCCCCTTTTGGAAGAAAGTGTAATCATTTCTTTTTTGGAGTTCCCTTTGTTCCCCCAAATGCTGGATAAGACTTGTCTGCATTCTAATCCTTTGGCAGCAGAGACTGTTCACTCTCTTCTACCAAATGTACAACAGAGAACAAGTAAGAAAAACAAAACAAAGCTTAGGCAAGCTCCCTGGGCATCACTGAGATCACTCTGCCTGCCTGCTTTCCTTGTTCTCCTCTCTGACAAGAGCTCTGGCCCATTCTCGTACTGCACTGATCAGATCTAAGACACGGGGAGGAGGAGTAGGCAGAAGGGGTCTCTGGCCTACTTTGGCATCACAAGTTAGTAACCGAGTCCTTTCAGATTTCAGCTCAGCTCAGTAGACCTCTCTCTCTTTGTTTGGGGGAAATCTCTGGGTAGTAATAAAATGCTATTTTATTGTGCTTTGTTTTCTACACATATATATTTTTCTAAGGGACATCATGAGGACATTTGTTCCCTGGCCAAATACCATCTTAATCACTTTTCTTATAACAAATTTTATTTCCCTTCCGGAATTGAAATCTAAAGGGAAATTCAGGAAATGAGTATGGTGAGAGTATTACATTATGAAGTAAATCCTTTAGCGTCTTCTTAGGGATATTGATTGTTTACTGATTTGTTCTTCACCAAGTTCTAGGCTTGCATAAAAGTGGTGTTTATTCTGAGGCAAACTTCCTGACTGGTTAGTAGTAAATTAGACTACCATCTGTGGGATTGCTGGGAACCGTCTCCTGTTTCAATCAGAAATCCCACTGTTTGGAGGTCGATCTGGGAATGCCGTTAATATTTATTGTGTAGGTATACCATATTAAGTACTGGATGTACTAAATAATGTTGAATCATTTCACATTCAACCTTCACAACAATAATCTGATGTACATGTTATTAGTCCCATTTTAGAGATGATAAAACTGAGGATCAGAGAGACTAAGAATCACACAGCTAGGAAGAAATGGTGCTGTAATTTGCAGCGCATCTAACTCTGGACCACCACAATTATGCGTCTCTTCACTAGAGAGTGTTTTCTTTTGATATTTCAAAGTCATTAGTCTTTAGAAACTAATCTTCAACTGTAGGTTTTCATAGAGAGAAGCTGCAACTTTGAACTATATGGCTGAAGGTGGAGATTTGGAGCTTGGGGAGAGGCCCAGGGCACAGTTTTGTTGATAAACTTCATGTAATTTGTGGGGCTCTGAAAGATTGTCTCCAAATTCGATACCCCATTGGCTTTTCCATATTAGTTCAAATGTCATATGAGCCCCCCTTTTGGGTTAAATTAAGAAAGATTTCTTTGAAAAGTTAAAAATAAAGGACTGACATAGAGATATAAAAAGCCAACTCGGATTTCATACTTAGGTCTCAGAGTTTGTTCAACCTAAAAATGCTTTAGCTCAATTTGAAGAAGCAGAATCGAATGGTAATTTTAGCACACCTTCACTGTGCAATGTTCACTGAACCATGAGTAGAAGTTCACTTAACAAATTTACTAAATTAGCTTGTATAAGTCCAAAAGGAAACAGAAGTAGGGACAACAGCTAAGTCTGGGGACAGTGAGCCTGGACAGGCCACAGTGACGTAGGTGGGGCCTGGGGGAGAATGGTGCAGGGAGGCTGGTGAATGCCACCCACCCTTGCTGAAGTTAAACAGAGCTCTGAGAAGGACCGCAACATGGCCTGAGCCTGGGTCCCCAGCTGCCTTCCCTCATCAATATTTTGGCTGGTGGCTATGCACTGGGGGGCAATTCGCCTAGCTTTCTTGATCCATACCAGAAAACTTGCTTTTGAAGTGGTTTGGAAAGCTCCAAAAGAGATGTGCTTCATGGCATTGGTATTGCTGCCAATGAGAAAAGATTCTGCTTTTCATCAGCTGTTTACTTCAGCAATCTGTATGTCTCTAGCACCTACTGCCAACAGCCCTGGTTATGTGGACACATAGACAGTGTAGCCGAAGAACAGCAAAGGGCCTCCTGACCTCTCAGTTTCAGGTTGAGCTGGGAACAGGCTTATGGATGTCCCGATGCTTGAATGCAGGTAAGCGGGAGATTGACAGCAATTCCTTTAATATGAGGCTGGACATTCTTTGTAGTTTCCCCAGACACAGGAATTGGCAGGGCTTGAAAAAGAATCTCTGGCAGGAAGTTCATTTTCTTTATTGGTAGCTCCGCAGCCATAAAACTAAAAGCTTTTTTACCTAAATCATGTTTGCTATCTCATGGGAGTGGGAGATCATTTCCTTCAGTTTTTCCCAACTGGAGTTTTGTCCTAGGGATTTGATAGTTTAAATAGTCCACTTGAATTTGAATAGTTTTTCTAACTGATGTTTCTCATATTCCCACCTCTTCCAAACAAGGTTTGTGATTTTGTGTCATTTGTGTTTCTCCCCTCCACCTACCAAATCTCAGATTCCTACAAGTGAAATCCTTTCATTTTGAACTTCATCACCTTTAACTTAGAATTTCATTCACCTATCGTGCTAGCTTTAATTTTATCACTTCAAAATAACTTTGAAAATTTGAGTTTTCTCTCACTATTTGACCCAGACCTACTAAATTGTTGTAAATAAGTAGAAACGAGAACTTCTGCTCGTGTCTGGTGGTATGTGTAACAAAACATTTTGAGGTGCTGATCCCCTGATTTGTACTTTTTTAATGAATAAAAAAACCTTACCAAGCATTTTCTGATTTTCAAGGTTTAAATCTAATAACTGACACTGTATCTAATTTAATCCACATTCCTACTGTGAAATAATGTCAGGAACCTTGTGATTTGAATTGAGACTATGACCAGTCCTTTATGTGACCTCAAGCAAACCTCTTCATCTTTCTGCCCCTTCTTTCTTCATATGCAAAATGTGGATAGATAACTCGGTCTTCTCCATGTAATTCATAGGGTGACTGTACTAGGTCATGTACAACCAAGTCTATTGAAAAGCATAGAGTTCTGAGATGAGGTACAATATTACCTGCCCTTTATAAGCTTCTTCAATTCTGGGGCCATGGAGGAAGTATCTTTCTTCTGGTAAAATGTCCCTGTGTAGGATTTCTACAGGATCCCTGGGTCCCTTCTTTTCCTGGCTTTTCAGGGATTCTGTTCATCGTTTTTCAATTTCTCATCTGCATCGTCAACCTCTCTCCTTCTTGATGTTCTCTTCCAGCAGTTAAATGTAAATCTTTCATTTCAAAGTATTATCTTTCATTCTGGAAAGACCCTTCCCTTGATTCTGCATGCCTTTCTCGCTACCAAACTATCGATCCTCTTCCATCATGACCACATTTTCCTCAAGAATATTCCACGTTTACTATCTCCTATTCTTCATTTCCTTTTCACTCTTTATTCAGGCCAACTTGGTTTTCACTTTTACCAAATTCATTAAACTACTTTTGCTAAGGTCACTGTATTAGTTTGCTAGGGCTGCCATAGCAACATACCATAGACTGGGTAGCTTAAATAAATTTGTTTTCTTACAGTTCTGGAGGCTAGAAGTCCAAGATCAAGATGTCTGCAGGTTTGGTTTCTTCTGAGTCCTCTGTCCTTGGCACAGATGGCTATCTTCTCACTGCATCCTCACATGGTTATCTCTCTGTGTCCTAATCTCCTTTTCTTATAAGGACACCAGTGATATCAATTAGGGTCTATCTACCTGACCTCATTAACCTTAAGCACTCTTTAAAGCCCCTGTTTCTAAAAACAATCACACTCTGAGGTACTGTGATTAGCACTTCAACATAGGAATTTTGGGGGAACACAACTGAGCCCATAACAGTCACCAATAATCTTCCTATTTTTAAAGCCAGTGGGATTTTAGGAACATTTAGTAGAGTAGACCTCTTCCTCTAGCTTGAAACTCTCTCTTTTGGGGGACTTCTTTGCTGATTTTTCCAGAGAGATCCTTGAAAGATTTCAAGGATCATGTCTCTTCTCTGTTTAAAAGTCTTTAACTTCCCACCCACAAAGTAATTCTGCTAGACTGCAAGATTTAAGGATGCAGGGATTAGGTCTGCCTTATTTATTTCTGTCCACCCAGAGCCTTCTCCCTAGTGGGCACTTAATACATTGACCTGACTCAGGGCTACATTTTCAGACTCACCTCTATACCAATACTCATCTGTTTCAGTCACATTGTTCTTTGCTCAGATCCACGATCTGACCTAATCTGGGTTGCCTGGGCCATGGTGCTCTCACTCTTCCTTTGATGGCTAGCATTCACCTGTACTCTTGCTACTCGGAATGGTGTCCAAGGATGGCAGCAAGGGCATCTCTGGGGGCTCATTAGGGCTCAGGCCCCATCCTAGACCTAAGGAATCAGAATCTGCCCTTTAACAAAGTCCCTGGGTGATTCATGTGCTTATTCAAGTTTGAAAGGTTCTGCTTTAGCTCTCTGCCTAAGTGTTAGTTCTTCTTCTTCTTCTTCTTTTTTTTTTTTTTTAAGATATTATTGGGGAACAGTGCGTACTTCCAGGACTTTTTCCCAGTCAAGTTGTCGTCCCTTCAATCGTAGTTGTGGAGGGTGCAGTTCAGCTCCAGGTCCAGCCGCCTGTTGTTAGTTGTAGGGGTGCAGCCCACCATCCCTTGCGGGAGTTGAACCGGCAACACTGTGGTTGAGAGCCCACTGGCCCCTGTGGGAATTGAACCGGCAGCCTTCGGCATTAGGAGCACGGAGCTCCAACCGCTTGAACCACCAGGCCAGCCCCTAAGTGTTAGTTCTTTACAGAGACCCTCCCCAACTGGCCATTAGGTCACCTAATGGATTCACTCACATCATCTGTGACACAAAAAGGAAAGAAAGTGAAAAGGAAGGGAGGATGCCAGGGGAGGTGAAGCCTGCCAATCAAAAGCTATTGACTTTAGAATTTCACTTGAGGCTGATCTTTCATGTTTTGGATAACATCCAGGAACATGGGATATTGGTGAATAGTTTGCTTTGAGCAAATTGAAAGTTGCAAGTTTGTTTAATTTAACACATTTTTGAGTTCGCTCTGAAAACCACTGTATATAGTTGTTTTGATTTGCCGCATCATGACACCACAGGGTAACTGTACAGCAGTGAGCCACAGTCGGTTTGGGTTTTTCAATATTTCATTGATCCATGGTTGTAGAACACATTGTAGAAACTCCAGCGAGAGCAACTATTCTTTAATGTAGCTTGATTCCAGCTATGTTGCAAGTCAATTGTTCAATGTTTTGTTGCAAACACTTGAGACATTGCATAGTTGACTTGATTGGCTTGTGGTTCCTGGGGCCTTCTATGGATTCTGTCAGAGCCCAATAATAACATTATTACAGATCTCCAGCATTTTACAAAGGACATGCAATGAATGTTCCACCAAGAAATTAAGCCATGGTTTGTGACTGAGAGATGAAAATGAACATCTTTGTTACTTATCTCCGAAAGCATTTCTTAGATGTACATGTATGTTTTATTTGTAAAATGTTGTGTTGCCTCTATTGTCAAGTATTTTGGGACTTTATGGTACCAAAGTATTCTATTATTTTAACTAGATAACTTGTTGGAGTTATTCAATAAACTGAGAGTGTTGGCAGAGCTATAATTTTAAAGTATAATCACACTTGTTTCTTGAGCATGACAGCTGCTCCTTGTTCGTTTAATATCAGAGGTGATGAGTACTTAATTTGAGAGGAAATATGGGCACAGGTATAGTCTATTTAGATGTAATGGAGGACATATTTGAAACATCTGTGGCAAGACCTATAGGTAAAGCAAAACAGAAGTTAAAGTCAGCCTTATGTCAAATATACATAGTTTAAAACTTTACAGTTTTTCTGGTCATTGAGGAAGAAAGTTTAGTAGAAATCTAAAGGAATGAAAGACGGACCAATATTTGTTGATTGCCTCCAAAGACAATTATTTAATCCTCACATCAGCCCTTCAAAGTAGGTTTTCTTTGTTCTATTTTACCTAGATAAGAAAATTGAGCCTCAGACCCATGATTTTATCACCCTGGTTACACATTAGAATCACAGGAGCGGCATTAAAAACATACATTGTACACTCATTAGGATGGCTGTTATTAAAAAAAATGAAAAAGAACAAATGTTAGTAAGGACATGGAAAAATTAGAATCCTTGTGCATGACTGATGGGAATATAAAATGGTGCAACTACTGTGGAAAACAGTCTGCTTGTTCCTCAACAAGTAAAACTTAGAATTACCATATGATGTAGTGATCCCGCTTGTAGGTAGGTATGTGTGGGGACAAAGCCCCAAAAAACAGTTTCCAGGCTCTCGGCCTCACATAGAAAGGTGCTGGCTCGGGTAGTAAATGGCCATCAACTGTGATCAGATGGCCAGCAGCTGTGGCTAGTTGGCCGTCAGCTGTAACCCGTAAGCCATTGGCCACTAATAAAACTGCCGTGGCTACACTAGAAAAGGGAATGGGGGCTAGCAAGAAGATGGTGGCTGGCAAGCGCGGACTGCTGTTAGGCAGATTATGTAGATCCTGCTTCCTGTGTCTCCAGCCCAGCGGCCAGCGAGAATATATTGGTTTGACTCCCCTACTTATGGCTCCATAGGTGTTCCTTTTTGGCCTTACCGTGTCCTGCGTTCTTATGTGGGGAGCGGGAACAGAGACCCCGCCAGACGCCCTGCACGACAAATGGCACAGCGAGCAGGGTCCCCCGCATGACAGTATGTATCCAGGATAATTAAAAGCAGGAACTCAAAAGGAAACATGTTCATAGCAGTATTATTTATGATAGCCAAAAGATGGAAATAACCCGAAAGTCCATTGATGGATAAATGAATAAATAAAAGGTGATATATATACACAACGGAATATTATTCAGCCATAAAAAGAAATGAAATTATGATACTTGCTACAATGTAAATGAACCTTGAAAACATATGCCAAGTGAAGTGAGCCAGACACAAAAAGACAAATATTATATGATTCCATTTAGACGATGTGCTTAGAATAGATAAATCCATAGAGACAGAAAGTAGAATAAAGATTACCAGGGACTCTGGGGAGTGTGGGAATGGGGAGTTGTTGTTTAATATGTATAGAGTTTCTGTTTGTGATGATGAAAAAGTCCTGAATGCTGGTGATGTTTGCACAGCAATGTGAATACACTTAACGCCACTGAACTGTACACTTATAAATGGTTAGAATGGTAAATTTTGTGCTATCTGTGTTTACCACAATAAAATGAAACTCATTGCTTAGGCTCCTCTATCAGACATGCTGACATGATTGGTTTGGCCAGGGGCTTGGGCATCAATGTCCCCCAGGCACCCTTTGCTTTCAGTCTGTCTTTTCCAGGGCTGTTCCAAAATCCCTTGTTGTCGCGTCCCGCGCAACAAGGGCAGTGAGGAGGCGAGAAGGGGCGGTTTGGGTTAAGTTTTTAAGAAAGAAACAAACAGAGACTTAATGCTGTTAAATCTCTCAGAAGGCCAGGGGTCTCTCAGTCTCAGAGGACTGGAGCCCCAAATAAAGCCGACTGGAGGCTTTTATTGATAAGTATACAAGGGAGTAGCAGTGTTTTTGGCACGGTTTGTGAGACTCACTTATCACATTATAGAAACATCCCAAGCCAATTATTTTAACCTTCAAACAGCCGAAGCACAAGGTCCCATGATGTCTTACCTAAGGTCTGTACCTTCTCAGGGTCAAGTCTCTCATATTGTAACAGCTCCGTAGAGATAAGTGGAGAGAACTGATCTTTGTTGTCCTCATGACTTCTCTCACAAACAGTTGCAAGGGAAAAGCCAGGGCGCGCAACAGACTTTCCCAGGCAGGGGGAAGGGGAGGCAAGGCCCCTTCCCTTATTCTTCTAAGGTAGCTCATTAGGGGTCCCCACTCGGTTCCGCCTGGCTTAGGTTGTATCTCCCGTGAGATATCTTACCCGTCTTTGGCTGCAAACCATCTTTTGGGGACCAGACAGAGAGACGTAATGTGTAAACACAAGGATGGAACAGAGTCCCAGAAAGGCACAATCTCACAGACTCTTCTTTCCTTAAGGAAAGACATGAAGGGACAGTTGGCTAGGCTGTTGTGCGACTACACCTTGTAATTTCCAGCATAGACCTGATTTCTTCTAAAGAGCTCCACACGTTAAAGCCAGTTCTTCTTTCTCTTCTCATGTCAACCCTCTACTCTCAGCCTCAGCTAAACAGGAGAAAATCAAGATAACTGAAAATTTGCTTTAGGCTACCAAAAAACCTCAAAGATTACTGGTTATTAACCCATATCACTCCCAAGAGAGTGGAATTCAGACTGGGTGAAGGGTTCCTAAAATCCTACCATCCAGTCAGGCATTTGTATGTCAAAACTTTGTTTGTGCTAATGCTAGAATGGGGAAAGAGCAAGGAGCAGAGCCAGAAGCTACTCTGAGGCGCTACAGAAGACTCTCAGCCCATACCTCCAGGAGCCAGGAATACTGAGGGAAATCGATAGCTCTACATCCTTTTTCTACCTCTGCTGCTCTGTTTCTCCCCTTTGTCCCCTGCAGCTTCCCCTGGGGTCCTGGATGCTGACACTTCCTCAGATCTAGCCATCTACCTTTCACCCCCTTGAATGAAGGAGCATGGTTTAAATGAGAATGCTAAACTGCATTAAGTGATGTTAACTCAGGAATCATGATTTATTTCTCACAGTTCTGGAGGCTGGGAAGTCCAAGATCATGGCGCTGGAAGATTCAATGTCTGGTGAAAGCCTGCTTCTTCATAGATAGCCATCTTCTCACTGTAATATGGTGAGAAGATGATGAGAGAACTGTCTGGGGCCTCTTTTATAAGGGCACTAATTCCACTCTGAGGGCTCCATTGTCATGAGCTAATCACCTCTAAAAGGTCTCATCTCAAAGTATCATCACATTAGGGATTAGGTTTTCAACATTCAGACTATAACAATCCTATTTTATGATTATGGAGAAAATAGAATTCTTATTAGAATTCTAAGATTCAAGTTGAGAATAGATATTTTGCTATATGTGGTGCTGTGGCCTGATGGCCTGAGACTTGAAATAATGGATTAAAAGAGATCTTCTGCAGTCAACCTACAGGTTAGAGAACACACATAAGTATCAACACGAAATCCTCATTGGGAATTTCTGGCAGTTATATTTACTTATTACAGAGAAAAATTAATAAATGATAAGAAGTGGAATATTTTCTGTTGCTCTCTTGGGTATTAGGACAAGAACCTTCCTTAGGAAAGCAATAGTGAGTTGTGAGGACACTGGATGTTATAATATTCTTTGCCTTCAAGGCATTGCACACAATTTGAATCAATCCAGTAACTGTATCAAACACAAGCAAACAGTAAAATGAAAACCATTTACCTGAAATAGCAGATTGAAAACTTCACTGGTATACTTTGAAGGTGTCTCATTAACCCTGCCAAAACTTTGCTTCACCAGAGCAGAGCATGCCTTTTTCATTGCCCCAGTAATGGAGGTCTTTAGAGTTTGATGGCGTTTTCTCTTTAATATAGCTAATATGGTGAACATTGTTGACATTCTGCTTATGATTGCCAAGGATAAAATAAAATGTTGCTTTGAATGATATTATAAAAACATTGAAACACATAACTTCGCCGTAGGAACGGAAGTTGAATTACGTGCTCTATACAAAATCACTTAAGCTGGGAGGGGGCAAAACTTTCAAGTTGATTTTAGATAACAGATACAGACATCTTTATTGGATTTGTCTGGAAAAAGGAAGGAAAATTCCAACATTATCTGTTCTGGTCAATATGTGTAAGGCTCAGCCCTACCCACCGGCCCCCCATTCCCATCCTCTTTACATCCCTTTTCCTTACTCTGATTCCATGTATGCAGAAGAAACTCAAATAAGTCTCAAGTAGCAACCCTAGAAATGTATCAACTTATTCCCGTGATGCTACTGTTGCTCACACAGCATTTTGAATATTCTTCTATTGGATTGGCCTTCTGAGCAAGAGATAAGCCCCATGATGAAGTTAGTCTGACTGGTTTAAACTGCATTTTAGGGTCACATGTAGTGGAACTCACATGGACTTTAGAGTCTCCTAACTGTGAAGAATCCTGGCTTGCTCTCAACAGAGGTGTGAGGTTTTAGATAAATTATTTAAGCTTTTTGAGCCTCAGTTTTCTGGGTAGAACAACACGTATCGTATAAGGTTATTGTGTGGATTAAATGAGGTCATGTGTATAAATCCAATATAGTGGCTTCTTTCCCTCCTTGTCTCTTCCCTGCCCCTCATTTCCATCCAGACTTACTCGGAGGTTTGCCTTCTGAGAGGTTAGACAGATAATCAAGCTTGATTCTTGCTAGAACATGAGAAGGTAGATTTGAGTCTTAGGGAAGCAGGGAGTGGTATCCACGATGCTGGAGTCTGCTGTAAGGCCGAGGAGGCCAGTGAGGCAGATCAGGACAGTAGGAAATGATGCTCTGGAAAACCACACTGGCAGTAACTGGGGTCACTGATCAAGGCATTACTAGTGCTGAGTTATTGTGATTCTGACGTAGTGGCAGATAGAAGAGATGGATGGCAATTATTGCCTTATCAGGAGTCCAATAACTTCTGTTTCCTGTTACACCTAGTTTAATCCCTTCTGTCCCAGTTAAATTCACATGTAATTCAAGTTCCTCCTACATGTCCCATCAGGTGTCTGCACCATCATTTCTCATCTGCAAGGACATCTTATTTGGACAAAAGGGAAAATCTTAGTGTACCTGGGGCAGGTAGGGACTTGGTTATCTTTCCTCTTCATTGTCAAAGCTATGGGTTGCCAAGGTCAGGACACAACCTGGTTATAGCAGTTTGGCAATCATATTCCTCATTTTTGACGAAATATACCTTTATACGGTTTGAGCTCTCATTTAACTTCACCTACTCACTTGTTCATTCATTCAACATATTTATTTGTGGAGTGGTTGGCCTGGGAAGGAGAAAGGACCATTCTGTGTCATCAAGGAGGAAAGAAGAGAGGATGTACAGAGATACAGGCTTGATTTTGTATGACTTTTGACAGTTTCTCAACTAAAATACAATCTCACTGGAAGGGCAAGACCTGCTATCATTGGAAATATTTAAAAAATCAGTTCGGAAACAACTTCCAAAATGTTTTTAAAAAATGATTGGCCATGTTGGAATGACTATGTAACATTCCAAGACTTCAAAGTTTTCAACCAACATTCATTTATTAGTATCTCCTGTGTGCATGGCAATTTAGTGGGAGTCACTGAATGAATTAGAACGTCCCTGACAATAGGCACTCAGTTACTGTCTAAGTATAGCTTCCTCATAGAAAGCGCTGTGTGTTCTGGGAAAGAGGATGTGGTCAGCAAGTGTATCTGGAGGGAGGAACAGGAAAGTGGTCACTGGAGGAAGCACTATTTGAGTTAGTCCTAAAGGATGAGTCGGATTTGATGAGACAGATAGGAGAGGCATTTTGTAAATTACATGTCCCACCTAAGCACTTGTTTGGAATTTCTATTTCATTTGCTCTTTGGAGATCAATTCTTGGGAAACTCACATTTTCTATTTCAAGATAAGAAGAGAGGAGCGATTTTTTGTGTGTGCAGTATGTTTCACAGAATTTCTTTGTGTTGCCAAGCTTACTTGTAGAGCTGAAGCTTGTCAGAATCCTCATAACAAATGCGTGATTGAACTAAATTACAATCCTTTGCCTCTGGCGTAGGAGCCTTCCTCTACCCCAGCACTTCCAGGGGAGATGGTCTGCCTTCTGTGATTTATTTACAGACCAAATGATAACAAATACCAATTCCCAGGCTTAAACCTAGAGCAGGGGTCAGAAATAGTTTAAACTTAGTGATTTGCGCTACCAAATGCAGTCTTCTAAAACTATTGTTTCCTAACATGCATGAATGTGCTGAACCAGTTGCAGATTTCTCTTAAGTGTGGTGCGATACTGAATGTGCTTTATAAACTGTTAAGTTCTAATGTTATTATTATGGGTTGTACTTTATTAAATATTGGATGACGATTTTAGAAAATACAGGGGTTTTAATTGTGAAATTATCCTAAAGCATGAAGAATTTTGAAATAGTCTTTCTCTTTAGAATACCATGATTAATTTTTAAATTCCCTCGATTTATATTTTTACTATACTGTGAGATAGAAATGGAATGTATTAGTATCTGCGATGTAGTAAGATTTTGTATAAACTTTTAATCAGTCAAGGAAAAGCCTAGATAAATAAATAGGATTACATTTGTCTCGTAGCCCATCATTTTGAAATATGGTTTAAGACCAAAGGAAGTTCTGACTCATCTTTTCCAAAGAGGCAAGTACATTTCTAGTATTTTTTAAATCCAAATTCATCGTGCCTACCTTTGAGTAAGTAAAACAACAGGTTATCACAAATCTTAACAGAAAATATTTTCTTCTTTCTTAACCAGAAGAGAAACATGAAATGATTGCTTTTTTGGGCTTGCTTTCCATACCTCAACATTGTAAAATATCCTTGTCACTTTTATGATGTTCAGCTTCATTTTTTTTTAACTTAAACAATCAAAATGAATTACCTGAATTTCCTCCTCCTCCTCTTGTCCAAAATGGAACCCAACTCATCCTCCTACCCCCACCCCAGGACTGTTTCTTTTATTCCTATAGTCCCTGTTATTTCCACTTGATGTTCAAGAGAGGAAGATCTGAGTCTCTTACCCTCGCCGCCCCAACTCTGGTACTCTCCCGGCCGTACTCCTCCTTTCTAGTTTTTGGTTATTCTGCTTTCCAAAAATCTCTTGAGTATACTTTCTTTCCATTTCCACAACCACTGTGTACGTTAGACCCTTATCATTGATTATATTAATAAGAGATTCTTCCTGGTCTCCCTGCCTCTGCCCCTCCCCAGTTTATATTCTTTCTAAAATGTCATGTAATATGACGATGCCACTCTCTTGCTAAGAAATCTTGAACGGGTCCGCAACACATACAGAATGAAATGCTAACTCTTCAGTATGGTCTAGATAGTGCTCTGTGTTCTGGCTCCCAATTATTTTCTCAGTCTCAAAAAGTGCTCTCCAAACTAATCACACAACTTGTACCCTAGTTTCTTCTGTCGCATACCCCCATGCCTTTTCCCCTGCCCCTTGGCTACCTCCCCCTGGTTTAAACTTCCATTGATTGATTGGTGCCTGACTGTTTCAATGAACTTTGGGCCTGTCACCTATTGTGTTTTTTGCTTTGCACCCTCCTGGTTTTTTGCCTGTCTACCTGGCTTGATTTTGCTACTTGTACTGCCTCTGACTTGTCTGCCTCATCATGTTACTTGCAAGCTTTATGTCTTCCTGTTCTCAATTATTTCTCAGCCTCCCCAGACCAGGCTCCTTGCCCTGTATCTGCAAACTGCTGTTATCTTGAGAGTGACAATGTATTTTTAATCAAACTGTTTTGTTGCTATAGGTCCTTGACAATGGGACACAAAATGCATCTAGCTTTGAGTGTATATTGCGACATTACCTTGTGATCCATAAATATTTTCCTTATTGTTATTGTTATTTTCTGTTGGGAGGGGGAAGGAAGCGGTCATGGCCACTAATCTAAGTTTAGGCTTTAACCTGTCTTAGGATATTTGTGACCCCTGCTAAAATTCTGAACTTTAAATGTCATTCAGTGACTTGATAAAATAGGAATTTTGTTTTACTATGAACTGAGCAGAGTTTCAGCATTTGACTCTTATACCACCGTTTCTATAGACTCAAAACATAAAAGAAAAATTCACCTTTTAACGTGAGTATCGCAAATCTCAGTCCTTAGCCCCCTGGCTCTCTACACACATCCCTATGTGATCTCATGAAGCCCGATGGCATGAAATGTTATCTATACCTGAAGGTATATATATATATATATATATATATATATATATATATATATCCAGCGCAACCACTCCCTGAACTCCTGACTCATATCTTGAACTGTCTACTAATCATCACCTTTTGGAAGACTCATATATAATTCAAACATCACAAATCAACAAGAGAATTCTTGATTTGCCAACTCCCATCCCCAGGGCCCTATATACTTGCTCGCCCACAGTCTTCCCCATCTCCAGTGTACCAGTTGCTAGACCAGAAAATCCACCCTACTCCTACTTCTTTCTTACAACGCCATCAGCAAACACTACTGAAGTGTATTTAGAATCTTACCTCTTCTTTCCACATTCATTGTGTTCACTCCACTTCACATCATCGTTTTCCTGGGTGATTGAAACACCCTCTTAAGTTGTTTCTCGCTTATTCACCCTTGCCCCCTGCATTTTATTCTTCACTGAACAGCCAGAGTAAGTCTTTTTAAAACATAAAGTATACAATATTTTTCATCTGCTTAAAACCTTCCAATGTCAAAGTAAAAGCCCATATCTTGCTGTGACTTGCAAGGTTTAAAATCATCCTGTTCCCTGCTGCTTCCTCAATCTGAAATCCAATCATGCTCCCCTCTCCCACTGCAGTCCTCAAAGATGCCAGCCAGATGGGCTTCTGCCTCAGGGCCTTTGCACTTGTGTTGCTCTATGCCTGGAATGCTCTTCTACCAGATACCATGGCTCACTTTCTCTCTTTACCCAAGCCTCTGCTTATTATTACCCTATCATTAGCAGTCTTTTCTGACCATTCCATTTACAATGGCACCAGCTCTATTCCCTCATCTTACTTTATCCTTCTTCATAGCACCCCTTACTACCTGATGTGCTTTATATACACATTTTTAAATTTCTTTACTGGTTGCTCCACCTCTCCCCTATGTAAGGATCATGAGAGCAGGGACATAAGTTTGTTCATTGCTGTATCTCCAGTTTTTAAAAAAGTATCTGGCATACAGTAGGCATGCAGGTATTGCATGCATGAATGGGTGTATTTGAGAGGTAGTTAAGTTTTTTTTAAAGGTTGTTTCAGTGGGCTAGATGCTGAGTATTCATTTGTGCAAAAAGAAAAACAAACAAGCAATAGGAAGTCCAAATTCTTCCTGCAAGTTTCCCTCAATCTTTGGACTGGCTTAATAACCCCTAAATCTCTAGGTTTCTTGACTCTTAATGAATCACTGTGTCTCTGCCCCATTTATTTCATGACTGTGATCTACCTTATATTGGTGAATTATTTTTTATGTACATGTCCACTCTTCCTAAGAAGACTACAAATTTCTTGAGGGTAAGCACTGGGTCTTATACTTATAGTAGGTACAAAAATGAGATTTTAACATACAAATTAAGCCTGGTTTCATTAGAATCTATTTTAATTATATCTTCAGTGCATACAAGTGATTAAAAATTAGGGCCATATTGCACATTTTGTGGCTTTCGGTCAAAAGTTAGGGTAAAAAGTAATTAAAAAAAAACCCCGGAAAACAGCACCTGTTCCTCTTTGCTTCTCTAGTCTGAGTTTTCTTTTTTTCTACACAGTAAGTTCTATATATGACTGAGTAAACCCCCTGGCTTGTTGGAGGTTGAGTGTAATATCAACACCAACCTTGGTATCAATACTTGAATAGGTCCCGACTGACAAATATTTGGGCAGGAGTGTGGAATATTTCATTCTAAGAGTATGAGTGGAGGTTGAAATATTTTCCACACATCTTCAACACAAGTTGGGTAACATAGGTGTTTAGTACAAGAAAAAAGGATGAGGAAATGTACCCTTAGTTATTTACAAACAAGGAAGAGTGTACCATTTTCTTTTGTACCTTAAAATACCCCCAAATCACATGTAATGTAACGCTTTAGATTTAGTCCATGGTGTAATTTCCTTGATGTCTGTTGAAAGACTATTGCCACATGCAAATAAAGATGTTATAATTTTTCCCCTCAATTTCATTCTTTCTCTTTATTTTTATGTATTTTTCTGCAACATTCTAAGTAATTTTGGTTTTCTTAAATATTTACCCTCTCTAGACACCTGCAGGTAGTAGTATCTCTGCAAAGTTATTATTTAGGCAAACCACACACACCTGATCTTTCAAATCTTTCCATATAAATCATTCCTTGAGTTTTAAAATTCTTAATATTGTCTGCCTGCTAAATTCATTTTAGTTTTCTGTATTTGTCTCACCAAGAGTCCTGAGAACTAAGCATAACCCCATCACGCCGATTCACGAGGTTCTTTTTGAAACGACCATATCACTTCTAATTGGGATTAGATGCCTGTGTTTATACCACCCACACCTCAGTTGCTTTTTTCTAGCTGTCATCTCTCATCGTAAATCCTGTTTTAGTTTCTTATAACAGTTCTATGTCTCTTTTACTATTATACCTTTACCAGGACCTTACTTCCATTACAGAAAGGTGTTTTATAACATTCTCTACAGAAATATTAGCTTACTAGGCTAGGTCTTATTTTTATTGCCTGCCTCCATTTCTAATCTGACTGTATTACTTGGTTTTGTTTCTCAGTTCAGAATGTTAACAGTGCTGTACAGACGGGTGTTGTGATTTGCCTGCAGAGGTTATTAAGATGTTATTTGCTTCTCCTCCCCAAAGTCATTAATAAAGACGGGGAAAGCCAGTTCAAAAGTAATCCCTGTGTTACTGCACTAGAAACCCTACCCCATCTCTTACCCCCAAAATTTTATATGCTATTACTTGTTCTTCTGTTTTCTTTCATTCAGTCAGTTGAATCCCTTTCATTATGTTCATGGCAAAAGTAAGGTAGCCCAATTTCATGAGTTGAATTAGATGAGTCCCTAATCTTTCATCATTGTTAAAGTCAGGATTTAGGACGTTTTAAAAAATGAATTAGTATTAGCTGCATCAAAAGAGCTTAATGAGAGTCACCTTGCATGATTTGTAAGGTGATTATTTTTTTCAAAATTTACTGAATAAGAGAAGTCTTTTGACTTGTTATGCTTTCCAGGAGTAGAAAACAGATGCTGGAAAGGGTAGGGAAAAAGGTCAAAGTGTGTCAAGGCAGGACTCAGCTCCTTTGCCACAGATTTGGTGGGGGGTAATTTTGTGTTCAAGTTACACTGGTGTCAACAGTCTGAACCAGGCAACACTCAGAAAGAGCAGCAGAGCTTATGGTCATTCATTTAATAATTGCGTGTCTACCACGGGCAGTGTGATGGCAATGATGACTAAGATAGACACATTCCCTACTCTGCAAGTACATCACACTGGCGTTAGCTGACAAGTAGAAAGGCGATTACAGTATGAGATGATCAATGCTCTGACCCAGGAAGTTCAAGTAGCAGTAGGAGCCCATTGGGGGAGTACCATCCCACGTTAGAACTAACTGATTGTGGACACATCTCGTGTTTGGAAGTGTTAGCAGTTTCAATGGAACTAGAGAGGAGTAAAACAATTGGGTCATCTTAGAATACTAATTTACTTGGGTTAGCATTTACTAATAATTTAGCTGTATTAGCATAAAAATAACTTGTAAGGCAAAGGAGGAAGAGCCATGAGACGTCTTCAGCATCATTGTTGAAAACACGTATGGTACACTATATAGTTCTCATGAAAATGTGATAAGAACATGTATACATGCAATGCAGTATGAAGCTGTAGAAAGAATACTATTGACCATTACTCACTGCTTATTCTTCACAGCACAACCATAAATAGTTAGTAGACATTCATCTAGTTGGTGAATACAATTAAGGTGATGCAGAGGGGTATAATTAGTTGAAACTGCATTTAAGCAATGAATATATCAGAAGGCAAACTTCCTTTGGGTTATTTCTAATGATGGAGAGAGAGGAGCTGTCCCACAATTACATCCGTGTGAGGTCCAGGTCGGAGGATCTGTGGTGGGACCATCCAGCTCCTTCCCTTACATGGAAACAGGTATCTCTCTCCTGTGAGCCTCAAGAAGTGCCGTCTAGGTTGGTGCTTTTGGTAAATCCAGGGAATGGAGTCTATTAGGCAATCCTGAAACACTCATAGGTGGCTTTGCCTCCCAGGAAGGGCACAGGCTGAGATAAGCCAGGTGGTGCAAGTGCCCTGACCTGGCTATCCTGGACTTGTAGGATATGCCCTTGATGCAGAGATGGTGCACCCCACTCTCTGGACCCAGCTTTGCCTGTAATAGCAGAGCAGTCTGCGATGTGTTAGCTTGACAATCTTCAATGTAGGCTTATTGCTTAACTTCAGCACACAAACATCTTTGTTCAGATTCTTAAGTTGAATGCAATTTTGCATACATGTTCAGTTCTGATTGATTTTCCCCATGTTCTCTATTTTAAAAATTGCTGCTCTGCCAGAATCTTCCTTGCTTCAAGAAGGTGTAACTACTTGGATGGCTATTGATCACATTCCCCTTTCACTATTCTCCTTTTCTTCTGCTCTTTTTGATTATCTGTATCTTCTATCCTGTATCAACTGCTGGTCTTGGCTTCAAATTCTTCTGATATTAAAAGTTCAAAATAGAAAATTTTGACTTTTTTATTTGTCAATATCTTCCTAAAAAATAAGTAAAGATGGGGATAGAACAACATGGATTATAGAACCAAAGATAGGGAGACAAAGGAGAAGGACCCCAAGAAAAGGAATATATGGACTGTGGTTATCCACTTTGCTGCGGACTCTAACACCAGTCTTGGGACTTGGATGAGTTTCTCCGTCTTTAAAATGTTCTCTCTGTTCTGACAATGATGGGCAGCAAGTATGGTTTGCTGAAAATAAGACATGATTTTAACAAATTGCAGTTGTGCTCTTGATCCTTCTGAGGTTATGAAAAATGGATTTGTAAAATGAACACCTTTTGTGAAAAATCACATTTGGGTGGTAACTAAATACATGAAAACCAGGCAACACTTTGGTGTCTTCCATTTACCACGGTATAGCTGCCTGCCATGTGAGAAATAATAAATGGCAAAGGATTCTTGTAGTGATGGAACTAGTCAGTATCTTGACTATGGTGATATGCGTGGATGCAGCAACCTACTGTGGTGGTAAAATTGTGTCAAATTTAATAAACACACACACACATAAAAGTATAACTGGGGAAATTAGAATAAGGTTACTGGATTGTATAATGTCAATTTCCTGGTTGTGGTAGTGTATTGCGGTTTTCCAAATGTTACCATTGGAACAAACTGGAATAAGTATACAAAGGATCTCTCCATTATTTCATATAACTAGATGTGAATTTGTAATTACCTCAATAAAAATTTCAGTTAAAGAAGACTTGCAGTGAAATCTCTGTCTGGTCTCAGTATTGCATCTTGATGACCTTTGCTTCTGAAAAAATAAATTGGAGCAAATTACTTTAAAAATTGGGATATAAGAATATATTTGCAAAGGAAAAACATCTTTGGAAAGTTAGTTAAGTTTGATAAATAACAGTAGATGAGATTGAATCATATTCTACTGGGCCCCAAACAAGGGGTTACTATAAAGCAATGCATTTGCTTTTCTTGTGTTTTGGTTCTGAAAAAAGCAGGAAATATTTAGAGCTTAAAGAAGTAAGCATATGTGACACTCATTTGCATGGTTATATTTGTCATAAAGCCAGTTTTATGACTCTGTAGACAAATCTTATGCATAATATGATTTGATACACTGAGTATAATGGGGTATCAACCAATTAATCAAGACATCTACTGTTATTTATCAAACTTAACTAACTTTCCAAAAGTTATGCTCTCCTATTTGTCCTCGAGGGTGCCCAAGCAAATGCTATGCTTCCCCATAGCTCAGTTATAGTTCCATGCCAAGGCCAAGAATCCGGGAATTCTCCAGCGTCTTATGTGTTATGCTTTAGAATGAACCTGTAGACTCTGAATTATCAGGAATTAAATCTTAGTTACATAGGGCCCTATGAATTACTCAAACACTCCACTCTGGACCCACAAATTGTAGATGGTGATCAAGTTACTGAATATTCATGTTGCTTCCTCAGTCAGCCTTGTTTTTCACAGCCTTGTTGACATTTTTGATTAAGGTTGCAAAGAGATTTTAATCTTCTAGAATACATGTTGAAGAATGGCTTTTTTTTAATTAAATTTATTGGGGTGACAATTGTTAGTAAATTTACATAGATTTCAGGTGTACAATTCTGTATTACATCGTCTATAAATCCCATTATGTGTTCACCACCCAGAGTCAGTTCTCCTTCCATCACCATATATTTGATCCCCTTTACCCTCATCACCCACCCCCCACCCCCTTACCCTCTGGTAACCACTAAATTATTGTCTGTGTCTATGAGTTTTTGTTTCTCATTTGTTTGTCTTGTTCTTTTTGGTCTATATACCACATATCAGTGAAATCATAGGGTTCTCTTCTTTTTCTGTCTGACTTGTTTCACTTAGCATTATTCTCTCGAGATCCATCCATGTTGTCACAAATGTTCCTATATCATCTTTCCTTAACGCCGAATAGTATTCCATTGTGTATATGTACCACAACTTCTTTATCCATTCATCTATCGAAGGACATTTTGGTTGTTTCCATGTCTTGGCCACCGTAAACAAAGCTGCAATGAACATTGGCGTACACGTGTCTCTATAGAGAAATGCTTTCAAATTTTTTGGGTAGATACCCAGGAGAGCGATTGCTGGGTCATATGGTAATTCTATTCGTAATTTCTTGAGAAACCTCCACACTGCCTTCCATAGCGGCTGCACCAGTCTGCATTCCCACCAACAGTGTATGAGAGTTCCTTTTTCTCCACAGCCTCTCCAACACTTGTTACTATTTGTTTTGTTGCTGAAAGCCATTCTGACTGGGGTGAGGTGATATCTCATTGTGGTTTTCATTTGCATTTCTCTGATGACTAGTGATGTTGAGCATTTTTTCATATGTCTATTTGCCATTTGTATATCCTCTTTGGAGAAATGTCTCTTCAGGTCCTCTGTCCATTTTTCAATTGGGTTGTTTGTTTTTTTGTTGTTGAGTTTCATGAGTTCCTTGTATATTTTGGATATTAGCCCCTTATCAGAGGAACTGTTTGCGAAAATCTTCTCCCATTCAGTTGGTTGCCTCATTATTTTGTCAATAGTTTCTTTTGCTGTGCAGAAGCTTTTCAGTTTCATATAATCCCATTTGTTTATTTTAGTTTTTACTGAAGAATGACTTTTCGCTATCTAAATTTTTAATTTAATGATCTATTGAGGTCTACAGACTACAAAAATTAACATTTTATTAATATAAAACATAGCATGTGTAGAAAAAAAATTTTTCTAACAGAAATATTTGGGCTACAGTTCTCATAAAAGGAAGGCTCACTCTTAAAGAGAATACATAATGTAGATTGCTAGATGCATTATAAAAGAGAAGGAAATAAAAAAAAGGAAAATTTGAATAAATTGTATTAGGTTGATGCAAAAGTAGTTGCAGTTTTTATTATTATTTTTAAACTTTTAAACCACAATTACTTTATTTTTTTAAAAAAAGTTTTATTTATTTAAGTGTGTTTTTCCAGGACCCATCAGCTCCAAGTCAAGTAGTTGTTTCAATCTAGTTGTGGAGGGCGCAGCTCACAGTGGTCCATGTGGGGATTGAATCGGCAACCTTATTGTTAAGATCTTGGTGTTCTATCTAACCAACTGAGCTAACTTACCACCCCTAAACTGTAATTACTTTTGCACTAACCTAATAATTCTTAGTTTTCATGTTTATCTCTGGGTTTTGTGGGATCTCCATGACACAATTTTTTCCATGATAAAATTATTATTCTCCTGGTGGGCCTTGTAATTAGGAAAAAACTCAAAGCTGATCTCCACCCTTGTGAGTTTTGGTTGAAAAACCTTATTCTTAGATTCAGTCAACATGAATATAAGGCTTATGTTCCAATCAAGCTTATAAAATAAAATATTCTTTCCTTCAAATTTGCCTCTGTAGCCTCCATCCTTCTCCATCAGACGTCAAAATTAATTCAGTCACAGTGGATACAAGGCATATTCTTCAAAAAAGAAAGCAAGCATTGTTTTCTTACAAATGAGTAGAAACTGCTGAAAGATGGGGCGCTAGCTTCTAGCTTTTATCTTGAGTTCCTGGGAGAGTCAAGGTGCTAAGAGATATTATCCATCCTTTTCCCAGATATTTTTAAAGATCCCTTGGCCTCCCATGTGCTGGAAGGTGAGAGAAGATTTAAAGTCTTTCTGAGAATGATTCCTCACATTACTGTGGTTTTCTATTACAGATACAATACTTATTTTCCCAACATCTGTGACACAGTTTTATTTTTCAGCTCTAAAGGTAATAAACACAGGTAACTCCTTTTAAGAAACAGAACAGTTAAGCATAAGATAAGTACCAGATTGTTTGCACTTAGCTCCAAGCAGTTCGAGTTATTTATCCTCTGATTACTTTTTGTTTTTCTAAGAAAAGTGCAGCTATGTGTTTACTAAGACTAAAGAAATTCAGCTTTGGAGCAGGAGTGTGCATTTCAGCGGCTATAGCCTTTGTTATTAGTTATTATTTATAACCAGGAGCCCTAATTGCCTCTCCTGTGTTTACCTATTTTAAAGGGTGCAATACTGTCTCTTTGAAGAAGAAAGAATGAATCTCTTTCGACAGCAGAGGTTGTCCAAGATGTGGTATGTAGGCTTCATGAGGAAAGAGATTTTCTGCCTTTGTTTGTTTGCTGTTCTATCCTAACACCTAGCATAGTGCTTGGTACACAGTAGACCCTCAGTAAATATTTGTGGAACGAATGAATGAATCCTCAAGAAAAATTGTGGGATGGGTTTATTGGAGCTTGATCTCCAATGACCTTCACCATGAGGAGGAAAGATTATCAGTAAGTTGCACTGATTCCTTTCTAGTCCTTCATCCTAAGAGCTGCCTCACCTTCTTCCAGCTACAGTACCTGAGGGAGCAGGGCTCTGTGGCCTAAGTTACCAAACTCTGCAATTCTTCAACAGGCCATAGTGGAGAATTTGGAAGGCTTTGAAGTGGCTGCCTCAACCCTGCAGAGAAATGCCAATTGGCAGAAAGGCCATTCCTGGTGCCACATGACTGGCTGGGCTGCGTGCTAGCCAGATGTGGAAGGCTTTCTCAGATTCATCAGATGCATGCCAACATAATTTAATTTTTGAATGCCCTAGGCCTGATTAATAAAGTATAAAACAGCAACCAATGCTTATAGTTTAGAGTTCTTATTTCATCACGAAAAACTCAAAGTATGTGTAGATAGGTAGGAATGTGCAAAGAAAAGCTAAGAAAGCAGGTTTCTGATAAGACCAGCATGTGACTTGTATAACAGCTCTGAATTATAGTCTGAAGGATGGAATGCTGACAGTTATTTTTTTCTTACTTGTGATCACTAGGATTTTATTTCCCCCTGTAACAGGTCATTTTGGAGCCAATCTTAAAATGAGAAAATACTTCGAAGAATTATGCATCATGTGGACTGTATCTCCCTTGTTATAGGTGGGGGCCAGTGCTTATGGAGGGAAAGATGATGCCCATATCTTCGGACATAATAGCTTTTGACAGATAGACTGAAATAATTTCTTTTTCGCCATGCAGTTGTCTGTAAATCTGCTTAGTTGGTCATCCAAAGTGATGACGTTTAAGATATAGTTGATACACTGTTTATCTTAAAGAAACATTTTAAAATTAATTCTTGAGACCTGTGCAATATTTTATCTTTTCAGTTTAATAATATCCAAATGTGCTTTTGGTTGCTTTTATGAAGCAAAAAACACATGTGTGTTGCCTCGTAAATCAGTCACTTTGCTTTGAAAATATAGTACATTTCAAGTATGTAGCAAAGGCCCTCAAAACACAATTATTAAAGCAACATGAGGAGTTGAGTTTGCTTCAGTTTGGGATTTTTAATAGACTTCACTGTTATGTAGTGAAGACAGAAATATGTCATAGGAGTCTCTGGTTAAGAGCGAAGAGTTTTTCTCTTGTTTTATTTTATATCCTCTTTTCTATCTGATGCTTAGAATGGGACATATACATTCATACTGTTGGATAAAGTTGTTAGAAAATATAATTTCCATATACCTACTCTTTTGAATCTTTAGATAAACATGTTGGCACATGAGCTCAAAATTTCAAATTATGACTTTGTAAGAAATTTTCATGTACTTCCGATGAAAGCACTATTATACTTGTGTTCTTTGCTTGATTTATCGTAAAATTATGTGAGACCTTTATGCTCGTGAAGCTAAAACATGTAATTTGAATGTTATTTCAAAATTCACATCGAATTTGCACTCTGTCAGTTTTATCTCTAAATAATTTTTATATTTCTTGGTTTATTTTAATTTTAACTCCTATCACCCAGTACAGACACCCAGTATCTCCTCACCTACACCCTGGAATAGTTAATGACATAGGACAACACTTTATATGAAAAAGCAGAAGTCCAAATTGAATATTCAAATCAATCGTGATGTTAATAGAGATAGAATTAGGAGTGCTATTTATTTTTCTCTTTCATACTTTTTAATATTTTCCAAATGTTCTACAGTAAGCATGAATTACTTCTGGAAGTTTTTAGTTGAGGTGCATTCTCATTTAAAAAATTTCAAGCAATGCAGAAAGGTTAAGATGAGAACTAAAATCCTACTACTTTGAAATAATAAATCATCAAATTAGGTGAACATCAGGCCAAACCTCTTTCTCTTTCATCACATACCTACTTACAGACACACAAACATACACATACATATACAAGGACAAAGGACAACAAGCCAACTAGCTAGAGAGACAGGCAAAATTATTTTTATGAATTCGGGATCAAATTATACATGTGTTTTTATAAAGAATTAAAATTTATGTTACTTTGATAATTTGTATCCCCCTTATTAAAAAGGCAAGGTGTTAACTACTGAAGTGAAAAATCACATGACTAGCTTTTTACATTATGTGTTTGTTTATCTGCTGCATCAAGTTATGTTCCAGTTCTTCCTTCTCGCCCTTTGTTCCTACCACCCGATTATGTGTATTTGATTAGAGCCTTCCGTGACTTTTAGGTAACATACTAGTGCTTTAAACACAGTATGGCTTATTTAGAAGGAGGAGATGCAAAGTGTCTTTTCCACCATAGGGATGAGTTCTGTGCAGAAACATGTCAGCTTCATCTCAGTTTTTCTGGACAGTTTTTATATTCAGTCACCAGCCAGTGGGCTAGACCATTTCTTACCAAATACCTTGCACTCCTCATGTAAATCTTTCTGAAAAAAAATAAATTAAAAGAAAAAAAGGATATAAAAGGACAAAATCTGAGACTCTTCAGATTATAAGACCAGACGAAATAAGTGGAGAGTAAACACAGGAATTTACTGTTTAAAGTTTTCTGGATTTAATGGCCGGTAAGCTACAGCCCCAAAGAAACTGAACAAAATATACTGAGAACAAGTTAATGGGACAATCAGCAGAGATTCACTTTCTTTTCACTGGTTGCTTGATTTTCATGGGACATGCCCAGGACCATCTTCCCCACCTGAAAGCTGAAAATACTTTTGTCTGAAGTGGCAGTAGTATCCTGAGGTTAGCTAGAACGAAGTCTTCACCGATAGACAGAACTGGGTTTGAAAGCTCTTTTTCTGCAAGCTAGTATCACATGTGACTCTGAGTATATCACTTAACCTCATTCTGGTTCCTCACTCCATAATATGGAATAATGAAATCTCACTTGGAGACATAATTTACATAAGAATCTATGTTACAGTAGGTACTTGACAAAGGCTCATGCCCCTTTCCTACCTTTTATCATCTAATTTGATGATTTTTTTTTTTTTTGGAGGGAGGGGACTTGAAGTTTTCAAATGTCACTTATATATAACTTACAGCTGAATTAAAATTAAGATCTAGAAATTTTTTTTTAAATTGGTGATTTTAATTCATTTATATTTTATATGATTTATTTTTTGAAAGTTATTTTTTTCCGTTACAGTTGATATTCAATATTATTTTATATTAGTTTCAAGGGTACAGCACAGTAGTTAGACATTTATATAATTTATGCAGTGATCTCCCGATTAGTCTAGTACCCACGTGTCACTATACAGTACTTTACATCTCTGTGACTACCAATTTGTATTCCTTAATCCCTTCACCTTTTTCATCTAGCTCCCCAACCCACCTCCCTTCTGGCAACCATCAGTTTGTTTTCTGTATCTATGAGTCTGTTGTTTTATTTGTTTGTTTTGTTCTTTAGATTCCACATATAAGTGAGATCATATGGTATTTGTCTTTCTCAGTCTGACTTATTTAACATAGCATAACACTCTCTGTTTTCATGCTTTATTTTTTCTACTTTTCCTGTGTTTTCATTTTTCCTCACTTCATTCTTTTTTCCCCTTTTGACTAAATTTTGATTTAAAAACTTCTTCTTTTCCTCCCTCTTGATTTGGAAATTATAAATCTTTTTTAAAAATTCATTACATGGTTGTTCTTAATCTTAACAAAATCTGAAATTAATCTGTTGTCCTTTCTAGCAATGCAATATCCTAATTCTGATCAATCTCCTCCTGTGTTGTACATTAATGGGATTCCGTCTTTTTCCCCTCATATATTTCCATCATTATTTTTATATGTTCAATGTTTGTTTATATTTACCCATTTCTTTATTTACCATCCCTTCTTTCATTCCAGACCTTTTTTCCCCTGGAATTATTTCACTTCTTACTGATTTATTTCTTTTAGCAATTCCTTTAGCAAGGGTCTGATTATATTAAACACAGATTTTTGTTTGCCCAAAATGCATTTATTTTCCCCCAAGTATTAAATGATGGTTTGGCAGAGTAAACAACTTGAGATGGACATTATTTTCTATCAGCAATTTGAAGATAGGGTTTCGTTGTGTTTTGAATCCACTGTTGCTCTTAAAAAACATATCTGTTTTCTATATAACTGTTATTCAATTGTAGGTAAACTTTTTTCTTTGGCTCTTTTTAAGATCTTCCCTTTTGTTTGATGTTCTGCAGTTTCCCTATCTGCCTAGAGGTGGGTTTCCTTCTTCTTTTTTTAATCTGTTCTGCTTGGGAATGTCTGGTTTCCCTTATTTGATCTATTTTTCCCTTTTGAATCATAAATCACATATTTGTTAAACCTTAGCATGTTGCTCTGCATGTAACTTAACTTTCTCTTGTATTTGATTGTGTCTCTGAGTTTCATGCTGGATAATTACTTTATAAGTCATTATTTCCTCAGTTCTGTATGATTGTTTATTTGACCTACTGAATTTTTAACTTTAATGATCACATTTGGCATTTGTAAGAGAACGAAATAAGTTCTTTTACAAATTTTTCTAATTTTTAAAAACAGCACTTTGATCCTAGTTTGTGATTTCATTTTCTGTTATGAATAATTAAAAATACTTATTTTTATATCCATATTTCTAATATTTGAAGTCCTTGGTGATTTAATTCTATTGTTGGTTGTTTCTGCTAACTGTTAAATATAGTTTTATATATATATACGTATATATACGTATATATATGTATATATACATATACATACATATATATATATGTATGTATATGTATATATACATATAGTTTGGATTGAGCTCATGTTTAAATGCCAGAGCTCTATGTGCAAGAATTTTGCAAAATTTAAGTTGAGGGTACATCCTTCTGCAGAGAATTTGTGTTTGTGTCTCTTGGTCATCCGAAGGTATAACTAACTCAGAGCCACTTAATGGTTTCTTGTTTGAACTTTCTTGAACCTACTAAGTAGTATCATTTTAAACCCGAACTCTGGAGTATGTCAATCCTGTGGTAATTGTCACGGAAAACTTCTATTTATTTTTTTCTGCCCTGACTTTAGGCCAAGAGTGACTTTTTTCCTTGTCGTCCCTTTTTGTCAATGATTGGACATGTTTTTAAAAGTAACTTTGTGGACCTCTCCTTCATTTATAGAGCTTAATTTTAACTCCTTTTTTGGGTTGACATCATGCCTTGCCTACTGTCCCTTAAACAGCATGTAAGCCTCTAGACCCCCAGGCCAGAGCATATGCCTGATCACAGTTATGTTGTTATTACTAGCCCAGCTACCCTATTTTGCCATGTATAATGTGCACCCATGTTTTGGGCCCAAACTTTCAGGGGAAAAATCATTCATTTAAATTTTTTAATTCAAATTTTTATTAGTTTACATTTCGGTACTTGTTTTTTGTATTATAAAGAAAGTTTAGCATTTATTTTTGTAACATATTGTGGTACAAGAAATGTTATGTAACAAATAATTAAAAAACACAAAAACAGATACAAGTACAAGAAATTTTATGTACTGGTAACAAATTTATCATATTTATGCATCATAGAAAGCCAAGAACTCTTCTTCCTTGCAAGTTCGTCATAAGTTCAACAAAACCGATCATAGTATTCCAGGGTATTATTTTGCATACAGGTATTGTTATTGATTTCTAGAGTTACACTTTTAACTCATAAGCATAAATAAAAGAATAAAAAACATTTATATGGATACGGGATTAATACTGCCCATGTATAATGCGCATCCTTACTTTTCTTTCATAAATCTGGGCAAAAAAGTGTGCATGATACATGGCAAAATATGGTATATATTTAAAATAAGTTTTTGTATTTCCATAGTATTTCTACATTTTATATGATGAGATTTCCCCCCCAGAGCATTCATTCTATATTATCAAAAATGGATCACACAATATTCTCATAATTATCATCCTCTTCCTCCTCTCTAGCCTCTTTCCAGTCCATTCACCACCCAATAGGCAACGTGATTTTAAAATGCAATTGTGATCATGTCACTTCCCTTGTAAAAACCCTTCAATAGCTTCGTGTTGTGGGCTGAATTGTATCCTTCCTGGTACCTGTGACTGTGACCTTATTTGGAAATAGGGTCTTTGCAGATACAATCAAGGTAAAATGAGACTATAATTCACAGATTGGTGTCTTCATAAGACGGAAATTTGAAGACAGATACAGAGACACACAAGGAGAAGCCATATGGTGATTGGAGTTAACTCAAGGAATGCCAAGGATTGCCAACAACCACAAGAGCTAGAAGGACACAGGATAGTTTCTTTCTATGAGCCCTCATGTAGGAACCAACGATGCTGTTAACTTCATTTCAGACATTTGGCCTCCAGAATTGTGAGACAATAAATTTCTGTTGTTTTAAGCCACCTAGGAAATGGTAGTTTGTTATAGACACATTAGGAAAGGAATACACTGATAAACAGTTGGACTAGTGAAAACTAGTATGGCAGACCAGAGAAAACGGAAAATAAGTGTTTTCAGAGTCACCTGAGGCCTAGGAGCAAGCTGACTGACATTGCAGAACAAACATTCTTTCTCTTATAATTGATATAAAATAAAAGATTCTTAGTATGGTCTGTTATGCCTTTTTGATCTTTCCCACTTTACTTTTCTAGCTTCATCTGCTTTCGTTGCTTTCACTGGCCTTGTTATGATTCCTTGAACGAGCCAAGCTCTTGTCTGACTCAGAGATTTTGTATATGCTGATCTCTCTGCCTAGGAAACTCATTTGCCTGTTTTGCTTGGATAACTACTACTCATCCTTCATGTCTGGTAAAATGTCACTCTTTGAGAACCCCTTTTATAATAACTCTCCCTCTCACATCAGCCATCTGAATTAGGTCCCTTAGTTATATCTTATGCAATTTCCCCCCTTCCTAGCATTTATCATGGATTATGACTAGCATATGTATGTTATTTGTATGATTATTTTTTTAATGCCTGTCTTCCCCACTAGGCTGTATGCTCCATTAGGCAGTAACAATGTGTGTTTTATTCTTTTCTATTTTTCTAGCTACCAGCATAGTGATGGGTATGCAATAAATATTTTTGAATGAATGAAAGTACATTTTCATACTTGTGATTAGATGGATGGGCACAAAGAGAAAAATACCGTTTTTTTAAAATTGTTTTTATTAGGGCCAGAGTTTCAGGTGAATTGTTTCAATCATTTTTTCTTATGTAGCTATACTAACAGGTTAATTGTAAACATCATCGTATTAAAAAAGGAACCACTTTGCATTCACTCAGAGTCACATTTTGAAATATATTTGAAATGCCATCTATTAGTATAATTAGTATTTTTCACAAATTGCTTATGTTAGGTACTATTTAGCTATTTAAATTAGTTTCAATGTTCAAACTCAGTTCTCTATTTATACCAAGATAGCAGAAACATCGAAGACATAAAAGTTGTACTTTTTATAAAAAAATAATATAAATTTGTCATTTTGTGTTAAATTACAGGTAATATTTAAGATTGTCCAGGATTTTTTAGGTAACAATTCTCAAAATTCTTTCTGGAATGTGGCTTGTGAGGCCCATATTGTGGAATTCTCTACCTGCTTGGTTTGGCAGAGGGCCAGCTTACTGATCCTTAGAGCAGGCTGTGAATTCACCTTTTAAATGATGTGTATTCGCTGTGTGTTTTCTTTGTACTTGTGCCCCAGGACAGTTAAATTACAGAGGGCACAATTCTATACATCAAAATATAGCACAAATAAGGATGGCCCTAGGACCCAAGGAATTCTGAGAAAATCCAACTGAAGTAACAACTACTATGTTCAACCCCAGCTGCTCCCTTAAACAACCCTCTCTAGCTCACCTCCGGTAGTAAGTAAATTTGTGCCTGTGTTGAAGAAAGTAAGCAAACACATGGGAGCACCACATTTGGAAATGCCACTTTGCTAAAATAACCTCTTGATCGTTCCTTAAGGTTTACTGTGGATGGCCTTAAACCTGGGGACATATAAGTTTAATTGTGTTACATGTTTTCTAAGTTCTGGAAATGTTATTAAGTTCTAAACTTTCATCGAGTAAAATTGATAATTGGTACCCACTAGAAGGACACCTTCCAGATGGGCAGGTGGGATTGTGTTGTGTCTTTTTCTCTAGACGTATCTTGCTTGATGCAGGGATCAAGTGAGATTCAGGAACATGGAGTCCATTGTTGTGAGTCCATATGTGACCTGAACAGGCCTGGATGCCTCACTTGGCCACTATTCCTCCAAGTCGTGTGTTCCTCATTGCATGGCTGTGGGCCTTGTTCACTTTGCTGTTCATTGTGGCCTGGAATTCAAGGATATAAACCCTGTCACAGCCATCATGATACCACTGCATAAAGGGGTGAGGGAAGTTATGTATGAATATGGGGCAGGTCTCATTCTCCTAATGGACCCCAGAATCCTGTCTCTCTCACCACCATTCAAAGTCATGTGAAAAAAATCAGGGAAATTGCAGTCCACTCAGCAAGATTTAAAAACCGTTTCCTAATTATTACTTCTCCTACTGTCCAAGAAAATAATGCCCAAGAAGTTAAAGGTGTGTGTTTTCCTCCTACTATTAGTCAAAATAGCTAGTAATAAAAATAAGAGGATTTTCCAAGACCATAGAACATTAAATTTCTGAACTAATTGTACTGAAAGTTTATGTTAAAATTAAATTTTAAAACAATTATCTCCCAGAGATAGATTTTTTTAAAGTGGAGTTTTAGAAATTTTAAAAGGTATGTTAAAAAAAAAAATTTAAGTATGCTACTTTTATGTCTGGGGCCCCCAAATTAATATAACACTATTATTGTGAACCAAAATAGGAGTGAGCTGGGGGCATGGCACAGAGTTACAGTTCAACTGAGGTGATCTGAGATTACCTTGATATGATTTTAAGCTCGTGGAATAGGAAGAGATTTGGAATTTAACAATATATAAGGATATATTAACCTCTTCTCAGAGGTTATACGTTAGATGATAAGAGCTCTGAAAAGACTTCTGTTTCTAATGCAGTGTATTCAGACAAATATAAACTCTAAAAAAGGCATCTGAATGAATAGATTGGCCAGGAAATTAAGGTTGAAAATGAACACTGCTGGAAACGATGAGTTTGGAAAATGAATGTGTTTTTTTCTGAGACGTGAAGTGGAAGAAAAAGGAAAAGGGAATATGATTTATGAAGATTTTGCAATCTGGTACTAAACAAGGTGGACTAGTAATGGCGATTCAGCCTCCAGATAGATACTGTCATATCGTGATTTACAGCATGGGATCTGCGAGTGGATAAAGGATGCTATTTGCATTGATCGCATAGCCAGCCTTATTTCATCAGAATTTAGATCTTTAGAATAAATGGGATACGTCTGATAACATTTGTATAGTAAATTGCTGAGAATTGATTATAAGTGATAAAACAAAAAGATATTGAAAATGAACTGGTGAAAAAGATTGAAAAACTATAATTGCATGTGAAAATAAAACTGGTTTATTCAGCTCTGGATCTGGGCTCTATTTTTTATGGTTTGACAGGCAATTTAAACTACAAAATTAAACAGTAAAAGATATAGCATTAAAAAATAAATGAATTTAGAGAGCCACCTTCAAAAAAAAATCTCAACAGAAATCCAAACTTCTTAGAATATCCTTCGTTATTCTGATGTTCCTTTTATTTAGTAAAAGCTTTTGTTTGCAGGAGTTTATAGTGAATGAGCTAACATGGATTTATTATAAGATTTTGCCACTGAACAGCTTTAATGAATATTGGAAGATGTTATTTTTACCCCAGATCTATCATGACAAAGTTGTTTCAGTGACTGCCACTTTTGTAAAACGTACTCTGGGAATTTTTTTTTTGTATTAATATACTTTATTTGTATTTTTGATAAGTACTAGCTAGCTATTTTCTTGTTAGTATGCCCTCTCCCGTAGGCAAACTAAAGGTGTGTTTCCAGAGCTTTTTTTTCAGTGATCACCAATAAAAATTCCTAGATCTAGGGTCAGGAATGTAGTTTTCCCATAGACCTGAGTCAGGGCTGAGTTCATGGTCATATGACCCGCACGCTTGCACAGGACCCTATGCTTAGGAGGGCCCTGCACTTGATTTAAAGTTCTGCTGTCTAGGTCTTGAAATTTTCAATAATTTTTGAACAAGAGCCCATGCATGATCATTTTGTATCGGGTCCCACACATTATATAGCCACTCTTGCGGATAGTAATATAATAGCTGACATTTATTACATTCTTACTGTGTACCAGTCATTGTTTTAAATTTCTCATATATCTGTCAACTCATTTAATATTTGTAACTCTCTGTGTTAAGGTGTCATGCTACCCATTTCACAGAGGAGAAACTGAGCACAGAGAGGTTAAATTGGCAAAACTGTAAGCAGTGGAGCATGGACCCCAGATTCAACTGCCTACTTCTAGAGTGGGTGCCCCTAACTGCTGACCCTAGTGCCTCGGTCGCACTTACTTTCTCTTCCAGTCCAAATTCCTATTGCCTGTGATGTGCTAAAATGGGCAACGCCTACCGAACTGGTGTGGAAGCTGCGCTTGCTGAGAATGCATCTGGCAAATGCAAATACGTGACCTGAAGAAGTCAAGCATCATCCCTTCATCTCATCTCAATTAATTAGCTGTTACCTTGGGCAGTTTTCTGAGGGAATGAAAGGAAGAAGGGAAATGAGTCGGGGAAAGAAGTTTTTCCGAAATAGGTGAGAGTGTGGGCTGCAGACAAACAGCGCTCTGGGCACCGAGCTTGGGAGGAGTGAGGTGGCGCAGGCACTGTGCGGGTTGGCAGATAAAGGAAAACATAAGGAAGTACAATCCATGTTGCCTGTTTAGCAGTTTGATAATGGCTGATGCTGGAGACAAATGCATGTGGTTTTAAATTGGTTTAGGGGGACTGAGTGAGAACAACATTTTTCTGATTTGCAGGTGGCTGCGTATATGAGTGCTGGTGGCTGTGTGGCTGGAGGTGGCTGGCAAATGGAGGACAAATGTTGAGAAATGCAGTGAGACACTTCCTGTAGCTGGGCCTGGCCGTGGGATTTGCAAGCTAACTGGTTTCAGGCTACCCGGGGGTGGGGGAGCCTTCTTGCTACCCCCCAGATCATACCATCTAGGATGTGGACACCTAGTAGGCACTCAGCAGTATGTGTGCAATGAATCTAGCAACTGCCCACTGCACGGCTGTTTAAGGCGAGCTCAAAATTGAGCAACTGTTTTTCTGACTGACTGATTGGACCCATCAAGTTAACAATTTGTCATACTTCTCCATCCCAGCCCTCACTGTCAGTTGTGGGTACACAGAGCAGGGCAGGGACCTTGAACACTCGTGTCTTGTTGGGGGTTGCATTCCCAGTGCTTAGCACAGCAACTAGAACATGCTGGGGGCTTAAATGTTTTCCGAAGAAATGATTGAATGTTGTTAATGTGGGATAAAAATCAAAGTCCATGTTTTAGCTCTCAGGTTCCATATTTTCCCTCCCAGCTCACTGCATTTTGATACCCTGTGCAGCGTGCTTATCATTGAGAAACTCAGATGGAGGCTTCTTGCTTTGAGTCAGCTACAGTGCTAAAGGCTGGGAAACTGGAGGAGCCCATTTGCTTTGAAGGGGAGGCAGCTATGAGGAGGCTCTGAAGTCTCTACCTTCTAGACGACCTCCTTGGAAGAGTATTTTTTTTCTCTTTAATACCATCAAATGTAGAACCCAGAGAACGGCAGCCACATGATTATACTTAGCTATGTTAGATGTCTGTGCCATGCTTAAAATTTCTGTTTTGGGGATGGCCTCATAAAGTACATTGCAGCACTCCTAAGTCTATACTTTTAACAAGAATGTCTTAGATGTGCATCTTTTTTTCTGGAGATTTTACCATCTATCGCTTCTTTTTACCAGGCCTGTATTTCTGATTAGAGAGGTTAAGGACTGTTGCTCATGTCACCTCTGCTTATTTTCATAGCCGACTTCAGGGATATTCTGTCACTAAGATATTTAGTGACAGAATATCTAACGAATCATCCTAAATATTCTGTCATTTATGATGGATCACTACTCATCTCTGGTAAAAAAAAATAAAAAAGGTATTCTTTTAAATTTCAGGTATTGCTCTAAAAGGCATGATATACTACATATAAGGAAGTAGCAAGAAAACACTCTTAAATGGTGAGCATTTTTGAATCTGAATTACATAAAAATCAAAGAACCTGCATGTGGTTTAATTTGTTTATGTATCTGGACAATCTGAAAATTCAGACATTTAGACTCTACGCCCTCCATGTGATCAGGGACTCTGCTCACCTTGTTTGTAGCTCACATCTATTGCCTAGCACGGTGCCTGGCAAATATTGGGAACTCAGCACTTGTCAACGGACTTCTCAGCATTCTGAAATCATTTTTTTTTTGTATTAAAAAGCTTTGACCTTGATTTTTGAAGATAATACAAATTAAAAATTGATAATTAAAAAGCTGATGTACTTATTATCACTCACTTTCTACTGTGTGTACTTGAAGGCGTGATGGATTAGCCCCCTAGAAATGAGCAGGGCTGCTGGATACAATGAGGAAAGGCAAAAGGATAGAACCGAGAGGGTAAGAATTGCTATCACCATTCACGCTTCCCATTTTCCAGTTGAATATGGGGCTAGAAGAAGGTCTAGGGAGGGGGCATTTTCAAGAGGAGTGAATAGGATAACATCACGGACCAATAGGTATGCATGTGACTACCATCCAGTTATTTATCTCCTTCTCCGCCTAAGTATCCGGGGAGAGTATGTTGTCTGAAAGAACATCTTAGGAACGTAATGCAAACAATGTGCGTGTACTCCACGTGGCAGTGTTCTCTGCTAATTAGTTTGGCAAATAAGAGTGCTTTTGAAAAAACAGAATCCTGAGTCCTAGGAAATCATTTTTCTCTCTCTGTAAGAAAACTCAAAAGAGTTTTTGTTTCTCTGTTTGTTTGTCTTCTTCCTTTGTTCTTTTCAGTTTTATGTCCCACATATCAGTGAAATCATATGGTTCTCGACTTTTTCTGTCTGACTTATTTCGCTTAGCATAATGATCTCAAGATCCATCCATGTTGTCACAAATGGCAATGTTTCATCTTTTCTTATGGTAGAGTAGTATTCCATTGTGTATACATACCACATCTTCTTTATTCAGTCATCTATCAAAGGACACTTTGATTGGTTCCATGTCTTGGACATCGTAAATAAAGCTACAGTGAACATCGGGTCATACATATCTTTACAGATAAATATTTTCAGATTTCTTGAGTTCATACCCAGGAAAAGGATTGCTGGGTCATATGGTAATTCTATTCGTAATTTTTTGAGGAACCTCCACACTGCCTTCCATAGCGGCTGCACCAGTCTGCATTCCCACCAACAGTGTATGAGGGTTCCTTTTTCTCCACAGCCTCTCCAACACTTGTTACTATTTGTCTTGGTGATAAAAGCCATTCTGACTGGGGTGAGGTGATATCTCATTGTGGTTTTTATTTGCATTTATCTGATGGTTAGAGATGTTGAGCGTCTTTTCATATGTCTATTGGCTATCTGTATGTCCTATTTGGAAAAATGTGTATTCAGGCCCTCTGCCCATTTTTAAATTGGATTTTTTTTTGAGTTGTATGAGTTCCTTATATGTTTTGGATATTAGCCCCTTATCAGAAACATTGTTTGCAAAAATCTTCTCCCATTTGTTTGGTTGCCTCTTTATTTTGTTGACAATAGTTAGACAATAGTTTAGTGGTTAACAGAAAGTGAGAGGGAAGGGAGGTGGTAGAGGTGGGTAAATGGGATCAAACATACAGTGATGGAAGGAGAACTGACTCTGGGTGGTGAACACAGTGTGATATATAGATGATGTGTTACAGAATCGTACACTTGAAACCTATGTAACTTTACTAACCATTTTCACCCCAATAAACTTTAATTAAAAAAAAAGAAAACTCAAAAGGCCATACACTTATTTACCTGTTATTCAGTGGTATAATTCTAAATGTTTGTTAAAGATTTAAAAGTGAGCTGGTGCAAAATATCCTGTGGTATCAGGGTACCAAGGAGCAAAGCACTCACAGTCTACGTCAGTTCTAACCCTGCTGGCATCTGCCATCTTTGTAGATAGCAAAGACTTTTACAAGAAGTCCTTCACTTCCTTAATTATGCTAGACAGGTAGAAATCCTTGAGAGAAACTCCAGAGTAAGGGTGAGTTTGAAATTGTGTGAAAAGTTGCTTCTGTGAACTCCTTGTTGCCCGTAAGTCACAGACTTTGAAATGGAACACATTTCACAAATTGGGCTTTCCCATCATTTCTTTCAGGGAACTGGCTGTCCTATTTCCTCTAATAAGGCTATAAGCCTGCGAATACAATGTAAGCTTTCAGGGCACATGATTAGAGAGGCTTGCTTGTACAGACTGAACACCTTGGAGCAATACTCCGACCCCTCCCTTCAATCACACAGCTCCTTAGCTGCGGTAGAGAGGGGCCTTTGGCTAAATACATTGTTATATTTATGTGAGGAAAAGAAACAGGTAGATCAGGTGTGTGTGGAATGTTGACTTTCAAGAACAGAACCAGACTGCAGGGGACCATTTTAGAATCTGCAGGAATGTCATATTGAAATATTTATTTCTGACTACCCGGAGCAAATTCTGGAATGAAATTCTAGATGCTCTATACTTGGAACCTGGATGGACTCATTGCTTCTGTCCATTGGAGTGGGAAAGGAATTCAGCCCAGAGAGCTTCTGGAAAGAGTCAGCATAAGGAAGGAGAAATGGCTCTGAGAAGAATTTGACTTTCCCTAGGCTCTTGGTGTTTTTCAGCTTCAATGCTCACTCAGAGCCAGATATTTTGCCGATTATAAGTGACAGGTAGCTCTTCTCAATTGCACCCCAGCAAACTCTGTTCATAGATAACTGAAGGTCGAAGATCTTTTGTGACTATTATTGGCAGGGAGCTTTATCTCTGGTCAATGGGTTTGGTAAAAACAATTTGCACACTATAAGAATAAAAACGTTCAATTAGCAAGGGCTTACTCTGTGTCAGATACCTATCGTCTAGGTGTTGTAAAAAGCACTATCTCTTTTAGTGCTCACCCTTGCCATATGAGGTGGGTATCATTGCTTTTATTTTATATATGTAAAGGGGGAGATTAAACATTTGGGCTAGGATCAAACAGCTAGCAAGTAGCAGAACCGTGGTTCAAACTTATGTCAGTCTTACACCAGATCTTGTGCTTATAACCATAGCCACTAAGACTAAAACAAAAATGGGAAGGTACTACATAATATTTGTACAGTGTAGTGGTTTCAATTCGAGGGAAAATATTCCTCAATGATTCTAATTCTTCCTTCCTTCTTTTCTGCCACAACCCATTGGGAACTACTGGTGTTATACTTTATAAAGTTATAAAGGGCTTTCATTTGGTAAATATACATTTTTCTTATTTAAAAATTGGGACTTTTCTATTCCTGGTAGCTGTCTTATTTCCTTTAATGATGGAGTAAGTTTTAAAATACAATGTAAATTGTATGGGAGTATAATTCGAGTAAGGTTGCCAGATAAAATACAAGACACCTAGTTAAATTTGAATTTCAGGTAAACAACAAATAATTTTTAAAATTATATGTATGTACCAAATATTGCATGGGATATATTTATAATAAACTATTATTCCTTGTTTTTTGAAATGAAAATTCATCTATGCAGTTTGTAATTTTAGTTGTTATCTCTGGCAGCCCTAAATTAAATCAGAGAGCCTGTGTACAGAGAATAAAACTTGGATTTGTGGTTTCATGCCAATTCCTCAGCAGCCAAGGGAAAACTCAAATGAAATGGGTCAAAGAGAAATCTTGGGGCAAATAATACTGTGTGCTTGCCTTGTACAATTAGCTTTTCATCAACTCTTGCTAATCTCAAACAATGTTTTCAGTCATTGATATTTTGCATAGAATGAAGAGGGGTGGTGGGTGGGAGATGAGGGTAAGGAGGATCAAATATATGGTGATGGAAGGAGAACTGACTCTGGGTGGTGAACACACAATGGGATTTATAAGTGATGTAATACAGAATTGTACACCTGAAATCTATGTAATTTTACTAATAATTGTCACCCCAATAAATTAAAAAAAAGAAGAAAATGGTTAGAAACTTTGCAAGGGTTATTTTACCTTTATCAGTTTTTCAGTCAAATCTCCACTGAGGCAGGATCCTCAATGCAAACCTTATTTTAACATTTTCATGTTTTCAGTTTTTATCTGAATGTACTGCAGGCCCTTTGAGGTCTTCTGGAAAAAAAGTCCTTTCTTCAGCAGGAACATAAACTTGTTCAATTGAGATTGGCTTTTCTGCTTTTGAAAGCTGGCACATGGAGAGCTAAGTGTGTCCCTTCATCTACTGATCCCCATTGGTTGACCAGACATGGAAAACTGTGGGTACTCCCCTAGTAGTTTTGACTCTGATTCAGAAAGACTGTACCCCTCTTTTTAAAAAATGGAATAAAGCCAGTAATGATTCAGCAATGCCTAGTTTTCTGGGCAAAGGAAGCTTCTTTGGTTATATCTTAGTAAGAATTGAGGTGGTCATAGAGATAGAGTGTGTGTCTGGGGCAGCGGAGGAAATGGGGAGTATGTTTCCTTTGTAGAGTGACTTTGACTAAAGAAACTATTTAGCTCTGGAAATTTACTTGAAGAATATTTTAGAAATATATCTGTTCAGTGAGTACTGCATATTTTAAGCAACAAATCAACCTGTAATACTGCGCTGCAGCAACATTTATTACAAAAAAAGTTGCTCATGTCATAGTAGCAAAACATTAGTGGGATGTTGTGAAATGAAAGAAAAGCTTTATTTTCTGACAGTATTTATAGCTTTTTAAGACCCAGATTGCCCTTACTTTCTGAGTTGCTGTCTCTCTGATTGATGATGTGTCCCATATTCGGTTACTTTTCCCCACATGTTAATTTCAGATGTTTCTCACTTGATGTATATGGATTGATAATATACAGGAAAGTAAAAACACACGGAGAATTTTAATATATAATAAAAGGTGTTCTGATATAAGCTATCTGAGATCTGAGTTCTTTTACCCACTCTCTGTTTTATTTAACAACAGCCAGTCTATCAAGACTTTGCTTCACTCAACGATTTCATGTTAATCATCTTTTGTTTTATAGCCCCTTATTTTCCTGCTGGAATCAATATCCCATCAACTTCACTGACCATCTACTCTGTGATCTATGAGATGGTGCGAGTAGTACAGGCCTGAATTTATACCAGAGCAATTTGCTTTAAATGTTACCAGCATTTTATCCAAAACATTTCTTCCAGTTTATTCTCATAATTTTACTACTTCTCGTGAAGTTACTTACCGGCTTTTAGAGAAAAGAGGATGACAAGTAAAACGTAAAATGCCTATATAGAAGATACAAAAATTGGACTTGAAAACACAAAAAGGTTAAGGTCATCTAAGTGACGCAGGTGAACCCGAGAAGTGTTGGTTCTGTTTTCACACTGTGTGGCTGCAGCAACACAAATTTGATGAATTCATTTCCACCTTGCTGGCCAAAGTGGGTTGTTTCAGTGAGAACATATTTTAAAACAGTTTTGGATCCTGCTGGTATATTCAGATTGCCTTCATTCAGGCAAAATTAATCAATTTGGCACCACACTGATAATCTTGGACTCCTTTCCTTCTCTCTGCCTTCCTTCATTTAGCTGGGTGGCAGCTGTCCTTTAGATCATTAGTATAAATTCAAGTTGCACACCACAGGAGGCTTTGAGTTTTTGTGAAGATTAATTTATAAATTAAAAGTGCATTATCCACCTCTAAAAATAAATTATACAGATTGTGACACCAGCATTTTTAATAAAATAGATGATTGTTACTTCGTTTAATCTCATCACCAAATGTAATTGTTTGCTATTACTGAAAAGTGGACAGTGAATTCTTTCTTGATGCCTGCTAAGACATTTTATCTCACAAGAGGATTTTAATGGTAATGATGACATCTTGTACTTTTCAATGATTATTATAATTTATGTTAAAAGGTACTGTTTTCTTTTTAAATGCAATACATTTTGTCAACATGGTGGAAGGTCTAATTTCCAGTGTCCACATCAGGCAAATATATTTAATTTGTTCCAATATGACTTGTATTCTGCTTTGAGTGTATGATAGAATATAGTGAAAAAGCAAACTCAGTATGTGTGTAAATTCACTTTCTTGCTGAAATTGTTTAGACTTGGTCCTTTAAGGGAAGGTTCCAACAGCATTGTGGAGACACAATTCTTGGAAGACTTTTGGTCTCAGCTTTCTCCTTTGTAAAACGAGAACAATAATCCCTGTCCTGATGTCCTCTTAGGCTGCATGAGAAAAATGTAAAAGTGCTTTAAAAATAAAAGTAGTGTACAGAGTCATTCTCTTATTGTAAAGAGAGTGGGGCCTATGAGGATTAAGCAAGACAAGAGTCCATGGCAACATATGGAATGTCCAGTTGTGTTGTTGAAAATTATTATAAGAATTTGTTAATTATACTTTTACTGATGTCTTCTAACTTCAAGCATCTATATATTTTTTCTTTCTTTTTCCTGTAACTTCTTTATTTTTGGTCTCTATATAAGGAAATCCCTTTTGCCATTGCTATCACCCTCTCAACTGTGGAATTTTGAAATCATCTTTTACAGCTTGCTATGTCTGGTGGTCACGAGCAGATGTTGCTTAAAGTAGCACATAACATCAAATTTTTCTTTGAGCATCCACGCACTCTTGGTGGCCAGCAAGACCATATTGCGGGATAATTCTCCTCCCCAGGAAGAGGAGATTGCTCCATTAGAGGGGTTCATTTTTTCTTGGAGCTGGTCTGCAGGGTTTCTGCTGCACTAATTCAGTTCTGAACTTGCACCTAGCCATGTCCTCATAGATTCATGCTGAGAATGGCTACCATCTACAAATGAATCGATTTGCTGAAGGTCTGTCCCTCTCAAATAAAAAATGGAGAAAGTTACAGCTATTTATTAGGCAACAGTTACTCAAATGCAGTGCCGTGCATTTACAAGAAAACTCTTAGAAATATAAAGAAGTGATTTATTCACAGTGGGAATAGGGTTAACACAGATTAGAAACATCTTTTCCTCTTTTTCTGCCTTATCTTTTATATTTTATAAGAGATTCAAGCCAGTTCTGAAGTATTTCTAGTGAGTGTTTTATTTTTACTGGCAAAAAGCAGTTTTAGCCAGGTAGTGAAATTCCACCATTTACTAATGGTGTCTGCTTTTGAAGTATAACTCTTTCACTGAAGGCAGAATTTATGTTATGGATAGGATGTTGTGCTACATACATGTAAGTTTTTGACATGCTAGTTTATAAGGACTGGCCGATGAGAAGCCCTTAGGGGGAGAGATCAGACTGGCACTCGGGCAACTAAAGTGCATAAGGGTCATCAATTCAAAGACCAGTTTTCAGGAAAGAATTAAAAAATATATATATGTATTTAAATGTGAGTAAGTAGACCATGACTCTTCTTTAGGTCTTTATAGATGCAGAATCCCAGGATTGCCAGAAAAATGAGGTCAAGGATCAGGTGTTTAGGGAGAATTTGTACTGAATCTGATTCCACTGTGAACCTACAAGAGTATCCCAGGAAATCGGTATTAGCAGGACGGCCAGTGTCAGTTGTGCAGTGTGAATGCAATATCCCAACATGGTCCCTAACACCCCTCCTTTCTCTGCATGCGCTTGCTGCTCTTCACATCAGGAGGCAGAGCACAGATCTCCTCCACTTGCATCCAAGCTGCCCTGGGGATGGCTTTGACCCATATAGAATGTAGGAAAAATGGCATTTTGGGACTTCTAAGCCCCAGTCATAGGAGACTTCCGCTTTCTTTCTCTTGGAATGTTTGGTCTTGAGAACTTCACTCTTGGAAATATTGTGAGAAGCCTGAGCTGCATGGAGAGGGCCTGTGGAAGAGAATGTAAATGCTCTGCTAGATACCCCAGGTGAGCTTACAGCAGCCAGCCACCACCGATGGCTCCTATATGAGTGAGCCATTTTGGATACTATAGTCCTGAACCCCAGATGACTGCAACCTCAGCTGCTGTCACATGGAGCCGAAAAGCCACCTAGCTGAATCCAACAACTGACAACATCTTGAAACTTGCTGCAGTATTGCTTCTACCCCAAAGAGTGTCTTCTTCTAGTTCTAGAAGGTCCTCTGTAGTCTGGGCATGGCCCTGAGTGTTAGAATAGATCAAGTTAGAAGCTATGTCACTAGATAAGAAGTCTACATATCAGCAGTTTACCTGCCTGCAGGGAGGTTATGACCCCATAGTCTTCACACTGTAGTAAAACAGATTTTTGCGGTTCAAATGGATGATTGAAGTGTGCTGGGCTGACTCTTGGGGGTAACATGATAAGTTAGAAAATTGTCACTTGGAGAGAGGCTCTTCCCCAATCTTTGGAGGATGATTTTGGTTGTGAAAGGGGCAGGGGGTGAACACTGACTTTTTCTGAAAGTCTCATGAGATTTTTGTCACAGACATCTGAAGGAACCTTGATCATTTAGGCAAGAATATGGTGCTTTCATGTTCTAATCCATGTGGCAAAGAAATGAAAGCTTTGCCCAAGAGCTGTTTACACATTTGTGCTTTGTGTTAGTTTTACATTTTACAGTTTTATGTTATGTTTTAGCTTTTTGTTTTTTCCTGATCAAATCAGGGCCCATGCTTTTATAAGTAAATCTGCAGTTTGTTTTTCAAATGTTTCCCTTTAACTTTAATTTTTTGTTTTGTTTTTTTGTTTTGGTTTCTTGTTAAAGTTTACTAAAAGTTTTATAAAGTTTACCTTAATTATTCATGGTGCAGTCTGATTTTTTTTTTTTTTTTTTACAAAATGTAGGTCATGATAAAGCTACCAAAGTGCACAATACATGTAAGGAAAGGAGAGAAGTTTTAAAAGCTGTTTATTTGAAAATAGTTTTAAATTTACAGAAATGCTATGAGATAATAGTATTAGGACACCTGTATGCCCTTTACTCAGATTAACCAATTGTTTACATTTTGTTCCATTTGCTTTATCATTTGATTTCTCTCTCTTTTTTCTTCTCTCTCTCTCTGCGTGTGTGTGTACATTAAATCATTTTTTCGTTTTATGTTATTTGAGAGTACATTGTTCATCATAGCCCTAAAGCCTTCAGTTTATATTTCCAAAGAAGAAGGATGTTCTTGTAAATATGGCACAGTTATCCACTTTACTAAATTTAATATTGCCACAATAATTTTATCTAATCCACCATCCATATTCTAATATTGTCCATTGACCCAGTGATGCCCTTTATAGCCTTTCCCCTGCAGTACATCATCCAATTTAGGAACTGAAGGTCATGTCTCTTTAGTCTCCTTTAACCAAGAACATTGCCACATACTATTTTTGCCTTTTATGACATTGACATTTTGAAGAGTACAGTCTCTTTTTAAAACGGGATGTTTCTTTTTTGGGGTTGTCTGATGGCTTCTCATGGTTCACTGAAGTTATGCATTTCAGGCCAAAAGTGATATGTGTCTTCTTTGGAGGCTCACAGTGTCCATCTGCCACCAGTGCTGATAATTTTAATCACCTGGTCCATGTATTTTCCAGTGTATCCCTATACTGTTCTTCTCCTCTTTGCAACTAATCAGCTATCTGGGGAGACCATGCACATATTCTACTGCTCATGAAAATTTCCCTGAGATTTTGTACCTATTGGTAACTTAATGTCTGAACTAAAGTTTGCTATATGGCTGCAAAATGATGATTTTCTACTTTCATCACTCCTCATTATTTACCAATCAACATTCAGCATTCTGTTATAAGCAAGAGCCCTCTTTCGTTCCCACTGATTTGTTTATCTGTGTATTATTTGTTTGGACTCTTTAACTCTATGTTTTCAATGGAGTGTAATTCATTATGGCCCTTAATTATTTTAGTGTTTTTTAAATGATCCCAGATTTGGCCTATGGGAGCACCTTTTAGCTGCCTCCTGCGTCCTAGTGATGCCCCCCATCAATTTTTTTTGAAGCATTTCTTACTTTCTAGTATAATAAGATGTTCCAAGCTCATCTTGTATCTACTCTACCCTAGCCATTTCTTTAAGGAGCCCTGGTTTCTCTTAATGAAGAATGGTATTAGAGATGAAGATCTGGCCACTAGGTATGCCAGGAGGGCAATTTTTTGGTGGGGTTAAACTAGATTTAGAATGTCTTTTACTCCAAATTTTATTTAAGGAGGCCAAAATGATGTATACATATCTGTTTTTACAAAAGACAAATGACGAATTTTCTGCCTCACACCAAGATTATCCATGAATTCAGGTGCAGCGTGTAGTGCATATTGAGGACATCGTCTAGATAATTAAACCCCCAACTCTGCTCTTGAGGATAAAATTTCATTTTTTTCTCTTTACTTCTTTTCCTGGGACTGCTATCCCAGAGTAAAAGCAGCATGGTTGGGCAGAGGGAGCCAGAGTCTCTTATTATTAGCACTTGAACTGGAAAATACAATTAATAAATTTGCTATAGTATAAGAACAAAAACTATATTGCTGAGCATAGGTTAGATTTTGACTACAGTCTTTATTGATATTACTAGTAGTCTTTATTGATATTACAGTCTTTATTGTATTACTTAGTAGAAATACTAAGGGATTTGGCTATAGACTCCTGTAATTTCACTTCATGTCAAAAATTGTTTGCTTGTGTTTATGCTGTTTGTTTGGAAAATTCTGAGATTCATAACATTTGGTGTATTATGAAAAAAGAAAGAGAAGGAAACCTCAAGGTCTGACACTAATGGGAATGTAACAGTTCAGAATTAGAGTAGGAAAAGCTTAGGATCGTGAGAAATCAGAATTAGAATCAAATCTGGATTGAATATATGTCCGGGGGATGTGTCATGAAATCGGTTATCACAGACACCGGCCACAACCTAGTTATCAGTGATATAGTGATATTGGGTGGAACACATAATATGATCTCCCATTTTGGAAGAGCAGTTGCACAGAGTGGCTGAGAGTAGCTGAGTGTGTGTGCGCGCGCGTGGTAGGGTGGTGGTGTATCGTTTTGATAGAGGGAAGAAATTTGCCAAGGTTCCCTGTGTTTGTGTGTGGGAATGAAGTGGATTGCCCCCTCTCTTTTTTGGAGTCTTTGACTTTCTACCCGTAATGGGGATAATATTTAGAAATGTGATTCTACCACAAACCAGAAAGCCAGGATTTGGAGAGGTAGAAATGAGTTTTCTAAATATCTTTGGCTTCCATTAAAATATCTGTGATCTGACTTGATCACAGAGTTTTATTGTAGATCATGGGGTAGAGAGAATCAGAATGTGACATCAGAGAGAAGTCCCTGCTGTAGAAAAATGGAGAAACTTTACCTCACAGCCTGGAAATCACAGCAGGTGAAGGAAGAGGGACGCAGGGTAGATAGGAGGTGAGGCGTGAGAATCATGACTCCCTGACTCTGGGCTGAAATCTCACAGAAGAGCCATTAGGTGAGGGAAAAGCCAAAAGCAGAGGGAGTTTTCTTTTGCTTACTGTTTTGAAGTTTGGAAGGGAGACCAAGTGCAAGGCACCTCCTTAATAACATGGCACTGCTATCCCAGAGTAAAAACATCATGGTTTGGCAGAGGGAGTTGGAGTCACTCTGGCTTCCTGTTTGCCAGAGGGGAAAGAAGATGGTCACTAGCTCTGCTGTTGGCCATGGCCTTGCTTTTAGGGCTCACCATGGTAAATAGGGGTGACCCTACTACCAAGACCATAGAGAAAATAGTCCTTTAAGAGACAGATGGTGGCCATGGATGAGACTGAGGGGGTGGGGAAGGGCCAGCAGCTCCACCAGGCACTGGCCAAGACAAGAGAATAAATCACAACATCAGTCATGTCTTAGCAGAAATCATATCAAGGGACCAGGGAACATGGCAGGCTGGTGACCCTTCAGCAGAAATCAGCAAAGATCCAAGGGATCCATGTGGATCCAAAGGGATTCCTTACACTGCATAGGACCCTGTTCATGGGTCACCACAGTGGATACTTCAAAGACTGAACATTTACCACCCAAAGACAGAGTTAGTTGCTGGTTGCTGTGTGAACTGTAAGAGATTGAGACACCATTAAATGCAACGTTGAAAGTGTTTCTCTCCAAATCCCCTGTGGTAACCTAGTATGATGGAGGTATGAAAGAAAGATTCAATTAATCATAGAAAATGAGGATGGTACATTTTGTTTGCTTGAGTGAAAGTGTATATAACTTCTGATTCCATTGCACACTCTTTTGCACAGAGACAGCAGAGATCATTCCAGTACTCTGACAGGCAGCCTTTCACACTGGACACCCCCCCGCCCACTCTAACGGCTGCTCCCACTAATTTTGCAAGCCTGAAAATTGGGCAGCTGTGCTGTTGCCCATGCTGTGCTATGAGACTCCATTGGAAGTCCCATGTATATATTTTGAGTTTTCCTCGTAAGTTATCCAGAATATTCAGTTATGTGTAAAATAGATTTGGTCCCAAACCATTTGGACTCAGGAGAATTAACTATAATTGGTTCTGGGAAATAAAATATGTTTCCCTGAGAGTTAATGATTTTGAAAGGGTAGTGTGTCTTCTGTGCCAGATAGACGTGAATCATTGAATAGGTGTACAGTGCGGTATCTTTGTTTCTGACCATAGAATCCAGATGTAGGCTCTGGCTAGCGGTTCCAGATTTCTGGTCAGTCTCACTGGATTAATAATAATTACTAACATTTGGCTGGAGCTTTAAAGTTTTCACAGTGCCTTCATGTGCATTTATCACATTCAATGGTGCCGCTGGTAGTGAATGATTTGTGTCTTCACTTACTGACCCACACACCCTGCCCTGGGGTTTTGTCACTTTCTAAGATTTTTTTCGTGAAGTTGATTCAGTTACTCAAAGCTGTTTTAGAATAAGACAAAAATGAATAAATAGAGAGAGCCTTGGCCTTTCCTGCTTTAGAAGATCCAAGTTCCCTATTTGTGCTTATAGAAGATAAACTTTAGTTGGTATTGGGAGGTATATTTCCTCTAACTTGACCGTCTAACTGTTCTTTTCTGTGACATGAAAATGAAGGCGAATATTATTGCTCTGATTAAAGATATAAATATACGAAAGCATAGAAGAGGTTCAATGAGATAATTGATAATTCAGTGAATTGATGAATTGAATATAGTGAGTGAATTGATAATTCACTTTTCAAGAATGAGCAATTAAGACTCTGGCTTCAGCTCACTTTGGAATAGCTAGTAAGGATTTCTTTGACAGCCTTGTGTTTCATAGATGTTCTAAAAGGGCTGACTCTTAGATGCTGGCCTGTGTTACCATAGGTGGCTAAAAATGGTCAGAATTAGAAGGAGTCACAGTGATCAAATCTATTTTTAGAAGTACATTAGCATATGATTTGGCAAAGGTGCATTTTATTCCTATAAAAGCCAGCGAGTGCTGTCATAAAAATACGATCAAGATTTACTGCTTCTTCATGAGACCCAAGACTAAGCCGGAGGGACACCGGCATCTGATACCTGCTCATAGCTGCTACCTCTGAAACTCTAACCTGTAATTTGGTAAGTGTTTTTAAAAATGCAACTAAATGGCTACCACATGGTGGAAAATTAGCAATCTGGGACTGCAACGTTTGTGTGGTGTTAAATTCACATATGGAAAAAATTAAATATTATCCTCAATACCCTCCATGTGTTCAGTTGTATTACATGAAATGCTTATAAAGTGTGACATTATTTAACTTTTATAAGGTTTGTCACATCTAGTAAAACTTATTACTGTTCTTTTGAAAAGCTTCATACAGGTGCCTTCTGAGCTCACATCAGAATGGATGTCCTGTGATATGCATACAGTTTGTTATAGCTCTAGGTAAGCAAGGGTAAAACTCCAACCAGGGCAACTTAATATAGCGGAGAGTGTACTAACCGGCAAAAAGCAGTGCTGTGGTAGGTGGGTTCATCATAAACTTCTTTTCTAGAGAAAGGATTTCATAAAACATGCAGGGTGAAGTATGTATCGTAAATTGTTTTGGCAAAATTGGACTCTAAAATAAATGACTCCAAATATCTTATTTTTCCCTACATTTAAATGGTAGGGCTATGGGACCTTCACAGTCTGCCTCTGTGAATGTGCTTCGGCTGCTGAATACATGCCATAATGATACTGATACCACTGATAATAAGAATTCTTTAGGAAATGTGTCACCTTAACTCAGTTTACTCTGGTGCAAGAAGATAATTCCTAGGTTTAAGAGCGGGCTAATCCATTTACTAGAGACCGACTAGTAGGTTAGATGCTTAGAACACAGGTGTTGCAGGGAACTTGGAACATCATTTCTCTGTTGCAACAGGAGTGGTTTACAGCCCATGAGTGTCAAAATCACCTGGAAGATCCGTTGAACACGAGAGGTCTGGTCTTCATTCTAGACCTACTGCCTTTGCATGTATACCAAACTTTCTGGGTGATTCTTATTCACTCTCAAGTGTGAGGCTGTCCAAAGCTCTTTGGTTACAGAGAAAACCAAGGCTGACAAGTTTATCAACTGTCCCAGTTATGTACAGCTATTATATGCAGCACATAATGATGCGTTATTATCCAGCGATCCCTGGGGTTTTCAAATGCACAAATGTGACCCACGTAGAATTGGTTCTCTGGTATAATGTGAATTGTTAAGGCATATTGACCAACCTACCATAATGGCAGTCCATGTTAGAATGATCCACCTCAGTGTATTCATCCTTGAATCTGAGCCTGGCAAACAGTGAAGAGCAGGACTATTTTGCTGAGACTTGGAACCCAGATGTTGCAAACTCTCCACACAGTTTATGCAGTGTCTTCACATTTCCTACAGTTAGATCCCAGTCCCAGAGGGTTGTTTTTTTTTTAAATTGTGAGCCAAAAGAGTTCAACCTGCTCATATTTGTAATAGATTAAACTCCTAGACAGTTTAAAAGGTGTACTTTGTTTTATACACAGCATAGCAAATTTTATTAAACCCAATTCTTCCCTGTAAAGTATATGCCAAAAGTCCGTTTTATTGCTTCATACCGTGAGACGTCTGCTGGGCGACTGCTCCAGGTTCTGGTTAAATGATCTTGCGTCACAAGAACTACTCGGGCTAAAGTTGCACCTGAGACAAGTCGGAAAGAGTCAAAGACTCTGTCTAAAGAAAAACATGAGCATTTTCAAGCAGAGTTGTGAGTTTCTCAGGCACGATTATGCCTACCATGCCACATTCTGCTGTTCTCAGTGACAATGTCATCGGCTTCTGTTACAATATCTTTGGCTCCCTGGGTCTAGATTTTTCCCATGGAGCAGCAAACTGCTGGAGGCAGCTGGCACATGATCAAATGCTCAACGAGCTGCTAAAATGTAACTACCTGTAAATGTGAATGTTTTTCAAATGCATGTTTTTTTTTTCTTTTTTTTAGTTCCAAATTTTGTATTGTACATTCATGTCTCTCGGGAGCTGGCAGAATGGTGTCTGTTGGGAGGCCTCCTGCAGTTATTTGTTCTTTATTTCTGTAGGGCTTCTTCACAAAGCAGTGGCGAAAGCCTGTGAACAGTGTAGTTTCACCCCAGAAGCACCTCCTTTTTGTTACTGTCCAGAATCTTCCTTTCTCTTGGGTCATCTGTGATGAGTGACAACTTTCATGTCTGATTGACTGCCTTAGAAATTCTAACAGAATCGCCAGTATTGGGAAGCAATCCTCTCCTTTCTAACAATGGCTCAGTCTGCAATTTGTAGCACAAAAACATTGTCATGTTTTGCCACTATTGACAAAAAATGAGCATTTACCCACCAGCAGCCAAGAGTCAACAGTTCTCAAAGAGATTAGTCAAATGCATGATCCTTTTGTTTATTTATCTTTCTGGTTGAGAGTACAGATGGATAACTCTTGGATTTGGGAGTCAACTGCATTTTCTCATGAAATATGTGGTTCCGACTGCCAGGAATAGACGAGTCAACCATCCAGTTTTGAATGTTACAGTCTGTCCTTGATTGCTTTGAGTTGGTAACCAGGAGATTACGGGTGTTGTGCCCAGTTGGAATGAGTTGTGGTTTCCTTCCCTGCAGTAGGAATCTGGCATGAATGGGCCTTGGCTTTAACTTGCCAGGGCACTGAGTGTTGAACAGAGAGGAACTGTTGTATTAAAGGAAGCTTTGCCCCATGGCAGGGCTGCCTTCTGCCTAGCTTCGGCTCCATGGAGTCTCCTTGCCATGGGCTCCAGTGAGGTCTAAAGAGGGGAATGCTTCTGCTTCCTGAAACCCTCAGTCCCTAGTCCAGATGAGATCTGTATGGGCCATTGAGTTTGTGACACTTGAATGGAAAGGAAGTCAGAAAACACAGACCTGCTCCTCCACCAGTTTGCAGAATATTAATTAGGAGAATAATAATATATTTCAGAAGTTATCTCACCTGACAAGGTTAGGATTGATCATTTGTTGACTAATCAATTCAGTTAAAGTTATTTGACATGTGAAATATATGTGGTTATATCTATCTGTCTTTCTATCTATCTGTACATATTTATGCATATAAATACATGTTATGCACACGTATTATTTGAACTTAAAAAGCATACACATAGATTTGTTTGCCAATCCTTTGATGTAGGTTCAAGGACTTTTATTTCATTGTTTGTTGGCTGATTGGAATCTTGATTATCTTTCTTTCAGAAATGCCCCATAAGGCATTTTCTATTTATTTAAAATGGAGTGAGAATTTAAAGATACTTGCAGGGCAATCTGAAGGCAGAATCTTTATGGAGTTTTACCTATTTTGATAACTGTTTTAAAAAGGTGACTCATTCCTATTGAGCTATCCCCCCCCCAAAAAAAAATCTCAGTTTTCTATAGAAATAGTAATTCTTTTTGCATTCCTACTTTATCAATTTCATTAATAGTGTCTTAATATAAGTAATTATAATTTCAACTAGCATAAAGTGTTTGGGTACCAACTCAACTGACTCATGGTAACTACCTGGCCCCTGAGAAGGAAGGAAAAGGGAGCAGTCACACTCAGACGTTCTGTAGTCAGAAGCGGCATTGCTCAAGCATTTACACGGGAAGTGGAGAGCAATGGTTAATTGAGGCAGTTTGATTAAGAGAAAGTCAGTGAAAAGAGGTTGTGGTGTGAGGCGAATGTGATAACCACTACTGAAAACAGCAAAGTCAAATGAGACAAATAGAGACACAGACAACAGTTTAGTGGTCACCAGAGGGCAAAGGAGGTCAAACATATGGTGATAGAATGAGGTTTGACTTTGGGTAGTGAACACTTAATGCAATATATAGATGATGTATTGTGGAATTTTACACTTGAAACCTATATCGTTTTATTAACCAATGTCACCTCAATGCATTTAATAAAAAAGTAAAATAAAAAAGAGGTTCTTTTGTATTTAAGAGGAAGAAACTGGTATCTATCACCTATCTCTGTGATGGACCCGTACCTTAGAAAAGTGGTTAGCTAAGGAGGGGCAGTGTGAATCTATATGCTGTGATTTGTGCCTTTCCTGTGACTTTCACCTCTTTAAGTGCCTCTGTTAGAGATTCACAGAAATGATTCTAGTGATAACTTACACAGAACTGTGGGCCCAGAGTGTGCACAAGCTGTTGTAACTTCTCTACCCAAGTCTTACTAGGAGTGCAGACTATAGTATGCCATTGCCTTTCTATATGTGAAAAAATTGAGACTTGACTGTCACATTAAAACAGGATATTAGTTGAAGAAAAGAGCCAAAGAACATCTGGCTTTGATAAAGTCTGGCCTTTGTGCCCAATTTTACAGCTAAGCTGACTGAAGTACCAGAAGGTCATGACTTGTCTAGGGTCGGCTCGTTGGTCAATAGCTCAGTTGCTATATGATCCCCAAACTCTCGTAACTTTTAGCCCTATATTTTAACTATTAAGCCACGTGGCCTGCTACAGAATATGCAACAAATCATCCCAGATGTGCACTGAGAGAAGTCCTTCTGTGACCCAGCTAACATCTAGTCCCCTTAGGATTTTCTGATTATTAAATGTTCTTGGAGACCTCTCCTACAGTGTAAGCGCATTAACCCGAATGTTAGAAGGATTTCCCCACATGACAGTGTTATAAGATTTTCTTATGAGGTCACTTCCTAGGAAGGCAGGGATTTAAAAGCTGCCACAACAGGCAATGAAGCAAGCAACATGTGGCTTTGCTTTGTCTGTCATTTTAAGCAATGGAGAATTTATAGGGATACGATATCTAATACAGCTGATGTAGCTTGTTTGTTTGTTTATAGGCTTGGGTTTCACCTTGAAAATATCTTCTCTAAACATCAGAAGTGTACTTTATCCCTGAACAGTATATTAACTTCTAACAGTTCTGACTTGCAGTCATGAGGATTTCCAAACCAATTGCATATAGCAGTGAGGCTTTTCACTTTTAATGGTGCATTCAGAAGGCCAACTTTTCCTATTTCCTATGGTATCTTCATCCCATTGACTCCTATCAGCTCTGATAGAAACCATCCCTTCTCCTTAAAAAAAAAATGAACCACATACTAAGTTGCTTTTTGACTCTTTAAGAAAGTATTCAGATCACTTGAGTGAACCATACTGAGACAGTATAAGTTGACTGCTAGTGTATATTCTCCCCCAAAACCATTACTTAAACCAGTCTTTTATCTCCACCGAGGTTGGTTAGTGGCTCTTAGCTAGGGCTACAGTGAGATTCAATATAGGGCATTTCTTCAGAAATATCATGGAACTGTTATGGACATTCTATTGTTGTTGTGTTTTTTTGTTTGTTTGTTTTAAAAAAAAATACCTAATTTGTCAATTTTTTCAACAAAGTTTACTGAGGCTTTTTTTTTTTAAAAGCAGATTCACTTCCTCACACCTTCCAACTTCTGTACATGGTCATCTGAAACAAATTTGACTGAGTTCATTTAACAAAGGGCTGCCTAAACCAAACTCTTGCCCTACTTTTTGTTGTTGTCCACATATATTTGCTAAATTTGTGTAATTTGGTATTTTGTTTCTCCAGAACACACTGCCAGTCTTGTGTAAGCAATAATTAGCCGCTGCAGGCTGATGGGCACACAGAGGCAAGGAACAGTGTGGGAAGAATGCAGGATGTCAGGCTGTAGGGTGGAATGGCCTAGCCTGACACCAGACTTCAGAGCTAACAGCTCAACCACACATTTGCTGATGTGCCTTCCTTTTCTCAAGGTGGTTCTGAGACAAGTCAGGATGTCACAAACAGCCTCCGTTTCACAATCTAACACAGGATTCGTCATGGAGCTAATTGGAGACGAGGTTCGTTTGAGATCATATCTTTCAACTTCCTCTGTCACTGCTTTACTCTGAGGCTGTGGAAAACCACTTCAGTTTCTGTTTCTGCCTTGTCCTGTGGGTTATATTCTGGAAAAACCTGACATAAACTGAAATGATAAAAGTCAAATCTAAGTTTTTCATAGGAATACTATAAGAGGGAATTATACCCATTTCAGTAAGAAATACTCCATTTCCTTCTTCCTTCCTCCCTCCCATCCTTCCTTCTTTCCTTAAGAAATATTGAATATCTATTATGTGCAAGACATAGAATACAGTGGGAAATAAGACATCAAGTATCTTATTTTATGTTACATAGCATAAATCTTTAAACAATGTATATAAATTAAACAGAAGCAACTCAGTCATTAGCAATAATTATTTTTAATTCAGTAGTTCATCAAAGTATACAATAAAAGTTTTTAAAATCTCCATCAGTTATACCTTATTTTGATGGTAATGATTAAGATGGTAAAAGGACATTTCCAAACACTAGCACAACTTAATCCTCAAAGTATGTTTATTGAACTGAATGATGGCTACAGGATTCAGGGCTTATTTGGAGAGCTTTAAAAGGAAAATACTGTTTATGATATTCCTGACTACACAGTATCATTTGTTTATTATAGAAAAATTGGAAAATTCTAGAAAAAACAAGGAAGAAAATGGAAAATCACGCATAATTCTATCACCCAGAGATCTCTAATACCATTGATCTTTTGATATATTTATTCTGTCCTCTGTGTGTGTGTATGTGTGCATACACACAAAGAAAAAAGAAATATTGTTATATATATTTATATAAAATAGAGAGTACACTGTCTATATTGATTTTAAACTTGTTTTTAAAGTATAGTATATCACAAGCATTACCCTTGGTTAATAAAAGTTTATAAAATATTATTTTTAATGGAATGCAGAATGTTGTATTATATGAATATGCATAAGCTGGGCATTAAGGTTATTTTAAAATTTTAACTATTATAAATAACTTCTGATTAAGTATCTTTATGTATAAACCTTTGTGAATATTTTTGATCATTTCTAGGATAAATTCCTAGAAAAGAATTTCTGGAGTTACTGAGCGAAAAGGGACAATTATTTTTTAAGCCTCCTAATTTCCCTCCACTGTATTTCAATTAGCAATTGATAAAAATAATTGCATAATACATATTTTTATATTTTGGTATCAAATTATAAAATTATTGTTTTTGTGGGAATAAGCAGAAACTGTATTCAGATTATGGAAATGCCAACATGTGTGGTGTGAGAGAGCACATCTTGAAACATTTTCAGGGAAATTTACATAAGTGTTATTGACTCTATTTGTTATCGTGTATAGTTACACAAACTGATCAAGCTACCTAAGTCTTTCAGTCATAGAGACTGACTTTGAATGCCTTAAAGATCATATAAACCAATCCTCTCCAAAATGGGACTCTCTCCTGTAATATTTCTTACCGAGGGTTATTTTGTTTCTGCTTGAACATTTCCAGGGGCTACGAGTACACAATTTCACCCTCAGACGTAGTCTTTATTTATGTAGCTCAAGCTTGTGTGTGCTCCAAACAAGCTTCAGAGCACATTGGTGGATTATATATGTCCTGCGAGTTGTGGGTGGTGCATATTATCTTCATCTCATATTTTAACATTTACAATGAACTGTGAACAACCCTAAAACACACCAAGAAATGACCTAGAGATAGGTCATTTTTAAGTTATCTAATTGTGGTGTTACACATGGCTATGTGGACTCTGTGCCTCTGTGTCCCAGAATGAGGAATTTGCTATTAAGGAGAATGTCTTGGACCATTGGATCCCCTACAATGTGACTCCTGGGGATTGTGTTATGGGAAATTTCCTGGTATGTAGAATTCTTGGAAGAAACAGTCTGTGGTGTTGGCGAACATGACTTCTTGTTTATTATTTAGTGTTACCATGGAATAGTAACATTTATGTAATACTTTTTATTTACAAATTATTGCACAAACATTATTATCTTTTTGAATTCCCAAATAATCCTGTGAGGTAAGTATAATAATTATGTTATTATTATTATTATTATTATTATTATTGGGTATAACCACATTTTCTCCATTTTATGGATCAAGTCAAATGTCTTGCCAAAAGTCACACAGCTGATTAACTTGAACTGATATCAGTACTGAAATTTGAGAACACGATTGCTAATTCTACATCTTGTGATCTATCTTCCTCTTAATTTAATATAGTACCTAAAAAGTCCTATTTATTTATTTATTAATTTATGTATATTTTCAATTACAGTTGACATTGATTATTATTCTATGTTAGTTTCAGGTGGACAGCAAAGTGGTTAGACATTTCTATAATTTATGAAGTGACCCCCTTGATAAGTCTAGTACCCATCTGACACTATACAGTTTTTATAATATTATTGACTACATTCTTTATGCTGTACTTTGCATCCCCATAATAATTCCGTAGCTACCAATTTGTACTTCTTAATCCCTTCACCTTTTTTACCCATCCCTCTTCCATCTGGCAACCATTAGTTTGTTCTCTGTATCTATGAGTCTGTTTTGTTTGTTCATTTGTTTTGTTCTTTCGGTTCTATATACAAGTACAAGTGAGATCCTATGACATTTGTCTTTCTCTGTTTGACTTATTTCACTAAGCATAATACCTTCCAGGTCCATCCATGTTGTTGCAAATGGTAAGATTTCATTTTTTATTTATGGCTAACTAATACTCCATAGTATATATGTACCACCTCTTCTTTATCCATTCATCCACTGAGGGTCAGTCACTTAGATTGCTTCCATTTCTTGGCTATTGTAAATAATGCTGTAATGAACATAGGGGTACACGTATCTTTTGAATTAGTGTTTTGGATTTGTTAGGATAAGTACCCAGAGATGGAATTGCTGGGTCCTAAGGTAGTTGTATTTTAATTTTTTGAGGAACTTCCACACTGTTTTCCATAGTGGCTGCACCAATTTGCAATCCCACAAACAGTGCATGAGGCTTCCCTTTTCTCTACATCCTCGCCAACACTTGTTTGTTGACTTATTGATGATGGCTATTCTGACAGGTATGAGGTGATATCTCATTGTGGTTTTAAATTGCAATTCTCAGATGATGAGTGACGTTGAGCTTCTTTTCATTATGTCTATTAACCATCTGCATGTTCCCTTTGGAGAAATGTCTATTCAGAACCTCTGCCCATATTTTAATTGGATTGTTTGTTTGTTTGGGGTTGAGTTGCATGAGTTTTTTATAAATTTTGGGCATAACCCCTTATTGGATATATCATTGGTGAATATCTTCTTATTCAGTAGGTTGTCTTTCATTTTTTGTAATGGTTTCCTTTGCTGTGCAAAAACTTTTAGTTTGATGTAGTCCAATTTGTTTATTTTTTCTTTTGTTTCCCTTACCTGAGGAGATATATCAGGAAAAACATTACTAAGAGCAATGTCAGAGAGTTTACTGCCTATGTTTTCTTCTAGGAGTTTTATGGTTTTGTGTCTTACATATAAGTCTCTAATCCATTTTGAGTTCTTTCTTTCTTTCTTTCTTTCTTTCTTTCTTTCTTTCTTTCTTTCTTTCTTTCTTTCTTTCTTTCTTTCTTTCTTTCTTTCTTTCTTTCTTTCTTTCTTTCTTTCTTTCTTTCCCTTCCTTCCTTCCTTCCTTCCTTCCTTCCTTCCTTCCTTCCTTCCTTCCTTCCTTCCTTCCTTTCTTTCTTTCTTTCAATATTTTTTATTAAAAAATATAGCTAACACACAATATTACATTAGTTTCAGGGTTACAACATAATTATTCAACATTTATATACCTGAAGAAGTGATCACCATGGTAAGTCCAGGAACAATCTGACACTGTTCCATGCTGTCACACACAATATTATTGACTATATTTCCTATGCTGTGTATTACATCCCCATGACTTAGTTGTTTTATACTTGGATATTTGGTACTCTTATTCCCCATCACCTTTTACCTCCTTTTTCAATTACAGTTCAAATTCAATTACTTCATATTAATTTCAGGTGTACAGCATAGTGGTTAGACATTTTTTATGTAATTTAAGAAGTGATCCCCCTGACTAGTCTAGAATCCACCTGGTGCTATACATAGTTATTACCATATCATTGACCGTTTTTCCTATACTTTACATCCCATGACTATTTTGTAACTACCAATTTGTATTTCTTAATGCTGTCACCTTTTTTACCCTGCCCTCCACTCCCTCCCTTCTATCACCCCAACAAATCAAGTACCCATCTGACACCATACATGGTTATTACAATATTATTGACTATATTCCTTATACTATCTCCCACATCTCCATAACTACTTTTTAACAAACAATTTGCATTTCTTAAACCCTTCCTCTTTTTTTACCCATACCCAATTCCCCTCCCATCTGGCGACCATCAAAATGTTCTCTGTATCTATGACTTTGTTTCTGTTTTTTTTTTTTATTGTTGTTTGTTTGTTTTGTTCTTTAGAGTCCATATATACGCGAAATCACATTGCATCTGTCTTTCTCTGTCTGACATACTCCACTCAGCACAGTATTTTCCAGGTCCATCCATGCCTCCACAGATGGCAATAACACATTCCCTTCCATGGCTGAGTAATATTCCATTGTATATATGTACTGCCTCCTCTTTATCCATTTTTCCATCGATGCCAGGCTGCCTCCACATTATGGTCATTTTAAACAATGCTGCAATGAATATATTGGATGCACATGTCCCTTCAAAGTATTGTTTTGGAATTTTTCAGATAAATACTTAGAAGTGGGATTACTGGATCCTTCATTACCTCTTGTTATAACCTTTGTTTTCAAGTCAGTTTTGTCTGGTGTAAATATTGTTATCCCACTTTTTTTTTTTTTCACTTCCATTTTCATGAAGCATCTTTTTCTATCCTTTTACTTCTAGTCTGTGTTTGTCTTTCCGTCTGAAGTGAGTCTCTTGTAGGCAACATATGTAAGGGTCCTGTTTTCTAATCCATTCAGCCACCCTATCTTTTGATTGGAGTATGTAATTCATGTACATTTAAAATAATTGTTGATAGATATGTAGTTATTGCCATTTTATTATTCACAATTTTGATTTATTTTTCCATCTTAAAGTAGTCCTTCTAACATTCCTTGTAATACTGGTTTGGTGGTGATGAACTCCTTTAGCTTTTTCTTGTTTGGGAAGTTCTTTGTCTGTCCTTCAACTTTAAATGATAGCCTTACTGGATAGAGTACCCTTGGTTGTCAGTCCTTACTTTTTGTCACATTGAATATTTTGTGCGAATCCCTTTTGGCCTGCAAAATTTTTGTTGAGAAATCAGCTGACAATCTTATGGGGGCTCCCTTATAAGTTATTAGTTGCCTTTTTCTTGCTGCTTTTAGGATTCTCTCTTTGTCTTTAACCTTTGCCATTTTAATTATAATGTGTGTCTTTGTGTGGGCCTGTTTGGGTTCATCTTGTTTGTGACTCTACACTTCCTGGACTTGTATTTCTGTTTGCTTCACCAGGTTAGTAAAGTTTTCAGTCATTATTTCTTCAAAGAGGCTCTCAATTCCTTGCTTTCTCTTTACTTCTTCTGGTACCCCTATGATGTGAATGTTGTTACGCTTGATGTTGTCCCAGAGGTCTCTTATACTATTCTCACTGTTTAGATCTTTAAAATTTTTTTTTCCTGTTCCGATCAGGTGTTTTCTGCTATCTTGTCTTCCAAATGGCTGATTTAATCCTCTGCTTCATCTAGTCTGCTATTGATTCCTTCTCGTGCATTCTTCATTTCAGTTATTATATCCTTCACTTCTTTTTTATGGTTTCTATGTCCTTATTTTATGCTTATTATATATTTGTCAAAGTTCTCACTAAGTTATTTTACGCATCCTATAACTCGTTTTTTGAACTCTGTGTCTGGTGGATTACTTGCCTCCATTTCATTTAGTTCTTTTCCTGGAGTTTTGTCCTATTCTTTTATTTGGGACATGTATCTTTGTGTCTTCATTTTGGCTGCATCTCTGTGTTTATTTCTATGTTTTAGGAACATAGATCTGCTATGTTCCCAGCCTTGGCCGGACGGCCTTATGTAGTAGGTATTTTGTGTGGCCCAGTGGCATAGTCTCCTTTGTCTCCTGAGTCAAATGCTCCTGGATTTTCCCTTGTGTGGGTTGTGTGTGCCATTTGGTTGTAGTTGACCCTTGATTATTGGTGGCATGTCACTGGGTGGGATTGATTCTCAGGCTTACTGGCTATGAATATAGCCTACTAACTGCTTTTTGAGGGCTGACCCCATGGATAATTTGCCCCTGTGGGCTCTGGCACCTGCTGAGACCACCCATTGGGTATGCCACTTTGTGAGGCTAATCAGGTGGTGCTCTGTTGTGCTCTGAAGTTGGCCATAGAGGATGCTAATTTTGGGGCCACTTAGGAGGGGTTCTCATGCAGTTCAAGGTCAGCCACTGCCTGTGACCAGGTTGAGTCTACCTGGTAGGGGCTACAAAATTATCTGTGGTTCATTGCTGCCTACTGGATCTAGAGGCACATGGGAGAGGCCATGCTACCAACTGAGGCTAGCTGTCACAAGTACCCAGCCTGGGGCAGTTCAGCAAAAGGCCTATGGCTTCTCAAGGCCAGCTACTGCCTGCCAGTTGCTCATATGGCTCCGCCCCTGAAAGAGCCTTGGACAGCAAGAGAGTTGGGCGTAACGGGGTGTCAGGGAGTCCCCAGGGTGGGGCAAGTGGTGTTTACCAGGTTAGTGTAGATTCATTTGGTGCCAGTGCTGAGACTGGGACCACTCGAAAGACTCGGAGCACATTAAGACCAGCTGCCACCTGCCTGGAGTCCACAGACCCCCAAGATTTGTCCAAGGAAGTCTGGTGCACATGCCAACACTAGTTGTCCCCCGGCTACTGCTGAGAAAACCTGCAGAAGTGAATAAGTTGGGTGGGGCAATGTCTCATGGAGTCACCAAGGTGGGGCAAATGGTGTTTACCAGGTTAGTTCAGATTCAAATTTGGCACCGGTGCTCATCCTGGAGACACACAAAGGGCGCAGAGCACACTGCTGTCCACCTGGAGTTGTCTATGGCAGTCTGTGTCATGGACCAACCCCAGCTGCCTGCTGGCTGCTGACCATAGAAAATACCTCCAGAGGTATGCGAGCTGGATGGGTGGGGTCCCACAAAGTTGTCAGGGTGGAGCCAGCCAATTTTACCAGGCCAATTCAGGTTCAGATTTGGTCTAAAGCCACTCAACTCAGTCTCTCCCTATCCCAAGCTACTGTCCCTCATCAGAGGCCAGGGTGAGTGCTTGGGAGTGAGAGTCTGTACATGAGCCCTTTAAGAGGAAAACCTGGATTTTCTGCAGCCTTCCATCTTACCCAAGTAGATGGAATCCCTGCTGATTTTGTAGCCTGATATTGTGGGAGCTCCTCTTTTGGGCCCCTTTATTCTGGTCTGGGGAGACTGATGTGGGGCTTAGACCCTCACTTTTCAGCGGGGACCTCTGCAGTTGAGCTATCATTCCTGATTCTCATGTGGGACCAGCTCATTTTACGTTTCTGCCCCTTCTATTATTATCAATGTACCATTTTCTTTATATTCATAACTACAGGTCTTCTGTTCAGCTACTCTTCAGAAGGTTCTCCAGGTTGATTATTCTAGAATTTAGTTGTAATTTTATTGTGGTCATGGGAAGAGGCAATCACTGCATTTCCCTACCATGCCATCTTGCTTGAAACTTCTCAGTTCATTGTTTCTTAATGCTTATTGATTTTACATGATTTTATTGCAGAGTCCTACATGGGTCTTAGGAATTCAAGGATTGTATTCAAACTGCAAACTGCCTTGTGGACTTAGGCCAGATAGAAAGATAGAGTTGTTTTTCTTTCTTTCTTTCTTTTTTTTTACAAGAAGTCTGCATTTGTGTGCTGCCTTGTTCACTTCTTATTGGATTTGATTGTCTGTCACATTTATCAGAAAGGAAGTCTAAAACTAGAGAAGCCTGTGACAAGTTTATGCTGATATTGGGCACCTTTGTTGTTGAAGAAAAAAAAGTGGGTCAAGTTGGAGAGGCCAAAGATGACCCTTTTTGTGTCTAATTTGTATTTATTTATATACATCTGCTGTACATTCATAAACATTGTCATTAGAGGCAATGTAGATGCCTGAGGCAGGTATGAACTTTATCTCCTTAAATGAGAGCGCCAGAGTGAAGATAAAGGTCATGCTGGAAGTGAAGTATCAAGACTTTCATTAGTCCATGAATCAGAATTTTATTTCAACCTAACTCTTCATGCTGGCACCCTAGGGGATATCAAAACAGAGTTCTAATCAAAACAGCATAATGAAATATAATCTAAAAAGGAATAGGTTTATAGGTTAGCTTTCAAAATAGACAAGTGTTTTGTTATTTTAAGAATAAAATTCTCTAACCGTCAAGCTTCTTTTGTAGTTGAATAGTATTTGCAAGATGCCTTTTTTCACAGAGCTTCAAGTAGTCCTATAGTAAGGCACTTAAAGGTCACATGAATAGAAAGAAAATGGGACTTAGAAAATCTTTCAAGTTAGAAGCAGTGTAGGGCAGAGCTAATATTAACTTTCTTAGGCACCAATATACATTCTTTTTTTTTTATGAAGATGAACTGATGCAACTCAATTAGTTTATTCATATAATCAGTAAATATTTATTGAGTGCCAATTATGTGTCAAGAACATTATTAGATCTTGTACATAACCCAGTCTTTTACTGCCACAAGTGGAAAAGAAGAGTCAGGAAGTGAAAGAGTAATTATGAACAGAAACAGAAATGTATCAGATGATTGCATAAACGTATTTGTACAATACGTTTCTCAGACCCATTGCCTCCAGGAAAAATTTTCAACTAGGTTTCAGTTGTGGGGATTTAAGTTCTTAATTCAAGAATTACAAAGAAATTAGAGATTTAGATCCTGTATTTCCTCATCCTTGTCCATGTTATTATTAGCTATTGAAGGTAAAGAACTATTAGCATTTGTAGCCACTGCATCAGTGGAAATTGTCTATGAAACTGGTGTTTTTATTTTTGGAAAATTTGATGACACCAGCATTTATAAGATATACAGCTTTTATAGATGAAAAAAAGCATTAAATGTAGACAACATTTAAAACTTTCAATAGCATCTCGTTATGCAAATTAATTTTGTATCCTGAAATTTGATTCTAAACCTTTGTCACATTCAGAGTCTAAGGTTTCTTCTGAGTCATTTTTTAGCATCGTCAGTGATACATAATATCATGATGACTCCCAGCTTTCTATAACCCACATTCTTACTCTGGACCTTTTTAGTACTTGCAGATTTACTGACTACTGTTCGTTTGAGGCACATTGAAGAATACTATGTCTAAATTTGTTGTTTCATGTTTTTTCTTTGATACACAAATATCTGAAAAGCAAACAACTTGATGCTTTGGGTAACTAGATGTTTGGAACCTGAGAGACATTCTTTCAAGGATTCATAATAACCTTTCATACCTCTGAGAATTCTGCCATCTATCTTAAGAGATTTGACTATGTTCATATGTGTGTAAAGGCAATAATAAACTAGTTACAACACTAATTACAATAGTACCTGGCAGATGGCAAATTTCTTTTAACATATATTGCAAAATTAATCTTTATTTCAGGAATGTTAAAATATGAAAAACATATTTCAATCTAAGAAATAGAGCATTAAAAAAGAAGTGGCCATGTTACTTCCTAATAAGATGATTGGCTGGGCACAGGAGCTGGTAAACCTAGTCTATCTTTACATGATGTCTGATAACCTTTCAGGATGTTTGACCTCTTTGAGGTGTGTGCGTGTGTGTGTGTGTGTGTGTGTGTGTGTGTGTGTGTATGTGTTTGTGGATGACTGCTTTGATATATTCCATTTCGATTTCAAAACTCCACAAGCCAAGGGTGACTAAACTAATTTTATCAGTTCACAAAAACACAGAAACCTAACGTGGATCTAGCAAGAGAGTAAGATTTTTAAAGAAATTAATATTTTCTGCTATTATCAGTATTTAAAAAAATTGCACTGAAACAAAACAAAAACATAATTCTTTCTCTTACTAGAAAAAATTCAACTGTTATACTCAGTTTTTAAAAGTATAATGCTTATTAAGTAAAAAGTTTATCTTTTCATCTATCTATCTGTATCTTTCTTTCTTTTTGTTTTTCTTTCTTTCTTTCTTTTTTTTAGAGCCCACTGGCCCATGTGGGAATCAAACCGGCAGCCTTCGGAGTTAGGAGCATGGAGCTCTAACCACCTGAGCCACCAGGCCGGCCCTCTTTCTTTCTTTTTTTTATAGCCAATGATGTACTTCAACTATACCAAAAGAAAAAGAAAATCAAAAGGTCTTATATCTGATATTTAATACAAATAGTGTGCACATAGAACCATTGTGGCTGGGTGGTTCTCTAGCAATGATTGATTATCAATGTCAACGAAGAATTTATGTATAAAGGCAATTCTTTCTGGTTTTATTCTAAAACTTACCAAAAATTACAAGCACAATACAAACAATCTTTTTCCTGATATGTTCACATCAAATTACTGATATGACAACCCATTGTTTTTGAATACTCTATGGTATATTTCCTACAAATAAGAACATTTTTCTTCATGTCCTCAATATAACCATCAAAATCAGAAAATTAACACTGATACATTACTACCATATAATTTGTAGACACCATTTAAGTTTGCTAATTGTTTCAATAATATTCTTTATAGTGAAAGGATCCAGTTCAGAATCTCATAGTATATTTAGTTGTTGTGTCTTTTTTGTTTTCTTCAGTCTGGAAATTGTTCTTCATTCTTTCTTTGACTTTCATCATCTTGACATTTTTGAAGATTATAGACCAGTTGTTTTGTAGAATGTCCATCAATTTGGATTTGTCTGATGTTTCCCCATGATTACATTCAAGATATGCATCTGTGGCAGAAATATCACACACGTGACATGGTTGTTCTCATTGCATCATATCAGGTGGTGCATAATTTCAATTTATCTCATTACTGAGAATGTTTAGTTTGATCACTTGATTAGCATAGTATCTACCAGTCATCTCCACTAAAGTTAGTCAGCTTTCCTTTATAATTAACAAGTACTTTGTGAGGAGGTACTTTGAGTCTGTGAAAATATTACACTCCTAATCAAACCTCAGTTAATTCACATATTTATATCACTATGGATTTATGTCTTTCTGTTTTATTCGTTGGATTATGATCTGTTACTATAACTTACTTAATGTGTCTCTTCCCCCCCCCCCAGCTTTTGCTAGTGGGAGTCACTTTAAGTTGGCTTTGTGCCATTTAATATATCTCTGTGTGGATGTCTTTCTTCCCTCACTTGAGGTCTGACACCTGCATCAGGTTTCCTTTCTGCCCCACCTTCTTGGATGCCCTCCTTCTCTTGCTTAGGCTCTGATACCCTACTTTGGGCCATTTTAGCTGTATCTCTACCACCCGTCACTGGCACAGGCTTCTTTCTTGCTCAGACCCACATAATGACTTTTGGACTGAATTGTTCAGGAAGGGAAGAGGAAGGTGAACTTTTGTTCTAAATATTGTCCTTCATTGCCTCTTCTAGATCTTCATTAATTCATTCAGAAATGTTTTTGAGCTCCAATGTTTTCTTGGGTTTCATCTTGATCTAGTAGATATTAAGATGAGTCATATAGTTGTTCCCTTTGGGAGCACAAAATCTCACAGGGAAGCTCAAACATAAATACAGCCATCTGAAATGAATGGTGCTAGTGTTCTAAGAGAGGAATGAGAGAAGAGACATGAAAGGGTCATTCTCCTCTCTGTCATGAGGAAGGCTTCAGAGACGAGGTCCCGTTCAAGCTAGGAGAGGACATTTTGGGAGGAACAGTATAGATAAAGGCATAGATGCCTGAAAGTGCACGAAATATTTGGAGAATAATAAATGGCATAGGATATTTGGGGATCTGGAAGAAAATGGAAGGATATGATACCATGAATATATATTAAGACAAAATCAGGTAAAAGAAAAATTGGGGCCAGATGAGAAAAACTTTGAATGTCAATGTTAAAGTTTAAACTTTGCATATTAGATGAGATTTATGTTTCAGGAAGGTAACTTTGGCAGCAGTGTGGAGAAGAAACTGAAGTTACATGAAAGGCCAATTTAAGAGGATATTGTCTAACCTTTTTTCCAAACTAAGCAAGAAGCCCAGATATGGTCTACACTAAGACCTTCGGAGACAAGGGAGAGGAGGGAATTCTGTGTCTCTACATCTGAGGCAAAGCGTACAGTGGTATGCTGGCAAACTAGCTCTCTGCAAAAATAAAAAGTTCTGATTTGCAGCATTTGCTGATTTTCTCAGGTATAAATAAATATGCTCACTATGGCCCCTTTCAAGGTATCCAACATCTCATTAGTGAATAGAGTCTTGAAGAGATTAGCACAGTCTGTTCTCTCAGCCAGTGCAAGCCAGCTCTAGTACACTGCTGGAAGGTGAAAAGGCTTTCTATGAGAAGAAAGGAAACTACTGTGAGAGTCTTAGTCTGTTTTGGATGCTGTCACAAAATACTGTAGACTGAGTGACTTAAATAATATTTAATTTTCATGGTTTTGGAGGCTGGGAACTCCAAGATCAAAGCAATAGCAGATCCAATGTCTGGTGAGGACCCATTTCCTAGTAGTTCATAGATAGCCATCTTCTTCATTGCATAAAGGGTGATGAAGGCACTAATCCCATCTGAGGTCTCCACCTTCATGACCCATCACCTCCCAAAGGCCTCACCTCCTAATACCTGCATCATACCTTTCTCCTAATACCTTTCTGCCCTACCTCTGACACCTATTACATTGGGGGTTAGGATTTCAACGTGTGAATTTTGGGGAGAAACAAACATTCAGTCCATTACAATGAGATTATAGGAAATGGGTCAAAACTGTGAATTTATGAAGCAAGTCAAAACCTACTCTGCACCAGAAGTAGATGAGGCCATCAAGCACCTGCCTGACAGCATAGGGGGACCTGATCCAGGAGGGAGCAGAACAGAGTCCTGGTTCTGCCTAGAGAGGAGGTGGCATAAGTGACAAGCTGTGCTCTTGGCGGGGGTTCCCTGCAAGTAGGGCTGACCATAATCAGGAGCAGGCAGTGTTGCCCTGGTGGTAGCAGTATTTACAGTTGAGATTCTGATCAAGGCGAGAGCCCAGGGAGGAGGCTGCTCCAGGGAGGGGTTCAGATCCATCGGTAAGCTAAGCACTCAGAGCCTGCCCACTGGTATGCTGAGATATCGATCCCCTTAGGCCTTCAGAGTGATTTTCTTTTTTTTTTTTTTTTTAACACTTATATTTTCTTATCTGACATATACTTCTGAGACAGGAAGAGCTACCAGTTTGAATTTGGGGTAAGAGAAGAAAAACAGCAAATCATAGTGGTTAAAACTGAGCTGCCATTATGTTCTAAAAACTTGACATGTATTAACTCTTTCATCATCACTCGTTTTACAGATGAGTAGATTCAAGCACAGCGAGCTGAAGTAACTTGTTCAAGTCACATAGCTGGTGCAGGTTCAGCTGGGGAATAAACCATGGCAGTCTGACTCCGGAGCCCCTGTTCTATAGACTACCTCGTCTGCTACAATGGGAAAAGGAAAAAGGCAGGGCTGACAAAACATTGGTGTCTCAAAATATTATCCATTTACATAAATTAGGTCACTTCAAAGCCTGGCATATAATAGATGTGCAATACATTTTTAAAAAATAAATAAATGAAACTCTCTCTCACATTACTTAATCTTTTGGAAATGAGTGTCTTATAGTGTTATACTTCTGTCTTGCTTTTAATTTTGGGTATTTCAGAATTAAGATGACCTTTGAATGTGCATTATATTTTCTCAAACAAGAATTTGAGATACACCGGAAGAATATACATTTCTTCATTTTTGAAACATTGTGCCAAATCTTTTGCTCCTGGATCATGGAGCTCTTCTTTATCAATAGATCAAATTACTTCAATTATTCATTTACAACAGCTCTTTCTCTCTTGACTTATTTTGCCCTGAATTACGTATGAGGCAGGCTTGGCTACTCGGGGTTTTGTGAGGTGACAGTCTGTGCTCCAGGAGTCTGCCTTGATCTATGTGCAATGTCCATATATTCTGCCGGAAATAAGTCCTCTGGCGTCTGTCTTTACGTTCCTCTAAGCTTATCGTATCAAAAAAAAAATCTGCTTTTTTTGGGAGAAGTCAAAAATGTATGGTTCCACCCTAATGATGAGAGGCAGATCTCCTACTAAAAGAAAAACTCTGCATTTTGAAAGGCTGAATAGGTTGGCAGTTAAAAGAGGAATTTCAGCAGATTAATTTAGGGTGCTGAGAAAAAGATCCAGCATAAGAATGCTAGCTGGCAGTGGGCCCACAACATTTTCAACTGATTGTGAACTGGAGAGATTTTCATCATGTTAAGGACTTTGCTTTTCAGTATTGTGTTCTGACATAAGAAAGTAAGTGAGGATACACAGATTACCCTGGTATCATAGTTACACTCATGAACACGATCAATCGATGAATGCCAGTTGTATCAGAAGCAAAGATGACCTCATGCTTGCTGATATATTTCAAGTAAAAAACTGAACAAGAATTTAAAAATATTTTCCCTCATTTTCTTTTCTTCTTCTCCTTCTTCTTCTTCTGCTTCTTAGTTTCAGGTGTACAAAACAATGTAATAGTTAGACATTTATACCCCTCACAAAGTGATAACCTCCCTCTCCCAATCTACTATCCCTCTGACATCGTATACAGCTGTTACAGTTCCACTGACTCTATTCCTTATGCTGTACTCCACATCCTGTGACTATATGTATGTATTAAATTATAGTTGACATTCATTATTATTCAGCTTCATCTTTGATCCTTGCCTTCTAATTTTCTTTCCTTTGTATCTAAGAAGATATTCTGAAGACATGGAGAGAGTTTAGATAAAACAGAATTTTAGGAAGTTGTTAATTTCCTGTGTTAATTATTATTATTTTTTCCCAGTGGCTTGACATACACAAAATTTATATGAATCCTCTGCAGGACTGGGTAACTTTCTAGGGCAGTTTTTGTCTGTGTGATGACTCAGCATTTCACCCTGCTTTAATCTTTTTGTCTCCCAACTCCATACAAGACCTCCAAGTTCTCGGATCAAGAGAAAGAGAATCTAAAAGGTTGTGTTTACACAACAGCCTGAAGGTGACACACATATCACTTCTGTCATTTCATTGGCTATAGGTTTTCATGTGGCCTTGTGTAACTGTAAGAGTCTTTATTTCTCCTGTAATTTTTGAAAGATATCTTTACAGGAAATAGAGCACTGGGTTGACAGTTTTTTCTTTCATCACTTTCAAGATATCACCCCATTGTATTCTGTGTTGTGTGTTTCCTGATGAGAAGTCTACGATAATATTTCCTTACTGTGAAGAACTGAGAAGATCTGGGATTTTATTCTACTTGTAAGCTAAAACTTGCTGCGGGTTTATAGCAGCTTATAGAAGACAAGAGACTCCTGAATGAGAAACAAAGATATTCATTAGTCATAGCACAGAAAACAGGATAAGCATCATCATATTTGCATGTGTTCCTCTTGGCCCCAAGTCCGACAAGGTTGATAGAAATGGTCCCAGGTAGATTGCATTACAGGAGAGGAACCCTGAGCGTAGGGGACCCAGCTTTTTATAATGGGCAGTAAGCATGTTTGCCTTTTGTTCTGGAGAGAGACACTGTATCTCATAAGACAGAGTAAGCAAACTGCTGTTTACTCTGGAGAGAGTACCATTTCTATCTTATAAGGCTATTTTATACACAAACATCCTTGTGTAGATAATCTGGAAATTATTCAATCAGTGGCTCACTTTGTGAGAAGTTCAGAAGCATGAGAAACTCATGTAGAGCTGTCTCTCATAGAAATATATATTGGAGAAATATATAATAGAAATATATTATATATTTCTAGATAGAATAGAAATAGAATAGAAATATATAATACAAAAAATATTTTTTTCTGGGTGCCTTCAGAATTTTCTGTTTGTGTTGCATGTGTTCATGCATGCATGTGTGTGTGTGTTTTGTTATTTATTCCTGTTTAGTATTCTCTGAGCAACTTGAATCAGAGGTTTGGGGTCCATCATTGATTTTACTATATTCTTGGTTATTATTTCTTCAAATATTACTTCTGTGCTGTTTTCTCTCTCTTCTCCTTCTGGGATTCCAATGATACGTATGTTAGACCATTTGATATTATCTCACAGTTTCTCTGAGTTTACTTTTTTAGATTTCACATATAAGGAGTATTATTCAGTATTTGTTTTTCTCTGTATGACTTACTTTACTTAGCATAATGCTCTCTAGGTCCATCCATGTTTCACAATACAACACACACATATGTCATAAATACATGTACATATTTATATACACTCAAGAGATGTAACTTGGTCCCATAACATTTTAAGCAATTTCTTTCACTATCCCAGATATACTATATGTAAATGCCTTTATACATAATGCCATATGTTAATTGTTTTGGGGCCTATCATGGGTTGAATTGTGTCACCCCAATAATTCATATGTTAAAGTCTTTAACCTCCAGTACTCAGAATGTGACCATATTTGGAGACAGGCTCTTTAAAGAGGTGATCAAGTTAAAATGAGCTCGTTAGGGTAGGCTGTAATCCAATACGACTAGTGTCCTTGTGTAAAGGGAAAATTTGGGCACAGACAGGCACAGAAGAAAAATAATTTGAAGACACAGGGAGAAGAAAGTCATCTATAAACCAAGGAAAGGGGCCTAAAATTGATCCTTCTTTAATGACACTCAGAAAGAACCAACCCTGCAGACACTTTGATCTTGGACTTCTCAGCCTCCATTACTGTGAGGCAATAAATTTCTGTTGTTTAAACCATCCAGTTTGTGTCGCTTGTTACAGCAGCCCTAGAAAACCAATGTAGGGTCTGTAGGTTAGGCTTCTTTCAGTTACTAGTGCTGTGGAACAAATTACCCTCAAACTTTGAGGCTTAAAATAACCATTTTATTATGTTCATTGATTCTTTGGGTCAAGCTCATGATATCTGGATCTTCAGCTGGAAAGACTAAAAAGACAGGTGGGTGGAATCATCTGCAGACTCATCCATTCACATGTCTGGTGCTTGGGCTGGGATAATGTAAAGACTAGAACTATTGACTGGAGCACCTACCAGTGGCCTTTCCAGGTGTTTTGGTTTCCGCACAGCTTGATGGCTTTAGGATAGTTGTCCTCCTTATATGGTGGCTCAGGACTCCAAGCATGAATGTTCTAATGTACAAGAAGAAGTTCCATCACTTTTTATAACTCACCTTGGGAGTCACCTAGAATAACTTCTACCAGACTCCATTGGTCTAAGCCATCACTAACTTGTCCAGATTCAAGGTTGGGCAGGGGGCAATGTCAGCAATGTTTTAAAATGTTCACCACTTCCCAAAATTATATCTTTGGGAGGACAAGCATGTTTAGTCCAAAAGGTGTTACTTGTTAGTTGACATCTTTGCAAGCCTTGGCCCACATGAGGTTATAGGGTGAGGTCAGATTACATGAGGTCTAAAAGCCAAGTTGGGAAAGTTAGAAATAATTAGTTAAGAAAATAAAGATTGGTTTAGGTTTTTAGAGATATGTAAAGTGCAATGAATGGAGTATTTTATCTCCTTTTTAAGAAGATCAAGTACACCAATCAAAGTTATCCTCTGAGAGTGTTAATGTGGCAGAGTTTTCCAATTAACATGTTAATCAAAGTCTCATGCTCTAATCTAAGCTAGAATTTGCCTGAGCCAGAAGCTCACTTGACAGAATCAGAAATACTGAAATTCAAATGATAAAAATATGGTTACACCTTGCAATTTTATATGAAATTCAGTGCCAGACAGATGCTGTCTCTTCTCCCTGATGAGAAGGCATTCATGACATAACTGGGATGAAAAACGACTTCTGATGTAGCTGTAAATCAGTTCACCTTCTGGGCAGGGTGCTATACTAGGTGTTATGAGATGTATTGAGGGGTGTTAGGACATGAACCCTCCTTTCAAGGAAGTTATAATTTAGGTAGGACACTCCCCTTAATAATATAAAATAACAAAAGCACAGAAAGGTTAAGTATCTTGGCTAATAAAGGCTAGAACTAGGTACAGATCATTCTGTTTATTCTAAGCAAGAGCTCTTTCTCTTCTCATCAGTGCCTCTTTAATGAGAAATCAAATGTTACTTTCTATTTTTGTTGGGAAAACAAGAATCAATTTGATTACTTGCTTTTGATTCTGAAGCCAGGAAGCAGGAAGACGGAGGAAAAGTTTTCATGGCATGCTGTCTCTCTAAAGCTAGAGTCTACCAGGCCGGATTTTGAGTGTGTGTAGTGTAAATTTCTGACCTTCAGAAAAAAGATTTGAGATGTGCCAGAGACACTTAATGCATTTTGAGTATCCGTGTATTCAGTCATGTTTCACAGCTTCCATTCTAGTTAGGTTGGAGCCATGTCATTTGTACGTGTTAAGGCTGAAAGAACAACAGGTCATTTGTGTGAGTTCTGGGATGAGGCATAGGCTGAGTTCTCCGTGGTCACTCTCCTTCTGCTTTGCCATTGAGACCACGTGTTGAGATATGAGTGTCCATTGTTTGGGTTCTTGAGTAACTAGTTGGAGCTGGGCCCCCATTGACCTACGCTGGACTTGAGTGAGAAATACATCTTTATTGTGTGAAGCCCCTGAGATTTTGGAGGCTAATTTGTGATCACAGGAAAACATAGCTTATCACGACTAAATATATGAAAGAAATCTATGAAAGGCCTGAGAAGCAAAAGTAGGGTTGAGAATAAGCGAAGACCAATGATTATATGTGTCCATCTCTAACTAAATTAAAACAAAAAATCTTTCAACTTATAATTTCTTATAAGGTAATGTATAATTGTACACAGCTAGCAGTTAAGTGATATGATATATACTGCTATTTCAAACAAAGAATTAGGGTTTTATAGACAGATCTCAGGGACTGTTGGGTCTCATGCTTTAGCTCAGATTTCCTCTTTCTCCTCTATGAGGAGGAGATCTTTGGGGGCTCTTGCTGTATAACCCAAGGCATAATCACCCACCTAGTGCTAGCCTCCAGAATTGCAGGAACATGGACAGGAGAGTCTAACCAGCCCCAAGGAGCATGTCTTGTTAATTCAACCTAATTTTTGGGGAGAGAAGTTTCACAATTTCAGAAAAATATTTAAAAATGATTCAGGCAGTTCTGTTTCTTAGTATTTATTTTCCAGACTACTTCCATATTTCTACTACAAATAAGTTTAGTGGTTTAAAAACAAGTGAAGGAAAAAGGATATTTTTCTATCCTACTGAAGATTAGTCAAAAGTGTATTTCCTGCCTTTCTATTTTACTAAGAGAGGATGCAAGGTATAAGTGTATCCCAATTTTGCAAATTTACTATACACTGAAATTTGATGTTTGAAAGATCTTCCCTGGAATCCCATTTAAAGGCTTGAGTGACTATTCTATTCAAAGGGCCTCCTCTTTAAGGTTGTCTTCTGAATGGATCTTGAGAATAGTGGTGCATAATGAGTCTCCTTTTGTAAAAGTCCTGGGTTGGCACACATGTAGTTTTCTACTTCTAGATATTAACAGAAGCGTGCAAACAAATCTTTTTCGAATGCAGACGAATACACAAATGCGTATGCTATTAACTTATAAGTCATGCAGGAATGTTGCCTGGCTGTTTATGAACTTCTCCATCAGGACCGACTTCTAGTTTTACAATTTAAGGAGAGATATGCCCAATAAATGCATATATGTTAACTCAGGAAGATAAAAGGAGAGTTTAGATTTGTGTTTATGTATTGTTCTCTGTGGTGGAATATTTTTTCTTAACATACGTTTGGTTAGTACTTGAAAATGCTGGGGCTGTACAGTGCTATGTTGATAAGTCAATACTCTCCCCCAAAGTCACACATTATATTACCATTTGCTCAAAAAGCACATGGACGCAAGACGCTACCAAACAATATTGTCAGTTTTTGAAAGGTGATTTGTCTTCCTTTATAATTATGTGTATATGCACGTTTGACACCAAAAAGGTGAGGGTAATGATTTCTATTTTCTAATTCAAATGTCTGGCGCTGCCATCATGACATTGGAAAGTCAACAAATCAGCACTAGCAAATCCAAAGTCATTCTCCAGGCAGGGACTCGACTAAACTAATCACAGGAGAAAACAGACAAACCCACCACAAAGAGTAATGAGGAAATCTGTGAAATCTGTGGGAGGTGGGGGCCGCTTGCTGGGAAAGATGGAAGGAAGGACATTCCACACATGATCGGTCACCCACTACTAAACCTGAGAGACAGATCGAGGCTCCGTTTCAGCCTAACCAGATCAAAGAAGATACGATTTGTATTAATTTCTGAATGACAACCACGTTCACGGTGAAATATCTTTGTAATACATTCTGGGAGACAGAATGCTGAGGAAGCTGAATGTCGGCGAGGACTAAATTGTGGGACTATTACATTATGGATCTTAGGCAGGGCTTTTAAATTCTATAATGAATTTAGGAAAGAATAAAATGAGGGAGAAGGCAATTTATGAAGTGACTAGATGAACACTACTTCAACATTTCAAAGGTGGGGGATGCAGAGCCAAGAATATGCCAAGAGCTGGGGCATTTCTGTGGTTAAACTTCATCTCTTTCACAGTTGCGCCAAAGGCAATTCTTTTCTCTCCCTTAGACCTTGTGGTTTTATTTATTTAGTTAGTTTTACATTAATGTGCTCAACAGCAGCTTTTGGTAATGTATTCACATTCCTAACACAAAACATAAATCCTACAGATTAAAAAAAAATGCATGTAAGACTATAGGCTTATTTCTACCTCGAGAAAAAAAAAATCCCTTTTTTAATGCTCATTTGTAGGAGTTCCCTCACCAGCTGATGCTTTTTATTGTCATCCTGCCTTTGGGGATTTGAGGGGTGGCTCAACCTATCAACTCCATATGATAATTCAGCCTGTCTGGCAGTGATTGCCTCAGGAAGCTTTGGCTCTGATTGGGTCAAAGCAGTGCCATTATGTCCTTGGGAACCTAGTGGGCTAGGATCCTAATCTTGACTCTTTCTTGGAGTGAGTCTACTGGGTCAAAGTTTCTTATACTTAAAGTAATGGAACTGAACGAGGTGTTCTTTAAGCTTCTTCTAACAGCTATAATAACACAGAGCATCATAGAAGTCACCTCTTACTTATTTTCCTCTATTTCCTAGCCCTTTGAAAAAGTTTGCATAATAATGGTCTTGAAAGTATAGAACTGGAAGGGAGTCTGAGAGGAATCCAGTCCCCTTTCTCAGATGTATTTAAACTCTTCATCTAGATGAAGAACTGATCACGTTGGAAAGCAATTGGGGGCATAGAAATGAAAAAACATTGGTTGAGCACTTACCATGGTTCAGGCTAATTGGATCCTGAAAACAACACTGGAGAAAGGTTGTTACTGTTCTGTTTGGCAGCCAGGGATCTTGGGGTTGGAGTTGCATGGGGTTATTTAGCTGTCCAGAGGCAGAGCTTGGGTTTGTATCCAGCTCCATCTACTTCTACAGTCAGGGCTCACTTCCTTAAACAGCCCCATGAAAAACTAATAATTGAAGTAAGTTCTCCTCAGGACCGAGAATCTGTTAGTAAAAACCATTCACATGAATGCCTCTGGCATGAGGAATGTACCGGACTAACACTTGTACCCATTGTGCAGATGTGCATGCTGAGGCATGCTGGGACGTTTAGGATTTGTCCCAGGTCATTGGCATGTCAGAGAAGCATCAAGGGTAAAGCTCTAGATGTTTTCTCCTTGACTTTTTGCTTTCTCCACCCACTGCACACAGTCATGGTGAGAAGAGTCTAAGGTGGAGGTGAGACCCTGTGTCGGAGCCTGAACTGTCGGATGAATGCCAGCAGCTCCTTCTGAACGTGTGTTCTGAGACTGTTCTCTCAATGTTAGGTATACTTGACAATGTGTACCTTGCAGGGTTGTCATGAGGTTATGTGGGATAATGCTTGGGCAGAGACGGGGCACACTAAAAGTTTCACTCATCTCCCAAACATACTGGGTTTGGATAAAAGCAAACATCAATGGCTTCTATTTATAGTGACATTATTAGGACTGGAAATTGGATACACTGATTTTTCAGGTTTTTGAAAATAGAAGGCCTTCAGAGGGCTGCATTTTGTGTGTACGGGCGGCTGCCATTGTTGTATAGGCATCAACACAGACACAAAAAAGATTTTCAAAATAATTCAACCCCATTGAAATTTATGCATAAAGGTAACATTTAAAGAAAAAAACGGAAACAGAGCCAAAGTCTATAAACAACAAACATACGTAAGTGTCCTTAATGATTTATGTAATGTTACTGACCTGTGAAACAGAAGTGTTAGCTTTTCATGTGTTAATGCTGGTGTCTCTGCCTCTTATGATAGATGGTAGTGGTAATTATTTAATATTATAAATAAATATCGACAGGCATCTTTCACAGTGACAAAATTTTTCTCCCAAATACATAAGGACTACTTAAAAGGAAAAAATAGAATATTTTTAAAATCACTCCTTGATTTTAATAATAATTGAGTTAGCTGTAGCTGAATGTGCATCGGATGATTCAGTCTGTCACAAGAGTCATGTCTACATAGCACGGATTAAGCACTGTGTGCTCGAGATGGCTCACAGTTTTAAGGTGCCCTTAGCCACATAGAGCTAGCTAGCCAGCCACAGTGCTTCTCAAAAACCCTTCCAAGAGAAGGCAGAAATAGTCCTTAGCCTAAGTACCCAGCAGAGGGCAGTAAAGCCCCACTTTTCTTTTCTGACTGGTTTCCTTTCAGATGACTGCAGCTAGATGGTCATTCTGAAGCTCTTGGGTGGTTGACACCTAATTGCAGATATTAAACATTTCTGAGAAGAAATGTAAAATGTATTGCGAGGTCAGTGAAATTCTTTGTCAAGACTTCTCTCATATCTGACCCCTTAACATAACAGAGCAGAACTGGAAGATATGCCCAGCCAGCATTCATGGACTTGCAGTATCATGCATTTATTGAACTTCATTGGCCAAATATTTTTGTATTGCTTTATTTTGTTTAAATAACAACACATTCTTGTGACTGTATTAGGGTACGATATTACCTGGTGGCCCATAAATGAATTATGTCATGTTCATATTTTGTCAAATTGCTTTCGCGCTTCCAAGTTCTCTTGAGCAACAGTGTTAAGATTTTCATAAGCTAGAAGGAGGTATATGTTCTTTCTCCCCAGCCCTCTAATCCCCTTCCTATTTCCAAATTTTTCCTGGGACTTGTCTAACAGTTTGGCTTAAGTGGAAAACAGATAGTTTTCTCCCTTTCTTTCTAAGAGAAATGAATCCTCAAAGAGCAGAAGGGAAAATAGAGAACCATGATGGGAGGTTTTGGTGAGTTCTCTTGGTGTTTCAGGTGTCCTGCCTTGATCTGGGTGGGTGGAAATGCCATGTGTTACTTTTCAAATAGGATGCTGCCTCATGCGTGGGCCAAAATAAACTATTTTTTGAAACAAAAATGTTACGGGTATAAGTTGTTCAGAACCACTAATTTGAATGCTTCTTTGGGGAAAATCATGAAGAATGTTGGGCAATAATAATATAGTATGGTAGACCACATTTTCATTTGTGTTTCCTGTGGCCACCATGCTGGAGCTGACCGGCGGGTAGTCATATTACATATCATATCAATGACTTAGTTAAAAAAAAAAAAAGGAGAAAAACTAAAAAGGACAAAAATATATGTTCTTAGCTTAGAAATTCTTAACATGACCTGTTGTGGATTGTGGCTCCGACTCGGTGATCCAGTGGTGCGGTGACATGAGGAAACCCTCGCACAATTTCACAGAGAAGACCTCTTTTCCTGTAAAAGAGAAGAAAAAATTATCCTTAAAATTGCACAACAAAACCAGAAGAGGTTTGAGACACTGTGGAACTTCTGTCTGTAGCATGTTCCAAGCAGATTGTGACCACTTTTCTACTCCTAATTGTAGTAATAAACAAGGGAGTGACAAATGACAGCCGTTAACAAAGAATGAAGAGACCTGTGTGGGATAGGGGAGAACCGCAGTTTGAAGCAAGAGACGGTTATTCTAACAGGCTGATGTCGAAAGTTCAGGGGAAAAGTCACTTTGATGTAAAAATGGTCTTACTAGGAACAGCTTCTACCGTCCAGAGAACATTTTTACAGAGAAATGTGTTGTAAACAGGAAGTGTCAGACAATGACATTAGCAAATTAATGTTTGACTTGTGACACGTGTGCATGATGTTGCTCGGAATGACACAGCAGCCCTGACCATAGGGTTAGGTGGTGAAACAGGCCTCCAGCTGAGCTGCATTTGCAGTCAACAGTTGGGGACTTTAGTGGAAAGACATGTGTTTGGTTGACAAGAATTTATTGGTTTAGCTTTTTTGCCTCATTTGTAAATATGGGAAAAAAACCGTCATCCAAAGCATACTTGCAGGCTATGCATTCTTTAAGGTCAATTCAAATACTCCATCCCAGCTGGAGTTTTCTCTCTGCTCCCTCAAAGGCCCCTCATCTGTGTTAGTGCAGATTTTTTACGTATCTTATTTATACTGACCATATTATATTTGCAGCACATCACATTTTAATGGCTATTGATAAGTCTCTTTCCTCCTTCTAGACTATGACTTTCTCGAGAGGGGAATCCACATTTTATTATCATTACTTTTGTATCCTCAGGACAATTATCCTGGGAAGGAATGAGTTAACACTTTACTGAGGAGAGCATGGTGTGCTGGCCAGAATGAAAGCTTTAGATTCAGACAGATTTATGTTTGAATGTCAGTCTAGACAAGACTTGAGAACTTAGGTAAATTATTGAACACTTCTGAGCCTTGCTTTTCCTCTCTGAAGATTGAGGATGATGATACATACCACACAGTGTTGGAAGGGATAATGTATGCCATTGCAAAGATTGGGGCCACGACTGTGATCTTCAACTTTATAGGCACCCTCAGTGTTGCCCAGAAATCCTGTTTCCTTAATAGTGTCTCTTTTCCATTCACTACTGTAGTCTTCTATAATCACTTGCCCCCTAGTTATTCACAGGTAGGTGACATATATACATATAAAACTCATGTCTAAAGTTGAACTCATTATCCTACCTCTGTTCTGCTTCTTATGTCCCCCACCTCAGTAAATGAAATCTCTATCCACTCAGTAGGCCAATCTACTTGGAATTTGTTCTTGATTTATTCCTCCTCTTTGCCCTCCACACCTAATCAACCACTAAGCCTTGTCAATCCATCCACTCCCCACCTTACTCACTTCCACTACCCGAGCCCATACGGTCAACATTTCTTGCCTTGTTCTCCATAAAAATCTGTAAATGGTTATCTTGCCTTCATACTTGTGTTCCCCACGAATCCATTCATATTTGTAACACACAAGTGAAGATTTCCAGACCATCCATGATTAGGCTTTGTGCATCTATGTAGCCTTGTGTTTTCTCACCACAACATTTATCCTGATATATTAGGACAGATGTTTGTTTTAAAGTCTACCTACCTTCTAAACTCTCAGAGGGAAGGGAATCATGATTGCCTCAATAGCACTGTAAACAAACGCAGTAGATGGTAAGTATGCCATAAATATTTATTGAAAGAAATAAACAACAGCATTTGAAGGAACAAGACCACTAGCACAGCTACTGGAATATAGTACCTCTTTTCTTGCTCTTCCTTATTTCCTCTTTTTGTTTTTTCTTTTCATTCCTTCATTTTCTCTCTAACTTATTATAGTTATTGGTTATAATTTCCATCATTGTCATCGCCTTCGTCATCATAATCACCATCATAATTATAATCATCAATCACCTATTATCACCTCTATAATAGCAAGAAATTGCTAGAAACAGCTAGACCCTGAATAGAAGACCCGCAGAAGAGTGCAGGGGCACTGGGATAGCTATTCAGAAGACTTTAAGAGAAAGGATGGCATCTAGGACTCTCCTGAGTTAATTCACTTTTATATTTTTGGAAGTGTCTTTTGGAGGACTGGTACTCTTCTCAGACTTATCTACTTGGGACATCAGCCTGACTGTTCCCAGGGGAAACAGAAACGTTAACTCCTTCTCTGGTGATCTAGACATTCTCCGTAGGCACCTAGTACTCTCACATCTGGAAGTCTTTATGTCTACCACCCTTATTATATAGAGATTAAATGAAAAATAAAAAGAAAGATTAGGCAACTTGCTGAAAGTCACATACAACTAGTCATTCACAAAACAAGGAATAGAATTTGGATTTTCTGAATTACACGCTAGAGTCTTTTCTACCATATTGATTTGCCCAAAGAGGATTCTTTGGCTGAAATGCATAAATAGATGTGGAAAAGAGCAATGTGAGATTGTGTGTGTGAGCATGCATGTGAGCATGTGTGTATGTTTTGGAGGTAAACAAGTGCCTTTTGTTGCTGATTCCCTTCTTACTGCCCTCTGCCACCATCTTTATTTACTCTTTTTATGCTTTCTTCTTCCATTTTCATCTTTCCCACTCAATGGTTCCATTCTCTGCTTATATTCTTCCCTTCCCATGAATTGGCCTCTATGTAATACCCTCTTCACTGCTTCCCAAATCCTTATCCCCTTCATTTCTTGCCATCTTATTTTTCCTTCCCCTGACTCCGATAGCTCTGAAGGTTCAATGGGGCCCTAAAAAAATATAACATGCTGGATTTTTAAGGGACATTAAAGACATGTAATTTTGATTAATTTACACTGTAGCCAGTTTTATAAGGACTATTTGATGTCCAATGAGCCTTTGAAAAGTCTTAAATTTTTTTTTGTGTGAAATAGTAACATTTCATTTTTTGAGTGAAACTAACTTAAACACTTGAAGAACATTTTTTTTTCTTGGGCACTTTATTTTGTTTTTACTCACAAAAAGGTGTGCATGCCTATCTTTGCAGTTACGGAAGCTGCATGAAATGAACCCTTTGAAAATTATGAAGCAAGAGGAAACTATAGTATGTACCTGTATTCTGTTCTTGAGGGGCAGTGGAAGGTTTGGGAGGACAAGAGTTTGAGCACAGGTTAAGTTAAGTTGACTGTGTTCAAGGAAGGGTCTGGCAACAACAGGACTTACTTGAGAATAATCTGGAAAGGCAAAATTGCTGGATGGAAGGAAGCTTAAAGCAGGGCCCAAAGGCCTGGAACCTTTGTGACCAATGAGCAGAGATCAAGGCTGGTGCAGCTCTGAGACAGGCTCTGGTGCTGAGGTCAGAGGTCAGCTATGAGGAAGGCTTCTTTCTCTGCCGGCATCCTGGAGCTCTTGGCGGTCCAATGTCAGTTCACATCCTCCTCCACCCCTCATTCTCTGAGGTGAGCCTCCTAAAGGGCCAGGCGTACAAAAACAGGGCTTGAACACCTGTGAAAATATCTGAGTCCTTTTTATGGTGGATCACATATTGTGCATGGTGATGACCATGCCTCCTTGGAAATTGATGCTCCATGTCCTCATGTTCTATTTGAGCGATTCATTCATCCTGCTCATCTAGTTTTAGATGTTCTCTCTTAGCAATTCATCTTCTCTGGTCCAGTACTTTCTGGGAACCAGGAGAGAAGGCATTGACAGGAAGCCCTTAGTTCTTCCTCCATCTAGGTTTCCTCTTGGCAGAAGAGTAAGGTACTGGGCCTAGTGAAATATCAGAACATCTGAATTAGGCGATACCTAATGTGGGTAAACATCCTAGGTCTGCCTTGAACATCTCCCAGTCTAGACAGTCTGGGTTGCAAGTTTTTCTACCATTTCCATTTATATAGTATAGAGATTAAGATCACGAATTAGGGAGCCAGATTACCACTTCCTGTCTGTGTGACCTTGGACTTGTTATTTTACCTGTTTCTTAGTTTCCTTATCTTTAAAATGGATAATAGTGAAAGTAGATGTATGTTAGTATTGGCTATTATGTTTGTTGTGTTTATAGCTGTGAGTGTAGTTTTGTGTCCAGGTTGGCACAGAGGAGGAAATTTTTGTGGAGTAATACAATACTTTGAGGCTGCTGGGAAAGTAATGCTTTTAGGTTTGTGTGGTAAATTAGGTACATTAGATGAATGACCTAATCTGTAGTAAATTAAGGCTGAGCAAAATATATTGTGTATGTATATATTTCTACTGTACCTTCTTGTACTGCAAAGTCCAAATATATATTTCTCAGCCATCTCACTGCCTGGGATTCTAGATGCAAATTGGCCTCACCTATTAGATTCTACCAAGTAAGGTTTTAGTAGGCAGAAATGAGATGAAGGTAGTAAGTGCTGGCAAGCCCAGTGATGGAGAGGGAGGATTTTTTGTAGCAGTGTGTGAGTCCAATCACTAGCTTCGATGGATATCGAAAGGTAGTTGCTTCATCATTCCCCTCCTTCCTGATTGAGCCACTGCCTTTGAGTGGCCAACTCTGTAGGGTTGTTCTGGGAATCATTCCTGGAGACTCACCCCAAAGCTCACTCCTTTCAATGATGTTAACATCCAGTTTCCTATATCACACTCTTTTTTGCTAATTGGTTGTGGTTTATGCTTTCTACAAGTGAACCTTGATTTTACAGTCTCATACATGATCATTTTATATCTAGAGAAAGCTAAAGGAAGAGGCAGTCTTGTCTGATTTTCCGAGGCTGGAAGAGAACAGCTATTAATGGTATATTCTCATTTGACGCCATACCTATAAACACTAGTATACTTCATTTATCAGTATGGGCTATGAGAACTTTCTTGGTGCTTGTAAGATATGTTTAGGGATTTTCCTGCATTTATTCAATATATTTTTCTCAAGTGGATTACAGGTGGGAGATCTGACTGTCAGTGATGATATTACTAAGACCTGTAATTATGTGATAGAACCTGGCTGTTATGTAACAAGTCACTTCAAACAACGGGCAGATTAAGGTACAATTATTCTGCTGACGCAATACCTAATATCCTGTCTAATATTTCAGAATTGCCACATTCAGTGAATTGAAGGATGACTTCGTAATGTGAGTAAAGGAGGAATTTTTAGATCGGGCCATTTTGTCTTCATATTTTTCATAAGATGTCAACTTAGATCTTGAGAGATGCAGAAAGCATTCTGCCAGAAGGGCTAAATAAATTGATGCCCACGGTTCAAAATCTGGCTGAGGATGAACATACTAGGTGGAATTTGAAAGGCAACTCCAGCTGTGGGGTTCCCATATAATTAAACAAGGTGAGCACAGCTGTGCTGATTCCTTGCGGGCTTGGGTAAGATTGTTCATGCTGCCTCTGTGGAGGGTTCTTTTCCCACAGTGTATGTCAGTGGGAACTTGCAGTAGTTCAAGTAAACAAGTTAAGCAAATAACATATATCATTGTATTCTCAAAATCTAGGCTCAGTGGAAGTGGTTGCATAAAATAAGGCCTCCTAAACTGTTAAAAACTAACCACTGGTCCAAGAGGTAGAGAACTGTGGTATGAAATTCTGGGGGCACCTCCAAAAATTAAAAGGTGCTGTGGTTCTCCCTGGTGTCGGGTTAATGAGTATCCACAAGTGAGGGGAGTGGGTGGGATCAGGTGCCCAAGAATGTTAGCTGTACGAACTGGGGTTGGGTGGGAGAGTTGCCAGATCCCAACTTAGCTGAGGTATTTGGTTAGACAGAGGGCAGGACAGATTTTTGAGAACTGTAGCCATGGCTTTTATAATTAGCCAGAGGGTTGCAGTAGGATGAGACCACCCAACAGAAGGAAGGGTCAGGGTAAGCAGTGAGGGCAGGCTCGGGACAGCAGGGGCTGAGGTAGCTCCAAGCCAGGTTTCTATTCTCTGGACCGGGCTTGTTTACTTCAGTCAATTTGATTTTTTTTTAACCAAATCTCTCTCCTTTTTTTTCCTCTCTCCTTCTTTCCCATCCTTTTCTTCCTACTCCCTTTCTTCCTGACTTCCTCTAGTTTACATTTTTAATTTTTATTTCTTTGTTACAGTTACACGTAGTTTGAAGAATCAAATAATTCTATATGGTCTGTTATGAAAAATACTTTGCTATCCCCCTCCTCCTATTACTTATTTCCTAGAGGCAACAGCTTTTAACTTCTACTTCCCCTCCCCTTTTTTTGATTTGCCACTATGTTTAAAAAGAGCATGTTTTTGTTGCTACTTCTCAAATTTTCAGTTGTAGGCATTATTTATGGGAGTTAAGGATTTTTCTTTCTTTCCTTCTTCTCTCCCCAATCCTTCACTAGACCTTCCCGTTAAGTTATACTTTGGTTAGATCAGTATTCACTGTGTCATTTTTGACTATGGAACTGCAATTGACTGCTGAGCCTGTGGCAAATTATCATTGCTTTTTTCTTTCATGACTTGTTTTCTTTTCTGGATTAATAACTTCTTTTTTCATTTATTTATTTCTCCATGTTTTTATTACTAATTCAACCGCAAACTCCCTGTTAGTTGTCCAGATCTCTCTAAAGTTCTCATCCATTAGATGTTCTGAGACTTCCATTTTCTTTCCAGAACCTTCAGACCTGATCCAATCCAGGCTCTGCTTTCACCTTCCAGGCTCAGCTGTATTATCCTGGAATTTCCCTGTACTATTCTTGTGGGGACTTTTTTTGTTTTGCTACTTTGCTTCTCTGTTTGCCATATCTCAGTGTTTCTCTTATTTTGATTTCTTCATAATTTTGGTGCTTTGCGTCCTCCAGGAACTTATTGATAAAGGATGCCTGAGAGATCCCTTCAGTCAGGAGCCAGATAGCCAACTAGAATTAGAAACTTCAAGGAGTGTTAATAAAGAGATTGTTTACAATGGTGTGGGAGGCTGAAGTACCAGTGAGCGCACGGCTGCTCTTCCATTTTCAGGTCTGCAGGGACAAAGGGAAGACACTGTTACTAGAACCTGGAGACAGAAATGATGTTTGAGGGATTGAAGACAGCTGCACTGACCCTGGAGGGATTTTTCTCTTTTTTCCTTGTCCTGCAACTCCTGTTAGTAAGACAGTGCTCATCCTGCACTGATCTTTATTTGTATCTTTTAGATACAGGTTCAGGACATGACACTTCAAATATACCGCTTTGATATATTGATTGTTTTGAGCTTCTGGAGGCCCTTGAAAAACAGCAATGCAGGGAGAGACTTTCTCTGAACTCCCTTGTTTGCTTAAAGATAATCCTCCAAAAGGAACTCACTGGTCATAAATCCCTCGCCAGTAGTTTCATCAACCAGGGAAGATGAACTCTTGTCACAGGAAAGGAGACTGGAAGTCAACACCACTCAGACAAATTTTGTTGCAAACTGTCATACCTCCCACCTCTACTTCTAAGGGTCCATTCAACTTTCCTAAAAACAATTCCCTGTCCCCTAAGAAGCCTATATCTTCTCTCCACTTTCCATATTAAGATGATATTTAAGCCTGATTTTTAAACCGCCTCAAGGAGTTACTCATTTTTCCCTGGGTAACTTTTATGTATATACAAGGTGTACATGTTAATAAACTTCTGTTTGTTTTACTTTGGTTAATCTGTTTTTTTATTACAAAAACTCTGAATGATAGAGGAAAAATTATTTTTCCTCCTCTACTCTACCCTATCGATGGTGTCGTGCAGGGTCTCAGCTCCCACTCCCCGCCCAAGAACGCAGGACACGGTAAGGCCAAAAAGGAACACCCACGGAGCCATAGGTAGGGAAGTCAAACCAATATATTCTCGCTGGCGGCTGGGCTGGAGACACAGGAAGCAGGATCTACATAATCTGCCTAACAGCAGTCCGCGCTTGCCAGCCACCATCTTCTTGCTAGCCCCCATTTCCTTTTCCTGCTAGCGTAGCCACAGCCGTTATATTAGTGGCCAATGGCCTACGGGTTACAGCTGACGGCCAACTAGCCACAGCTGCTGGCATCTGATCACAGTTGATGGCCATTTACTACCCGAGCCAGCACCTTTCTATGTGAGGCCGAGAGCCTGGAAACTGTTTTTTGGGGTTTTGTCCCCACAATGGCATTCTGAAAATTTACATTTGATCTTCTTAAAAGACTGAACTTGTATTTTCCTGCTTGAGTGGGGACCTGGACATCTATCTGCTTTTAAACTGGCTTCCAAACATTTCTCCACCTTTACCCATGTCCAAAGGTATGTAGTTCTCTGAACCTTTAGGGATCTTGTGGTTTCAATCAAATTGATTATTAACCTTTTCTTACTACTGGCAGAAGGGTCATCTTTCTTTGGTTCACCAATCAATTGCCACATGTCTTTCTGCTTTCCAGCTCTGGTTTCTTCTTCCATTCCCCATCCTTGTACCCTGTTTCCCCGAAAATAAGACCTAGCCATTTATATTAACGACCTGGTCTTATATTATAGTAAAATAAGACCAGGTGTTATATTAATTTTTGCTCCAAAAGATGCATTAGAGCTGATTGTCTGTCTAGATCTTATTTTTTGAGAAACTCGATAGGTGTAATCCCTAAAAAAGTTCTTTTCGTATGTTTTACTAGAATTTCATGAGGGAGTGAAATCAGATGTGTAGAATTCTCCTTCCTAAGATAGTTTCCAAGTTCTGAAAGGAGGAGACTACATACCCCCTCACTTAGAAAGGCTGCTTTCTCTCCTGGAGAACGTGGGGTTCATTTGGGATTTGGCTGCCTATAGGCTAGTGAAGAATCAGGCTTTTGTTCACAGTTGTGTTGTTGTCTGAGGTTCAGTACACCTTCCAGGGACAAGACAAAGGACCCAATACCATGACCCCTGCCCTGAACCTTGGCATTGTCCTTTCTCTTTCTCTCTCTCTTTCTCTCTCCCTCTCTCTCATTCCACCTTCCATTTCTGTGACCACATGCAACCCTAGTCAGTCCCATCTCAGGTGACCTGAGTTGAGTGCATGCCTCTCTGAGGCCCCCAGAGCTCATGTTCTGAAGGGCTTCACTGGGGCTAGAACTCCTGGAACTTTTCCTATTAGTGGCCCTCCAGACTAGGGCCTAGCTACTTTGCTAGGTGTTTTTAAAGGCCTAACTAATGATAGCTTAATTGTCATACCTTAAAACCTTTTGGCTTTCAAACAGGAACTCTTACACCTGTAGCTCAAGGAGTGATCAAGGCAGTACTTTTGATTGGGAAGTTTCGCTCTAGCATTTGTTTATGTAAAGCCACCCCACAGACAACATCTTTGTGAGGCTCTTCTTTCCCATTTGGGAACTAACTGGGTAAGTTTATTGGGGGTGAAGCCAGGTAAAACTTAGGAGTACAGAGTTTTCATGTTCCAAAGAAAAGATGCTGCCTGGCCTGAAAATTTGTTTCTACGGGGGTTTGATGTACCGATATTCCAATCTTGCAGAAACTGACTGGATTTCATGGAATTTGAAGTCAATCGAAAGACAATCTGCTGGAATCATTTCACGAATTCAAAGCATTAAGAGAAAAAGTGTTTGTTCAGCTATGGTGATTGAGAAATTGAAGGCAGCGAGAGTGATAGGTCATGCTTGGTTATGTGCTACTCTTATGCCAGTTCGGAGTAAAAGCTGAACTTTGTTGTTGAAAGCTACCGTGGAAAGTGGAAACATTGATTGTGGATTGCTGAGTGGTAGAGTATTACTTACCTATCCAGAAATAGAAGCAGCCTTGCTTTAGTGGGCTGAGGAGATAGCATCAATTTTTACTATTACAATAGAGCCCAGTTGCCTCCTTTTTTTTAATTTTGAAAGAGTAAATATTTAAATAGGTAATATGGAAAAGTTATTGCCAGTTTTCCTCTGTAGGCCATGGCTGGGAGTTAAAAGAGAGAATCAGGCAGAATTCACATGTGGAGAAAAAAAAATTATAGGAATTACTTGTAATCCTTTTAAAGCAAGGACATTGGAATTGATTTGCAATTGGCCAAATTGAGAAAACTTTTTTTCCTGAAAAGCCACTTTAATAGAAAAAATTATGAATTTTCTTAAGCCCTGTGATTAGAGTGTAATATGTATTTATGGATCCCCCCAGGCTCCACACAATAAAAATGGTTAAAGCCTTTAGTCCTTTTAGTAGTTCACAGTTTTATTGCCGAAGTTATTTTGTAGATTTTATGCTTAAAGCAAGGTCAGTGTATTGCACTGTATAAATTATTCTAAGTAATTGTTCAGTTATTTTATAGCTTAGTCACAGGATTTTTTCATTATTAAATGTAGCCTTTCCTTTAAAGTTAGGATGAGAAGGGCAATATAAATCACAGGGCAGTATGCCATTGGGGGTTTCAGCTTTACCTGTGATAAGGGTTTAATAACAATCTGGCCCAGACACCAGTTCCCTCTCAATTACCTTTCCACATGGGTATTAGTTCACACTGTTTATTAAAAACTCCCCTTGTAGTTTTTAAATAGAGTGTTTCAGATTAATGGCCCCCATGGAGTTTAACTTCATTGCACTTCATTAAAGCTAGATTGCACAAAAGGTTACTTCAATTAAATCCAGAACATGACCTTAAATCTGTATAGATTTTTTTTCAGAAAATGTGATAAAACTGGTCTGCCAATCCTTTGAGATTAACAAGGCAACATCCCTCTCAGTAACCGAAGTGCAAAACTTGTGAGCCTGTTCTGAATTTTCCTATGACTATACATTTGGATTTTACAAAATTAGAAGCCAATCCATGGAAAGAGCCTGGAGTTAAAAGTGGATCAAGTTACTGGAGAACAGACCCACCACAGGAAACTAGAGAGTTTGTGCAGCCTCTTGTTACACTTGAGTGGATGCTGTAAGTTTGGTACTTTAGAAAACAATATTTTTGTTTCCCATGTAACAAAAATATTTTTCTAAATAGCTTGGTTTGTGTCTTCCAGCACAGACAGTGATATAAAATTTTCTGAGAAGTTTTCTCCTTTGGCTATTCCAATCTGTAAAACATAGCTTGTGGCAGTTCCTAACCATTATTTCCTCTGAAAATTCATGATAATTGGAAGCATTAATTACCCATCCTACACCATGAGAATGTGGCCTCATTATCTTGAGGCAATGTGTGAATTGATGCTCATTAACACCATAACTCAGGAGCTCAATTTTATTTTTTTGTGGATTTCAAATGACTTATAGAAACTAGCCCAGGTCCATTTTTTCCTCTTTTGGGATGGGTGAGATGTCAAAGTTGATGTTCTCACAACCAATACTCGCATCTTGCTTATAATTTTAAGAGCTTTTATATTGTAAATAATTTTTGAAATGCTGTTGATTTTTATTCTTCAAAAAAGGTTAAGGCATTGAAGACTCGAGTTTAAATATGATATTGAATAAAGGATGGCTAAGCCATTAAATGACTATCACCAATTAAAAATTTAGTTCATTAACCTTGCATGTTACCTTTTGGACCAACAGGGAATAATCAGAGAATGCATATATTTTGATTTAAAGAAATTGGCAAGTTGAGAACATGTGGTACTACAGAAAGAACCATCCCAGTTTGGTGTCACAGTGAGATAAGGATTTCTGAGCTCTCAGAAGACAGCATGAGGACCCTGGACATCTGGTATTTGAACGTCAAAGTGATGGATAGGAATTAGAAGTGAGTTGAAGGCAAACTTTATCTATTTTAGAATTTGGGTTTGGGTTGTAGGACAATTAAGTTTATAAACTCATCCTAGAAAAGTGCTCTATACCTCATTGCTGAATATCACTGTGGTCACCTTTGAAGTACTCCCCTTGGGAAGCTATGCACCAACACCAGCGCCTAGTCCACACTTCAAAACAATTTTGGAACTCTTTTTCTGGAATGGCCATCAGAGCTGTCGTCCTATTACATTTGATGCCCTGAATGTCATCAAAATGTCTTCCTTTCAATATTTCCTTTATCTTCAGGTAAAGAAAGAAGTCATTTGGGGCCAGATCAGGTGAGTAGAGAGGGTCTTTCAATACAATTATCTGTTTCTTGGCTAAAATCTCCCTCACAGACAGTGTTGTGTGAGCTGCTGCATTGTTGTGGCGTGATGCAAGAGCCATGAATTCTTGGTGAAAAGTTCAGGTCTTCTAACTTTTTCACGCAGCCTTTTCAGCACTTCCAAATGGTAAACTTGGTTAACTGTTTGTCCAGTTGGTACAAATTCATAATGAGTAATCTCTTTGATATCAAAAAAAGGTTAGCAACAGCGTTGCAACAAGTTCACAAATTTAATTGTCAGACCTCGTATACTGTAGGTCAGCTGTTCTCAAAATGTGGTCTATGAGTAGAGAATCTTGGAAGTTCCCCAGTCCCTTTCAGTGGATGCAAGAAGTCAAAATTATTTTCACGGTAATAACTTCATTGGCCCTTTGCACTCTCATTTTCTTCTGGGTATATAGGGGAGTGATATTATAACAGATGGAACATAGAAACACATAGGATGATACAGAAGTCTTTTACTAAGCAGGACATTAAAGAACTATGAAAAAGGTGAAAGTAATGGACTCTTCTCACTACATTCCTTTGTTTTGAAAAATAATGTTTTTCATAATCATATTTCTTTATATTAATATGTAATGGACTTGTTACATACTAAGTTAAAAATCAAAATTATTATTTTTAATTTAAATTTTTAATATGGTAAGTATCAGTAAGTATAAATCAAATAAACAAAAGGTTTGAGGCACTTAATATTTTTTGAGTATAATATGGTTCTGAGACCAAAATGTTTGAGAGCCATGGCTGTAGGTGATGAGTAGTCTCCTCCACACTACAGTTTGTCATGTGTCCAAGAATTTCCTGTATTGGAATGCTGGCACTTGGAATATCCAAGTCCTGGGAATATCTCTATGCATGTACTTCTTCAAATGTGGTTGGGGAGAAAAATTTTGCTAAACAGCTTTCTCTTGTTTAGTAGGGAAAATACTAAGAAATATTTTTGTGACTGTGGATATAGCTATAGTAGGGAATACGTAAGAGATATGAGAACTGACAAAGAAGGAATTTGAGGGTGTTAAAAATAGGCTTACTCATCACTTTCCTTTGGTGTAATACTGATTAGAATATTTAGCCACTGAAAATATTTTAGAATGAAAAACTAATTTGTATCAGACTTAATTAAAATTGAAAAAAGGATATTTTTAAGGATAATGTCTCAAATGATCATGGATGAGCAGTTGCAAGTTGTGGCCTGATGGAATCGGAAATAATTGGGATACCTTGTGTTGGAATCGGAAATAATTGGGATACCTTGCGTTGGGATGAGGCATGGAGGAGGTGTTGGCCTCCTCCGTGGAGCAACTAGTTCATACAATGGATAGTTAGAATTTATCAATACTAAATTCTAGCTATTCTAACATTTAGCAATATTGGGAAAAGTTTCCCATATGATTAAGTTGCCCAATTCAAGTATGACTAGTAAATAATTGGCTTCACTTTCAGGTAGAAATTGATTGAAAAATCCCACGGAAGGACTTTGATTACCTTGGTTGGGATCATATGCCCAATCCTTGACCAATGAGCAGAAGCCAGGGATGGAGTACCTTTATATCAACTTCTGTTAGAGGTTCAGATTGGAGAGGGAGGAGAAATACTTCTCCATGTGGAGGGATGCATTCTTCCCAGACTAAAGGAGAGGCATTGGGCAGAAAAAGAAAAAGAACAACCTCAGTCAAGTCCAGAATAATTTTGCATCTGGATTCTTACAATAATTTCCTCACTGGTCTTTTGCCCTGTAGTTACTTCTGTCATTGACAGATTAATAATCTCTTTGAACTCTCTTTGAAATCTCTTTGATCTCTTTGAAATCATAGCACTGTTTGCTTGGAAACTTTCAGTTACTTTATTACCTACAAGATAAATTCCAAGCACCTTCTCTTGGCATTTAAGGTGTTCTAGAATTTGGTCTCACCCTAGTTTCATCTCTTTGACTCCCCTACAAAAGCCAAGCTCATCTAATCTTTGAATCTTGAATTTAGTGAGCTCATTCTCATCTCCATTTACTTTCCCATGACAAACCTTTTCTCTTGCCATGGTTCTTCTCTTACCCAAATATTAACTATTCTTAAAAGTCAAGCTCAGGTGAAGTTCTGGAAAAGTTTTCCCATAATGAATTAGTAGACCCTGAGATTTCTGACTCAGAATGGTGGCTGCCCTTCCTGAGTCTTCCCAGGATAGTATCATCTTGGTGAGTTTAGGGTTTGGCCCTCAGGCTGGTAGACTCAGAAATCAGATTTTGTTAACAAATTATCCTCAGTAGTAGCTTACAGAAGTCAAGCTCACAAGATTAATTTTAAAATCACGTATTTTCCCTAAATGAACTACAATTGTTACATCAACAAGAATGTTCATTTCACCACCACCCTGTAGACAGACCTACCTCATAAATCACAGCATTTCTAGATCACTTAGCAGAGGTGAGGCTAAGGTATTAAATCTGATATTATCATCTTTGCCATGCAGGTGGTCTTGTTAACAATGGTCTTGCCACTATTGTACTAAAGTATTTCAGGTAAGGTTCTCTGGTTCTCTTCCCAATGTTTTCATCTCTGACTTTTCTTTTGCTGTTTTTGACAATCTATTTTACTATTGCCACATTCTATGGTTATGCCTTTTAATGTGATTCACCAGATTATTGATCATTTTTGCTGACCTGCAGTTTATTCTGTCTTCTAAAGCTGACGTTGCCTACCTTTGTTCTGATTCTTTGCATCTTGATTTTATAATTTAATTCTTGAGAGTGATTTTTAAAATTTATTTTTATTGAGATATTATTGGTACATAACATTGTGTAAGTTTAAGGTGTACAATGTGTTGATTTGGTACATTTATATATTGAAATATAATTACTCCTGCAGTGTTAGCTAACACATCTATTGGATCATATAATTATCATTTAATTTTTGAGGGAACAATTGAGATTGTCTCTTAGCAACCTTGAAGTTTATAATACAGTTTGTTGTCTATAATCAATATGCTGTACATTGGATCTCCAAAATTTATTTATCTCCTGGTTGAAAGTTTGTACTTTAAACAACATTTCCCCAATTCCCCCAACCGCCAGCCCCTGGTAACCACTGTTCTACTCTTCTTTTATGAGTTCAGCTTTGTTAGATTCCACTTACAAATGATATAATATTCTTGGAGAGTGATCTTAATTTTCTGGTTTCCAAGTGCCTTGGGGAACATTTTTATTAGCTTACTGGCAACAATTATTATTTGACCTTCTCAACAATCCCGTTAGGCAAACAAGGCAAATGAGTATCACCCCCAATAGATAAGGAAAATGAGGCTTAATATGTAAAGAAGTTTGTATAAATTCATACAGAGTAATTGGATAAACAAGCATTCAAATTAAAATATTCTTACTACAGGCTAACCTAATGGAAGACCATTTCTTTTTGTCAACTAGAACACCTAGCAAAGTGCTGGGATTATTACAGGTGTTTAATATATATTTACTAAAAAATGAATAAGAACCCCTCAATGAAAACAAAGTGAAACAAATTATTAGTACCACGAGGCAACATTAATTGTGAAAGTCTAAGATACAGCCTTTTTGCTCCTTGCTGACAAATCTGTGAAGCTACTAAACTAATTTCTGTTTTATGATTTGGAAAATGACCATAATAATTCTTCTTGATGTGAATTAGTCAGGGTGTGACTGGACCATGAAGATTCAAGACAGGTTATTGGAATGATCATGAGTCATAGTCACATGGTTAAGTTTAGGAAGACAAAAAGCAGGAAGATTAGGATCATAACTAAGGCTTTCAAGGTCATAGTGTTACGATGGAGGTCAGGACCCTGGATAGATCCCTGAGCTATGGCCACTGTAATTGTGAGAAAACTTTCTTCCAGATGATCATCTTTTATTTAGATTTAGGCTTTCCGGGTGACCTCTACCCCAAATAGAATTCTCTGGATTGGGCATTAAAGATCTCAGAGTTTGGAGGAAAGTTATATTAATGAGGTGCTCAAATGCAAACACCAGAAATCAACTTTGGCTAACTTAAGTAGAAATTTATTAGAAGTAATATTCATTAGAAGTATAATTAGAAAAGTCAGTCAGATGTCTGGAGAACCATACTCAACAATTATGTGGAAACCAAGTGAAACTAGGCAGCTGAGAACACATACCTGCGCATTGCTGCTAATTTAGGACAGTTGCTGCCCTGACCTGCAGTGCTCTTAACTCACTGTAACAATGGCTCTATAGAATCTCTACCATCCTTAGAGCTTGTATCACTTTTTCAAGATCCTAGACCTGGGCAGAAACTGATTGGCCAAGCCTAGGTCATATGCCCTTAGCTTCCTGGGAGCAAAGATGTCAGATGTCTGCTTTCTCTTTGGCTTCTGTAATGGGATGTTCCAAATAGAAAGTGTGCAGCACTGTATTTGATTTTATTTTGACTAACATTTTCTCTGAACTTTAGAATTCCCACTCTTTGAAGAGCTAGGTGGGCTTTTGGGCCATTCTTGGTCTTTGTCTCTCTCTCTGTCTCTCTCTTCCTGTTCACCCACCAGGCCATAAAAATTATAACGAAAGTTCATTGAGTTTGGCAAATATCCAGTGGTCACAAATTGGTTATAGCACTCTGCTTACCTTTTCAGGTTTCTGGTTGACTTAAATTTATAATTCTTATTATTTCTTACTTTCTTAATAGCTCAGTAATATATTTTTAAAAGATTGAGAAATATTGTATTTACTATTTTTCTTATTTCCTGTGTGTCTATCTAGTATATCTATAATCATCCATGCAGAAACAGATATTAGGACTAGTTCTTTGTAATTACCCCAATAAAAGGAATAAAAGTATGTATATGGAGATAGTGAAGAAAATGATCCCTGGAGGTGAGAGAAGGTGGAGGGAATACATTTACATAAATATACTCAGGTGATGAATCCATAGGACCAAAGGTCTATTAATCAACGCTCAGATAACTGAGTCAAATATAAACATCATGACATAGTTTATTGGGAGTGTTTATGATGAGCCTGATATTTCTTCAATTTAAACACTTCCTTATACAATACTATCCCAAGCAAATACATTAGTGAAATTAAAGAGCCAGGCGGTCAAAATCTGAATAGAACAACCATATCAAACCAATAATATGCATTGGAGTTTAATGCCATTTATAGGATCAATTTCTGGTTGAATTCTGAGTATATATTTGGGCTCTGCAGCTCAGGAAAACTCCCACAGGTAGATCTGTATAGTGAGAACCATGCTGAAGTCAAGATGAAAGTAGTGACATTAACTTTCTTAATGACCAGTAAACGATGAATGGGAAGAAATTGTTTGTATTCCTGTAAGTTGTAGAATTAAATTTGGTTACTTTTCACTAAGTTAAAAAAATCCAATTAGTGGAGTGTATTGATGTAAAAAAAAACATAATTCAGCATATAGTCAAATTATTCTGAGCCTGCCTTATGGTTTCAGAGGAACACTTGACTCAACTTCCATCTCTGTAATTTTCCTTTTGTAGTGTCAGTGTAGGCATGCTCTCTTATGTAAATCTGAACCAGCCATGCAAACTTCCCATGCTTGCTCTTATACTGTATTTTGGAACCCTGTTGTAAGATTATTAAAAATATTCATAAAACTTTTAGGTATTGTATATAATACACTGATGCTAATTGATATAATACATTGATACTAATGTAGGATAGATTTTTTTCATAGTTTTGTCATTTTAATTATATGATCGGCTTGAGCAGTATGGAAAATATATTAAATTGCACTGTTGAAACTGCCAAAGGTCAAATAAATACCTTTTCCACTATAATATATGCAATGACGTTTCATTTAACCAACGCTGAAGGAACTAGGTATTTGATATAAATGACTTTTTCAGATAATTGAATAACTTTTTAAAAAATTTAAGTCGTTTGAATGGAAAGCATTCAAAAGTGCATTGCCCACCACCTGAATATAGAAATAAAAGCACAGAAAAGTATGGAGACTAATCAAAGCCATGTTTCAATCAAACAGATTTCCCGCTTTTTTAATAGAGGATATTGAGTGTAATTTAATATTTACAAAATAACCTTGGGTTATTATTATAAACATTATTGTTACACCATTCTGTGTGACGAAAGATACTCAGAAGGTGGTGAAGTATGTGGATGGTTCAACATTTTATTTATGCACATGTAGAAAATATGGAAAACATAGAGAAGAAAACAAAAGTGCCTATGAGCTTACCAGGCAGAGGTAATCATTGTTAACATTTTGGCATTATTGCTATTTCTTAATACGGTTAATATGTTACTTTCTATACACTTTTCTAATTCTTTTCTAACTTTTTAATATATTATGAATGTTTTCTCATAGCCTTAAATAGTCTATTTTTACTTCTAATGGCTACATAATATTCCATTGTATGGTGGCACCGTTATTTTCTCAACCAGTCTCCCATTGGTGGACATTTATATTTTTCCAATATTTAGTTATTGTAAGTGATGTGTAGTGAACATCTTTGTATGTAAATCTTGGTGGACATCTTATTTGACATATGCAACAAGAGGGCATTTACAATATGTTGGGTAATATTCTAGGTGCTTGGGATACAAAAATAAATAACTTCTGTGGGGACAGAGTCCCAGAGAGCAATTTCCAGGCTCTCGGCCTCACAAGCTGCTGGCTCCATTATTAGAAGGCCATCAGCTGTAATTAGATGGCCATCCGCTGTGGCTGGGTGGCCAACAGCTGTTACCGGTTAGCCATTAGCCACTAATATAATTGCCATGGCTATGCTAAGGGGTTGGTTAGTTGGTTGGTTGGCAGAGAAGCAGACGGCAGATTGTGGCTCCTGCTTCCTGTGTCTCCAACCCAGCCGCCAGTGAGAATATAGTGGGTATGACAGCCTCTACCTGTGGCTCTGTAGGTGTTCCTTTTCAGGCTCACCATGTTTTGTGTTCATGTGTGGGGAGTGGGAGCTGAGACCCTGCATTACAATTTCCGATGGTTCTCCAGGTTGATTGTTCTATAATTTATTTGTAATTTTGATGTGTTCATGGGATGAAACAAGCACAGTGTTTCACTACTCTGTCATCTTAGATCTCCTCTCTGGGGAGCGCGTTTTTGAATAACTGCATTTTTTTGTTTACTTCTGGGTTTATAATGTGTTAGAGTGGAATAAGGTTGCTGAAAAGCCCAGCATCAGAGCATCCCTCCCCCTTTCCACATATAGTAAATATTATATAGCAGTAACCTTACTGGTGAAACAAAATATAAACAGGAGATAATTTCTCCCTAGAACAAAAGGACAGCAGCTGTTAAAAAAAAAAAAAAAGCCAAGGACGAAAAACAAGCTCCTGAGAGAACCTTTAAAATGAGTGCTATCTAAACACTGAACTTTGAAATGATCCTAGGAAATTCAAGTTGGAAGAAGTCTAAGGGCTATGGGAGTTTTCACATGGCAAATGGTGATGACTAGAACCACTGACGTTATTGGACAAATGGACTAAAGTTGCAGTTGAATTATCCCAGCCGGGACTAAGGCTGTATGGTAGTTTCTAAGAAACTCCCTGTCCCACAGTCATTCTCTTAGTTCTTCTCCTGCATGCGTTAATGTTGCTGGCCCTGGAGATGCAAAAATGAGCTGGTTATTCAAATTCCCTATGACTCACTTTCTTTTGTATACAGACTAATGTTATAGTAGCAATTATTTAATCAATGTATTCTGGAAACCTTGCTCTTCCATTATTTTTATATGTTTCACAGATTTGGATACTGATAGGAGGAGTAAGTACTCAGGTGCTTTTATCACCTCCTCGGTTCTGCCTTCATTTGTCCTGTCTGTTTCCATAGAAATGAGATTTCATAATAAGCCACTAATGAACCAAGTTCTCCAACAAGTGTAAATCTTTTTTGTAAAATCTAAGGATTGTTTTTTTTAGGAGAATATATTATCTGCCTGGGCAAGAACAAGACAGCATTCTATAGCTCTACTCTGTATATTCCTATAATTGGAGAGATTCATTTGGAAGTCTAACTCTAAGGTGAAAATAGAAAGGAAAAAAGACCTACGCATGTTCTCAGGAATTCTCTCAGTGCTGTGACGGCAACTTTTCAGTAACAATTTTTTCTGATATTTAAAATTTTTCAACAGTCTAGAAATAATATCAGAATCAATAATCAAATAGGCAGCTTATTACAAGAGAGAGCCACTGCTTTTTTAAACAGGAAACTGTTTAGGCAAAAGATTAAGATTTTGGAAGGAGACTATGCCATTCATTTTGCACATCTTTTTAGTCACCTAGCAGTGCAGATTCTATCTGCTTTACTTCTCCCCAAAGACCTCCTTTTTCATCCTTCTGTTTCTGTTTTGGTATAAGAGGCCCTAATCTCTCCTTACTAGGACTACTGCTAAAAGCTCCAATTGATCTTCTTGGCTTCAGCCTTGTTTCCTTTAGTCTATCATAGATACAACCCTATACTTATCTTCCTAAACTATAAATCTGATCATGTCATCTCTTCTTTAAAATAGTTCAATTACCAAAGCTTCCCATGATCTGGATCCTGACAATACACCAAGCCTTATCTTTCTGGCATATAGCAAACATTCAATAAATTTTATGTAACGGGTGACATGGATCACAACCAAGAAAGGTCTGAATGTCCACGGTTAGGCCCAGGCCCTTGAGACTAAAGCTGTGATTTAAAGTAGCTTTTTCCAGATGACAGTGACATGTTTTGGAGAAGTAGTTCACAAACTTTTTGTTTTCAGGATAACTTTACACACTTAAAAATCATTAAGATATAGAACAAATCAGTCATGGGGATGTAATGTACAGCATAGGGCATATAGTCAATAATATTGTGATAGCGTGGTACGGTGTCAGATGGTTGCTGGACTTACAATGGTGACCACTTCTTTAGGTCTATAAATGTTGCACAACAACGGTGTACACCTGAAACACATAAAATATTGTCTGTTAGCCATATTTTGAATAAAAATCTTTAAAAATAAATCATTGAGGATCCTTAAGAGCTTTGTTTATGTGGGTTATATCTATCTATAGTTACTGTATTAGAAATTAAAATGAGAAATTAAAAAATTATTTGTTAACTCATTTAAACGATAATACTAAGTCCAATGCATTTTAATACAAATAGTATGTTTTTATGAAAAATAACTATATTTTCCAAAACAAAAAATAATTAGTGAAAAAAAGGAAAATTGTTTTTTATTTTCACCATTCCTTTTTTAATGTCTGATTAATAGATGAAGATTGCATTTTTATATCTCTTTCTGTATTTAGTCTGTTGCGAAAAATTTCTTCCATTGATGTATACGAAGAATATTTGGCCACATATGGATATGTAGTTAGAAAAAGGAGGAGTATTTTAATAACCTTTTCACATAATTGTAGACATTCTATTTTAATAAGTCACCAAAACGTGACTAGTGGGTAGTTTCTTAAAATTGCAATGTGGAATCTGAATCCATATCAATAAACTTTCATACTATTACATTAAAATGCACTATTCTAGTTTGCACTTCTAATGGATATATTATATATGCATAATTTTTTTACATGCATTGATCATTTTGAAAATATTGTTTCATGACTTATACAGATCTCCCAAATATTGATTCATTTAAAAATATAATACTCCAAAATCACTTTCATTTCTATCACCACCAATCTCATTAGAAAAGTTGTGAAGTACTAGGAAGCTTCCAAGCTGGAAATTTATTGTTGGCCATAAATACTTTTCTTGAAGTGACAGACTCACTACGTTCAATTTTTGTGAAAATATCTGCCAACCACAGTTTATCAGTCATTCTTCAACTAAAAAAATCACTTTTCCTAGGAAAAACCCGCTAGTTCATCTCTCAACTTAATCACACGGTGATTTTTTTCATGGCAACTATCTTAGTTCAATATGCAGAGGAAATGCTTTATATATACTTTCATTTCATCACACAGGATATTAAAATATCCTGTATCCAAGGATTGAGTTTGATAAAACTTTTAATGTATATTGCTTCTTGAAGGAGATCTCTAAGTCTAATGGGCATGTTTTCCTATTATGGGTGCTTGGAAGTGAAGAATACAATGGCTGCTAGTAGAGTTTGTAGTCTCTGATTTGATTTGTGCTAAGTTACTCAGCAGTTTACCTGCCATTACTATTGCACCATCAGTGTAAAGGTCAACATGGTGGAAAAGGCATGTCTTAGTGCTATGGTAAAAATAGTTTTGCCCTTGCTTACCCCTGAAAAGGTCTTGGGAACTTCCATGGGTTGGTGGACACCACATTGAATGCTTCTGTTTCGGACAGCAGCCATGGACTATCTCTCTCTCCCAAGCAAAGGCTTTTTTAAAATATTAGTTTCAGGTGTACAAAACAATGTAATAGATATTTACACCCCTCACAAAGTGAAAACCCCCTGCCCCAATCTACTACTCCTCTGACATAGTATATAGTTGTTATAATCCCATTGACTGTATTCTCTATGCAAGGACTTTTTTGAAACCTAAGAAAAGAATGACTCAAGAATTTGATTTAACTTTTGTAACTATAATAGTAAAAAGTTTCTGATAATTATCTCTGCTGGAGTTACAAAACCAAAATATGCAACAATGAATATTTAAAAGAAAAAGTATAGCGATAATAACATAATTTACTGAGTACATACTATGTTCCAGACACTGTTGTCAAACTTTTCATACACTTCACTTAATACACACGACGACCTTAAAAGATAGGTACTGTTTTTGTTTTCATCTTACAGTAAGAAATTTAAGTAGTAATGGGGTTAAATAATTTGCCCAAGTTTCTCATAGTAAGTGGACGGGAACAAGTGTCCCGTTCTTTTTAATTCAAAGCCCACACTATTAATTACTACCTAAGGTTAGTAATAAAATATTTTCTATCGTAATTATCTAAATGAAAATTTGGTATTCTTCCAGGCATACATTTTAGTTTATCACAGACTTCTTTATAATCATTCAAGTGTTACCTCTTCCAGGAAGTATTGTCCTCGTAACCTGATTTAAATTTCCCATTTTAGGGCCTTCACAGTTTCAATTGTTGCATGTATCACTATTTTCCATAATTACTGTTATTTTTGTCCTACCCTTATTCTCACTTACCATAAACTCCTTTGGATCCAGTATAACATCTTATTCACTTTTTTATAGTATATATCTTAAACTAACCACTGCAGCAAGTCTCCCAGCCACTAATACATTGTGAGTTTCAACTCAACTGTGTGGCAGATTGCAAATTGCCATAATTTCACTTCCATTCCTGTCATCAAGAGGTAGAGAATATTTTGCTCCCTCTTGGATCTGGTTTGACCTTGTATTTGTTTTGAGCAACACAATGAAACAGCAGTGATCTTGTGCAAATTCCAAGCCTAGGTCTTTAGAGACTTTGTGTGCTTCTACTCAACTTTTTGGAAACCTGCCCAGCAACCGTATGAATAAACCCCATTTAGCCTGCTGAAGGATGAGAGGCCATGTGGAACAGAGATGAGTCATCCCAGTTAAGCCACCCTAAACCAGCCAGCTCCCAGCCAAAAAAGCAGCTGATGTCTGATATACAAATGATTAGCCAGATCAAGCTATGTCTGGCCCATATTATCAGAGCTACCCTGATGAAGGCAGCTCAAATTGCCAATTCACAAACTATGAGGTGAAATAAAGGTTGTTGTATAAGCTATTGCATTAGTCAGTGTTCTTCAGAGAAACAGAACCACTAGGATGTGTATATTTATATATATACTGGGGATGCCAAAAAATGTATACATATGATTTGTATTCATCTTTTGTTATCAGTATATATTGACTATTACAATTTTAATACAGGTTTTCCTTTCTTTAAATGTGTATACATTTTTTGACACCCTCTGTATATGTGTGTGTATTTATATATGCATATAAACATGTGTATATTTATATGTAATATGACACATATATACATATATACGTATATATGAGAGAGAGAGAGAGAAAGAGTGAGCGAGAGAGATTGGTTTAAGACATTCACTTATATTATTGCGGGGCTGGCAAGATTGAAACCTACAGAGCAGGCTTGCAGGCTGGAGACCCAGGGAAGAGTTGACGTTGCAGCTTGGGTCCAAAGGTACCCGAGAGGCAGAATTTGCTCTTCCTCAGACCTCAGTCTTTTTTCAATCTTCAACTGATTAGATGATGCCCACACACTTTATGGAGGGTAATCTGCTTTACTCAATGTCTACTGATTTAATGTTCTAATGTTTATCTCATCTAAAAAAACACCTTCACAGCAACAATTAAACTGGTTTATGACCTGATATCTGGGTTCATGGCCTAGCCAAGTTAACACCTAAAATTATCACCACAACTACCCCGTTTAGGATGGTTTATTAGGCAACAAAAGCTGATCTATTTTGTAACTAACCATCATCTCCTCTGATCTCTCAAGTCGGTATACTCAGCAGTCAGAAAAATTATTCAATGAAGAGTTGCAGAAGTTACTAATTTCAAAAGGCAAAATCACTTTTCCTTCATGAAATTTTAAACTTTTAAATACATATTGTGGCAAATAATTAAAAACGTTGACAATAGTTTTCTATAAATAAACTTTCTCTTTGTGAGTGTAGTAGGATGAGTAAATCAAGGCAAATAATTGTCTTTTCTGAATGAAAGTTTTGGTTATGTAGCAAATTCTTAGACGTTTTTCATTTGTTCATCTAGTAAACATTAACTGACCCCATTACGTATTACATGCTAGATCCTGTACTAGACATTCCCTTTCAGTATTAATCTCTGCTCTCCTGGTATAAAACTAAATTAGAACATTTTTTCCTATAGGAGTTCATTCCTTTCTTAAAGCAATTTGCTGTTTTTTTTTTTTTTTTTTGTGTGTGTGTTTTGTCTCTTTTCTGTGTGTTTAAGTACTTCCACTAGAATAACATGCATTGGCTGTCCTCATGGAAGAAATTACTCTTTTCTTCCCCTCACTCCAAAAACACTGTAGTATTGAACTGGTCCAGCACCGTCCTTCTTGCCAGCTCTTTGTTTCTTCATTTTGTTCACAGATCTCTTGAGGCAAGGATTACAAGAAGTGCATTGTTTGTATTTCTGTCTTTTGGCAGCAAAAAAGAGTTTAAAAATACTCCAATAAGGGTATTTCCTGTACCCTGAAATAAAAGAACAGCTAAAGGGCTACTCACTTGAGATCTGTATGACTTTCCAACTATAGCTAAATCTTGGCTTTTGACTTTTCTTTGGTTCTGAAACTAAGGAATCTGTTTTCCTCCTTTTAAATTTCTTGTTTGACTGTAAACATTTTAACTGCATTCTAATATCTTTGAAGCCAAATTTTATGTTAGAGAGTAGATATAATCCTAGTAAGTACCATTTATAGGAGTCTTAATATGTGGTTACACTGACTAAATACTTTGCAAAAGTTACCTAATTTAGCCCTTATAGCAGTCAAGTAAATGAGGTACTAGATTAGGAAACTGAGGCAAAGAAATTTATGGAATAAAGTAATTTGTCTAAGGATGCTCAGCTAGCAGGTGGCAGACTGGATACCAGGGCCCGTGGTCTTGAGCACTACATAGATAGGTAGCTTCCCAACATTAATAAACCAGAGCACCATTTCCAGGTGACGACGCAGTTCTAGCTCAGAGGTTAAAGGTGCAGGTACCAGATCAATATTGCCTGGGATTAATTCTTTGTTTCTTTCTTTATTAGCTATTATTCAATTGTTCTGGGTCTCAGTTTCTTCCTCTTTAAAGCGAGGATAATAATACTGCCTCCTTCTAGGTATAAAATGAGTTAATATATATATAAAGCACTTACATACTGCTTGTCACATTCTAAATGCTCGCTGAATGTTACTTATTATTATAAAAATGTATGAAACTTTTCCATTAGGATGTCAAGGTTTGGATTTCCTGTTCAGCTAAATCAATAATCTTGCATTTATTTGCTAATGACTTTTAGATTAAGGTTGTCTCTACGTGATGCCAAAGGACAAAAAAAAGTCAATTTGGAAACAAGTCAAGCCAATTGCCAATTCAATGAAAATATTAGTCAGACTCACTATCTGATGACCCAAGGAACAAAAGCAGCAACTCTTTTTGTGACATAGTTTTGAAAGACTTTCAATTAGTTGCACAATTATAGTGAAGACAAACCACAATTTATTAAGAAAAAAAAAGAAAGGAAAACTGGAGGGAAGTGAAGACTATGTTAGTGCCTTTCCATACCATGCCCTCTCTACGCGTCAGGCAGAAGGTCTTGGAGGAAAATGAGGAGTGGTCAAAATGAGGCGAGTCAAGGGTGGTCTTTTCCCAGGAGTGCCCAAGGGTGTGTGGGCATCTCAGGCAAACCATCAGTCTATAAATAGGTTTTTCCTGTTGTAATTAGTGAATCAAAGTTCCTTACTTAACTTCTGCCTGAAGGAGGTCTCAGAGCATGTGCTGTGTACTGAGCACCTTGTGAGCAGTGTTGATATATAGAAACACAGTGCCAATTGGAGCTTTCATTTTTTTATAGACTGTTCCCCATAATTACAAATGGTTCACATTATTAAATGTATATACTTTCGAAAGGTTGTTACATGAATATTGGGAAAATACAGAAAGCATAGAGAATAAAATAAAAATCATATGTAATCCCATCATAAAATATTGGTGTATTTATCGCTAATAAAATGTTGTTGTTTTAAAGTTTTTGCAAGATCTGGTGATGTCTGAAGATGTAGGATATGATGAAAATTTGATATTTCATGTCAGTCCCCAAAATGGTGTTATTTGGTACTTGATACAACTTATTTAACCTAGCTTTAAAAAATATTTTGGTTTGAGATGAAATAAAGGTATAATTGATTAACCTGACAGAATACCTTTGAGAATGGTAGGTCAGAGCAAGGCTGTATTATCAAACAATTTAAATGATAATAGTGTGATGATAAATTACAATTATGCATAAAAATTATGATTGTGATACTTTTTGTCAGCCAGTTTTCTATTTGGAGTGGGACTTCAAGAGTTGGTGATTTTTGGGGACTGACGACCTTGTGAAAGAACAATGTCATAGAGCTCGAAGATGGATCTAGGTGTTTAGGGGTCCCTGGGGCACTATCTCATAGCCCTTAGGGAAATGTCTAACCACCCCTGTGGTGTAACCTAACATTTTATATTACAGATAAGATGTGCTTCCTACTAATGGATGGAATATCAGAATTGGCTGCCCTACTTTAAATAGAAGTGAAGTCACAATTATCATCTGAAGCCACACTTGCCCTGGTGCCTGACTAATTCTCAGTGAACCCTTTCTCTTGGGCTAAACAAATAAGCATAATTGTGCTTAACAGTAGAGGACTAAAAATGAATTCACTTCATGTCTTTTTCCCACAGACTAAAACTCTCCTGGGACTCCTTAGAGAACTTAAGAACTACTAAGATTTAGAACAAGGCAAGATGATATCAAACTTCCCACTTTGGGGCAGTCTGTGATAAAGTTGATTATGCCCACTGGCAGATACAAGTCCTGCCTGCCTCTCGAGAGCAAGCCAAAACCTTTATTTGCCACAATCATAACAGATCAACCTATCCATTATTTTTCTAGGATGTCTGGGGAATTCAGGGCCAATATGCTCTTTGCAGCACATTTCATGTCTGTGATTTGGGATGTCTGAGATACTCTCACAGGCAAATAAATTACAGTATCAAGTTAATGGCCTGTACCTGAGGAAAATGAACTGGAAGGTCAATGCAACAGGTGTGTACTGTCATTGGATTCAGTGGGTTATGCTTCCTTACACAGTGCCTTGAGATTGGAACATACATTTCTGAATACTGGATGTGATAAAAGACAACTTACAGCATTTTGTTTGTTGAAAGAGAGGAGAAGTAGACCATGAAGACATTTTTTTTCTCCAAGAGCCTCTACTTCTTTAGTCATCCTACCACGTGGAAAGAAGGAAGGGAGGAAGGCAGAGACAGTCAGCAAATAGAGCATGGTCTTCTATGCTGGTTGACTGCTCAGTTTGTGTGCCTTTAGCCTACTTTTCTTTTTTTTTTTTAATTAAATTTATTGGGGTGACAATTGTTAGTAAATTTACATAGATTTCAGGTGTACAATTATGTATTACATCGTCTATAAATCCCATTGTGTGTTCACCACCCAGAGTCAGTTCTCCTTCCATCACCATATATTTGATCCCCTTTACCCTCATCCCCCACCCCCCACCCCCTTACCCTCTGGTAAGACACAGCCTACTTTTCTATTCACTGGATAAACTGCAGAGTCCTAGGAACCATTTGGTAGCAAGTTCAAAACAAGGAATATTAACTCTGTGAGGCACCTGAGATAATACCTGGTTTAAACCCAGTTGACAAACACAGAGGCAGGTTCTGACTTGTGTGTCCTAGCAGCCACGGATGACTGGACTGAAGAAATGGGTCTACCGGCCTCCAGGCCACTGGGCTTTCCATTATGTCCGCTCATCTTTCTGGGATTCTGAGCAGGAATGGATTTGTTTTTCGATTTGGTTATTGTATTTTCTAGCTCTGTGACTTCTATTTGGTACTTTCTTATATTTTCTATATCTTTGTTGAAGTTCTTACTGTATTCATCTATTCTTCTTTACAGAGGTAAATTACTTGTCTCTGTTTCATTGAATTGTTTTTCTGAGGTTCTGGATCATTTCTTTTTGTTCAGAACCTACTCTTCTGTTTCTTCACTTTGCCTGAGTCTCTGTGATGGTTTCTATGCATAAAATAAAGCAGTCACCTTTCCCAGTCTTGAGGATTGGACTAGGAGATGGACCTTATTGTTCAAATCTGCCCTAGTTCTTGGTTGTCTCTGACACCTTCATGATCATCCAAGAGGCCTATTATGTTTTTAATCATTCACAGTCATTCAGGGTTTGCCTAGACCGGTCAGTGTCTCAAAGGGGAGGATCATAGCACTGATTCATGTGGATTGGAAGCCAGACCCTCAGGCCGCAGCTCTTAAAGCATGAAAATATATACAGTCCTGTGGGACTACAAGCATAAGCTTTGCTGGCCTCTATAGCCAGGTGATCTGGAGGCGCTCCCTGGATAGCAGTCTCAAAAATTGGGGTTCTAGATGAATGTTTCTGGGAGATACTGGCAAGCTGCAGTGAGGCTGAGGGAGAGTACAGCAATGGTGTCTGCCTAATAGGCCTCTAGATGTGTGCCACACCTGAAGTCTGTCCCTCAGGCCGAAGCTCCTGCAGGACCAAATAGACCTCTTTCACAGGAAGACTGGGGATATGTTTTAGTCTGCTGTCTGTTCAGTGCCCTGGGGTGGCAGCCTGCTAAGAACTGTCTCTGTAATTGTTATAATCCCTTGGGACCCAAGAACACAAGCTTCCCTGGCTTCTAGAACCTGGTGATTAAGGAGTGTCTCCTAGGCAGTAACCACAGAAACCGAGGCACTGGTCATAAACACCAAAGCACCAGATGAATGTAAAAGCTCCGCTCCAGGAGATACTGGAAATCTGGAGTGTGACAGAGGGAGAGCGTGAAGATGGAGTTTGCTGATTGGATTAAGCAAAGGGAGAACATATAGATGGCTTCTGCTGGGAAAAAGTTGGGGGGAAGGGCAGGAAAAAAGAGAAAATAAAAAAGAAAGATGGTGTCCACCAGCCAGCAGGCCTCTAGATGTGTGCTAAATTAGATGCCTGACTCTCAGGCTGGTGCTTTAAGATTGGAAAATGAGACTCTTTTACTTAAAGTCTGGGTGTTGTGTGGGTCTCATGGGTTTGAGCCCCATTGCTTTTGAAAGCTAGATGTTTTGGGGCTCATCTTTAAGGTGCATGTCTTAAAAAGTTGGGCTCCCTTAGCTTCTCAGGAAGAAGTTCTGGGTTTTGAGTTCTCTCCTGACTATGAGTCATGGTGTGGGGAGGGCTTTATGGTGAGATTGTCTCGGCCTCTCCTACATACATCCATGTGGGCCTTCTCTTGTTTACCAGATGCTGAGGGGTTGCTCAGACAGTTTTTAGGGTTTTTTCCCCCCAGGAAGCTGTTCCACATGTAGCTGCAGATTCAGTGGGAGTGGGAGGAGGTGAGACCCAGGACCCTCCTGTGTTGCCATATTGAATTGGAACCTGCAAAGTTATGGAAATAGATTTATAACAAGTGTAAATTACTTAGTATTCATCTGCACATTCAATTCATAGACCTTGAAACTTAAAAGAAATCCACTGTTCAACTCTGTTTTTCACAAGAGAATCAAGGGAACTAGATAAATCCGAAAGTTCAAAGATTATGAAAGTATTTACGTAGCTATCTTATTGGGAGAATTATTTCATAATGAGTTAAAGGAATCTAGGATGTTTTGGTGTCTGTCGCTAACCTTTTGTGATTGATTTTATAGAGATAATTACAGTTTATTACTTTGGAACCATATTTAGAAGGAGAAGTTTGGAGGTGGAGAGGGTAAATTTGGTCTATGTTTTGCTTGCTTTTAATTATGATTGCCATAGCACATGAGCTTGTATTCATGGACATTCATGGGTACATCTTTGTGGAGAACAGATTTTCGTATTTCCTTGAAAATTTATTCTTCAGAGCAAATAAAAAAATTCAACTCTTTTGTTCCTTAAAGATCAATACTTTGCTGTTAGAGCAGTCTGTGAACCACTGGTGTCTTGAATTTGCCACATTAAAACACACACACACACACACACACACACTTTATTCCTCACGTATGTCAGAGAATAATGTTCACTTAATACCTTTATAGTGAAGCCAACTTCCTGAGCTCTGCTACTCTGGCAAATCACATCTGGATACAGAAGAAACCGGCGACAAGCTGTCTCTCCCATGATTCATGCAATGAACTGATTCATGGGTGGGGAGGGGTGGTGGCAGCAATCGTGGGATAGAGGGACATATGTTTCAAATGTCAACAAAAAGGAAGAGAGAGAAGAAAAAGGGAAAGAAAAAACAGCTACTAATCTCCTGAGCCGACTGCTTTCTGGGAAAAGTTAACAGCTGTGTACGTTTTATGGTCCTGTCTGCACATGGGGTCTTGACATTCCTGGTGTTCACCTGAATTTGCACGCCTGTAGTTCAATCGGGCTATGTGACTTTGGTCATTCACAGCAAACATGGAAAAGATTCCCGGCCTCCTGGTGAAGTAGTTTTGGTATTTAGATTTGTAATATACCGACTGTAATTTTTAAAAAGGATGCCTATTTAACGTGTTGATTGGGAAATTGAAAGGCAGAGCTGTCTACAAACCGCTCCAACGCAGAATTACGGAAGGTGTTGAGTGTCAGCTCAGCAGTCTCCTGTAGGTACTTTTCATTCATTTCACTACAGCACGTGCTATGTTTGTTTTTCTTTGTTAAGAGTTTGGTGCCAAACGTGGAGAGCAATGATTAGGGCCAGTGACAGTCCACATGTGTGGAATATAAGGACTTTTGCAGAGTTTATAGATTTGGTGCAGTTCCACAGCAAACTATAAAATTATTATTGCGGCTCAGAAGGTTGTAAAAGTTAAAACACAAATATCTGAATTATGGCGCCTAGCAAAGCGTGCAAGCAGAAGTTAAGTCATCGTGTACATCACCATCACTTAATATTCTAGTGGTTCATCTGAGTAAATATTTTTATCAGCTCTTTGCCATTATAATTCCTTGAAACAGACTGATATTTTTATTTTATGAAAGAGGATGCGATCTCTACTTTTAAGATAAAACAGTTGGCATGTTCTAGTTTCTACATCATCAGTTATATTACTTACTCTTCTTTAGTCCTTATTTTGTTTCATTTTTGAACTTGGGATCTGTATATATTGATAGTGGGTTAGAATTATCAATTTCTGCCATATGTCTGTATGGTTTTGTTCTATACATTTTGAGGCTCTTTAGTTAGTATATTGAAGTTTATCAATGTCATATCTTTATTATTAGCTCACCAATAAAACATAATACAATGCTCTTTTAACTTAAAATGCTTTAAATACTATGTTGCCTGAAACAATATTGCCAAATCTGCTTCCCTTTTGTGTAAGTTTGATGAGTTAAAATGCTCCAGACCTTAGTTAATTTCCTTCTATTTCATCTTTCTGTATGTTTCTAGTAAGTAGCATCTTGCTGCATTGTGTGGTCAGATTTTGTTCTTATTAATTCAACTTAAGATGCTACAAACACGGATAGAGGAATTTAGGCCTTTAACGCCCAATGCCAATTAATTTTAAGCTGTCTCAACTCACGAGCCTCTACTGTCTTTCTTCCCATGTGGCTTTATGGATAGAGGCCTGGAGTGCTGAGAGTTGTAGAGGCAGAGCCAGGCTGTCTCTGAACTTTACATAGAGCCTTGATGGTGATTAGGAGGAGGCCAGGTCCTTTGTTCTGTCTGCAAGGTTGTCACACACTTCAGGTTCTTTAATGTTTACACTCTTGTGCTTTCCTCTTCACTTCACACCTTCACATCTCACATATGCTCACATATTTAACATTTTTTGGTTCCATAGCATTTAAAATTCAGTATTGAAGGGTGACTGATGCTTCCTGTGTAAGCTGCTGAGCAATGTTAAGTGACTGCAGGCAGTCAAACCCTTGGAGATCCCAGGACTGGAGACAAGTTGAGAGTGATTTTGGAGCTTATGTCTTGGTGAACATCATGCATATCTGGATCTGTCATTTTGTCAGTAGAGGGGTTGATGCACTAATGTGCCAAGAGCAAGATGACACTTATTTTGTCCCTCACTTATATCACCGGTAAGCAGTGCTTTATCATTGTCATATATTCCACGGACTAAAAAGTTTTACTTCTGTGTAATAAACCAATCTCTGTACATTTTAGTTTACACATTTAAAATATAGTATTCTTAAATTTTAAGGGGGTATCTTTTCATTTCCACTGCTGAGAATAATTGCAGTAACAATATTAGGTACCATTTATTGAGTTTCCTTAATGTGCCAACCATAACCACATATTTAGCGTACATGATCACTAGTTCTTACAGTCTAGGACAGACATTATTTCTAGTTGCCAATGAGGAAACTGAGGCTTGTATAGCTAATGGGAATCCGAGCACATATTTGGCCAAGTGTTTGGCTCTGAAGTTCTTAGTCTTTGCTATTCAAAAAGGGTCCTATCTGAGTCACTCTCTGTCATGCACCAGTTTAGGGCATGGCATGGGTTAGGGAATCTGCCATATTAGGGAAGGCAGACACTTACAAAACTGGAGAGCAGAAAAGGCAAGCATCTCCCCCCTTCCCATTTTTCCCATGGAGACAATACTAGGGCCAGGTGCTTTGCTGACAAGTAGCACGGATTTGCATTGTAGTGGGGCTACTCTGCCTTTCTAATAGGGCGAGCCTGAGAGCAAACTTGTAAATGGGGGAAAATGAGACTGCTTGAGCATAAGGCAGTCTGGATGTGGGTGTCAGCTGTTTGTGAGAGCTGCCTGAAAACATTAACTGCACCTGGAGATCTTGGGGCCTGTGGGATGTTACTGTAGGGGGAAGAGGACTAGGCCACTAAGCCTGTGGGAAGCTGAGCTTGGATAGCCCTTCCCTCCCTCCAGAGAAAAGGCGGAGAGGAGAGTAGACTCAGCAAGCTCCTGTTCAGGCACCTCAGCGTGGTGAGCCTCTAGGGACACTTTGGGGACAATTTGCTTAGTGCTCCACACTCTTTTTTACAATACCGCACTATTTTCCTGTTGTTTGGTAAGTTTTATTTTTAAATATCTCAGCAGGATAATGTGCATTTTGTGGAAGAAATGACCCACCAGTATGAAGCTCTCCATTTGTAATAACTTCCTTGCCAGATTGGAGTTAATAGGCCTCCAAGGAAGGGCTATTTAGAATAGAACCAGACAAAGTGCTAAATAATATACTGTCCTGCATAATCTAATGCCCTCAAGGGAGAAAACCAAATGACTCAATATGGGTTTTCCATCTTCAATTTCAATAACCTGATCTCAGGATCAAACCGCAGAACACGCGCGCTTTCTCAGTATGCTCCCTGCGTTTGAGGTTCTTTTTCTCATGGTCCCTCTTGCTGCTGCGATCCCAAGGAGCTTAAAGTGCACAGACATGAGAGTCTTTCTAATAATATTGTGAAGTGAGGGGAAGAGAGTGATGCTCCAGTGAAATGGGGAAAAAGAATAGTAAAATGAGTTTTTTAGTTCCACAGTCTAGGTGTTTTCAAGATTTTTCCATATAATGAAGGCTTTCACCATCCTCCCCTCTTTTATGGAAGGGGTTCAGTTTCAAGTGCACTGGAGCATTCAAAATTAGGCTGGAAATAGCATCCCTGGTGAATTCCTAGGAGGGAAAATCTTGCACTTAGCTGAAGGAAATTTCTGTGGGTCAGGAAGCTATGTTCTGAGGTAGAACGTGGGGGAAGAAATATATTATCTTGCAAGTACTGGATACAAAACCAAACCGATCTGTGGTCTAAATGAGCAACGAGTTTCATGTTTTGCAGTAAGTCTGATGTTGAAATGAATAGATTGGGACCCTAGCCAGTCTCACTCTGAGAAATTTAATAATTTACACTTAAAAAAAAATCTTTTTATCTGGTATTGTAAGGAAACACTTGAATATGTATTTTGCCACATCTGGTAGATTGCTACATACTGGAATTGGGTACGGGGTGTTCAGAAACACACTGACCTCACCAGGGCTCCGCTGTTCCAGGAGGAAAGGTTGCTGATTGATCTTCATTTGTACCTGAAGATCCTTGTCACTCTTACTCAATGATATGAGTGAAAGTCCTTTGCCCTTTGTTAGGGCAGGGCAAGTAAAATCAGGCTCACTTTTTATGTGAAAGGAAAGATTTTGCAGCTTATTCCATTTTTACTGTCTGTGGGGCTCATTCTGGTATGTATTCTGATATATACTTAAACACTGACCCCTCTATTGGCTTTTATAAACGGCTGATGACTGAATGATAGCCCCAGCTGCCCCACAATAGACTACTGAGCGAATTTAAAAATCAGTCTTCTGGGCTCACCTTCTGTTAGGAACACCAAAGGCTTGTGAAGAAGTGCAATTACGGTTGAATCCATTTTTGCTCTCCCTAATAAGGTTTTACACTGATTATTTTTTAGGACAGTTTTATATTTTATATTTACAAGAACATTGTGAACTTAGAGTACAATGAATTCACATATATCCTCACTATGTCCCATATTATTAACATCACACATTATAACATTACATTATTACAGTGCATGTATTACAGTTAATGAACCAATATCAATACTCTATTATTATTAACTAAAGTCCATATTTTATTTACATTTACTTAGTTTTTGCTGAATGTTATTTTTCTCTTCCAGGTTCTGATCCACATACCACATTACAATTTAGTTGTCAAGTCTCCTTAGGCTCCACTTGACTGTGACAGTTTCTCAGGTTTTCTTTGCTATGGATGACCTTGAAAGTTTTGAGGAGTACTGATCAGGCACACTGTAGGGTGGTCCTCTCCTGGAATTTTTCTGTTGTTTTTCTCATGATTAGACTGGAGCTATGGATTTTGGGAAGGAGTACTTCAGAGGTAAAATGCCATTGTCATCACATCACATCAAGAGTATAGTATACACTAAAAAAAAAAAAGAGTATAGTATATACTATGACTTATCGCTATTGATGTTGACCTTGATCAACTGGCTAAGGTAGTATTTGTTAGGTAAATGTAGTCTTTTTCCTTCCTTTACATAATGTACTCTTTGGAAGGAAGTCCCTTTGCATAGACCACACTTGAGGAGTAAGGAGTTATACTCCACCTCCTTTAGGGTAGAATATCTACATAAATTATTTGGAATCCTTCTGCACAGGGAAGTTGTCTCATTCTCCATTTAATTATTTATTCAATGATTTATTTGTATCAGCATGGACTTGTGGATATTTATTATATACTTTGGGTTATAAGTCAATATTATTTACTTTGTTGCCCTAACTTTGATCATTTGGAGTTCTTGTGTTCCTGTGACATACTATCAATCAATTTTTTTGAGCATTTCCTTAATATCTGGTACCATAAAATGATCTTGGGTTATCTTGTATGTATCCTGCCCCAGCCCTAGAATCAACCACTTCTTCACAGAGTCCTGATTCCTTTCACTGGAAAAAGATATAAGAGACTAAGATCTGAGTGCTAGGTGTACTTACTGCTACCGGGGTGTCATTGCTTCTAGGTACTCTCAGTTGATAGAGCAAGGCAATATATGTATATATACAAAGCCATTTATAGACACATACCTTGTTTCCCTGAAAATAAGATCTAGCCGGACAATTGCCTCTAATGCGTCTTTTGGAGCAAAAATTAATATAAGATCCAGTCTTATTTTACTATAATATAAGACTGGTTCTTTAATATAATTATATACTATACTATACTATACTATACTATACCATACTATACTATACTAAATACTGGGTCTTATATTAATTTTTGCTCCAAAAGATGCATTAGAGCAGATTGTCCGGCTAGGTTTTATTTTTAGGGAAACACGGTATCTATAAATATTTCTATGTGTAATCATATGTATTTATATTAAGTTAAACATGAGTTCATACAGATATATTCAACTCTAATCCATTACTACTTGGATTATTCTAGCCTCTTCTCTTTGCTTATCTGTAAAGTCCCACTCCAATAGTGAGAAACCTGATTCCCACCACCCATGATTCATTTCCTTAATTGCTCAATTTCAATATACTTGCATAATATAATTAGAATTGTTAACCTGCATCCCTGTGGGAAACAACTTTATTGACTAGAGTACAGTTTATGTGTAGTTCCTTTTGACTTTATTCTTATAGACTCCACTCATTTCCCAAAATAATTAGGTCAGCACTATTAACCACCCTCCCAATCCTTCTCAGTAAGGTTGTTCCATATATTTGTAATACCCTTAGGTTCTTTTATCAAATGTTAAACTCCACTAAGGGATCCTAAATTTAGAACCTCTCCTAAATTATTTTGAAATGTTTGTGTACATTAAGGTTTGTTCTTTTTCTGTAAAGTTCTATGGGTTTTGACAAATGCAAAATATCACGTATCTACATGACAGTATCATATAGAATAGTTTCACCAACCTGAAAAAATGTCTGTGATTTACCTGTTCAACACTCCAAAATGCCTGGTAACCATTGATATTTTTCTGTTGCTATAGTTTTGCTTTTTCCATATCTGAAGTGACATATCTAAAATATACAGTGTTATATAATTGAAATTGTATAGTACATAGCCTTTTCAGACTGGCTTTTTCCACTTAGCAATATACATTTAATGTTCATTTATGTTTTTGAGTCTATTGGTAGCTCAATTCTTTTTATTATAGAATAATATTTTTTTAATACATCAACCTTGTATAAATATTTGTTTATTTATTCACGTATTGAAGGATATCGTCATTGCTTCCAGTTTTGGGAAATTATGAATAAAGCTGTATAAACATTTGCACGCAGATTATTGTGAGGACTTACGTTTTCAAACCAGTTGGGTAAATACCTAGGACTGTGATAGCTGGATCATATGGTAAGACTATGTTTAGCTTTGTAAGAATTGGCAAAGCTTTCTTCCAAAGTGGCTTTACCATTTTGCATTCTACTAACAATGAAAGAGAGTACTTGTTTCTGCACATTCTTTCCAAAAATTGGTATTTTCAATTTATTAAAAGCCTTTGCCCTTTGTAATAGGTAAGTAGTGGAATCTCATTGCTATTTTAATTTGCAATTCTCTATTGACAAGTGATGTTGACCATCTTTTCATATTGATATTTGCCATTTATATACTTTCTTTGGGGAGGTATCTGTTCAGATCTTTTTAACATTTTTAAATTGGTTTGTTTATTTTCTTATTGTTGATTTTTAAGAGTTCATTGTATATTTTAGAAATAAGTCGTTTTTCAGATATGTTTTGCAAATATTTTCTCCCACTTTGTGGCTTCTCTGTAATATTGTTTTTAATGTATTTTCACACTGTAATGGGACCTTGAAGAGGAAAAGAAATTATTCAATTGTAAGAATTCGGTAACATCTCTGTATAGGTATGCTTGCCTTCTCTCTCTAGGAATCCACTTTTCATTAGTTTTCTAAAGGCATTGTTCTTTCCACAACCTTATATATCAAGTGTAGAAAGATATGAAAGACTCTCAGTATCCAAATAAGTAAAGAGAAAGGACATTTAAAAATATGACCCAGTGATATAGATAATGCAGGCATTAGCATTAATATTTTATTATTAACGTTGATAGGAAAGTTTCCAGATGAGAAAACTGGGGCTCAGGAAAGTGACATGACTCGCACAGAGTCACACAGTCAGCAAGACATGGAGCCATGACTAGAGTCCTATCTCCTGGCCCCAAATTCTTGTACTGACATCACAATGAAATCACATCTTGTTAGCAGAAGGCTATTAGTGCTTTTGTTTGAAGTGCAAACTCAGTGATGATCCATGTATTTAACAGTTGTCTGATTCATTTGAGCTTTGGATGTATCACATAAATAACTTATTCAAAATGGGATGAGTTAAGATGCAGCAAGAGCCTTTAACTCTGCCTTTGCTTTCTTGATGTTTCATAGCTACAGTGGATCCTTCGTATTCTATGATCTGGTTCTCCTAGAAAATCCTTTATTGTACTCAAGTTTTTAGTGGAGATACTCGTTGGTATTTGCTAATATTTTCTTTAAGAAATGCCATTGGGTCAAATTTCTATGGAACCACAAAACACCCCAAATAGCCAAAGCAATCCTAAGGAAAAAGAACAATACTGGAGGTATCACACTCCCTGACTTTAGCTTGTACTACAGGGCAACAATAATCAAATCAGCATGGTATTGGCAGAAAAACAGAGACACAGACCAATGGAATAGAATTGAGAACCCAGAAATGAACCCATATAAGTATGGACAGATAATTTCGACAAAGGAGCCAAAAACATACAATGGAGAAAAGACAGCCTCTTCAGTAAACGGTGCTGGGAGAATTGGATAGCCATGAGCAAAAGAATGAAACTGGACTGCTATCTGTCACCATGTACCAAAATCAACTTAAAATGGATCAAAGTCCTAAATATAAGACTTGAAACAATAAACTGCATAGTAGAAAACATAAATACTAAACTTATGGACCTTGGGTTCAAAAAGGATTTTACGAATTTGACTTCAAAGGCAAGGGAAGTAAAAGCTAAAATAAATGAATGGGACTATATCAAACTAAAAAGCTTCTGCACCGCAAAGGAAACCATCAACAAAATAAAGAGAGTTTTGGAGGAAAATATCTGTTATTTAACCGATTTGAAAATTAAGAGGTCCTTTAGTGCAGAATTTCTCAACCTTGGCGCTGTTGAATTTGGGGCCAAATATTTCTTTGTTGTGGAGACCTCTGTGCGTTGTAGGTGTTTAGCAGCACTCCAGTATTCTACCCACTAAATGCGAGTAACATTCCTCCCAGTTGTCACAATGAAAAATATCTCTAGATATTGCCGAATGTCCCCTAGGGTAAAAATCTCTTCTGTTTAGAACCACTGCTCTAGCATTTAAATTGTTTGATGACTAATGATTTAGGCAGCAGTATATTATATTAGGTTAATGTCAAAAAGATATAAACTTTATAAGTAACTAGAATTCATTTTTCTATATTTTTATTACCTTATTTGTATAGTAATTTGATACAGCAAAAGATACTTAAAGTTTTATTTTAATAGTGGTAATAAAATGGAAGAAATAGGGCTAAACTGTGGAAGGGCTAGGAAAGATGAAATAGAGGTCAACTATGGGTTAAGTATATGTCTGGCAAAATGAAACAACTCTCTGACCCAAGAAAAAGTTCCTCATGGGAACATTATTTTTCTTTTGTCTTTTCATTGTAGAATCATGAAATTTTATGGCCTGTAGAGCCCATATAGATTATATAGGTAAGTGCTATAAGAGATAGAAGGGTGAAGCACTATTGATGAATTCATGTTCCATTTTGACATGGTCTATTAGGGTGAGTACTATAACATATATATGGCTTAATTATTAAAAATCTATAGTTAATTATAGCACTAACTATAGCATAGAAATAATCCAGGAATTACACATACTAACACTATAAAAATGATCCCTTCTAAACTAGTAACATGGCTAATTCTAGGGCCAGGGCAAGGAAAATTCATGATGAGCCTGGAGCATTTTATGGTCCCAGAAAGTAAGGGCTGGGGGGAAAGAATAGGATATGTCAAAAGAACTGGAGCTGACTTGTAAGAGCTCCCAATGGCCAAAGTTGGAACAATTCAAGCAATAAAATAAATAATAAATAGTACTGCATTACAACCCCCTCAAAATAAAATAAATACCCATGAGTTCATATTGATATAAATAACTTATTGAATGAATAATTAAGTGGTGGAGAAGTGACAAATCTTCCTTACAGAAGAATTACAAATAATAAATATAGAAGGAATGAGGGCAATGGGAAAAGATCACTAGAATACCACAGTAATAAGTGCTGCAGGTAAGAATCTTAGGTGAATGCTAAAATTAGTGTCTGAAATATTAATGAGCAACAGGATATTTACTCAAACATCTTCCTCAAGTATTTATTAATTATTGTGGTGAATTGAACACTTGTCTACAAATTCTTTGGTACTCCTCCAGGAGGTGGAGCTTAATTTCCCTGCCTGTGGGGTGGACTGGGTTTAGTGACTTGCTTGTAATGACTAGCATATGGGAAAGGGAAAAATAGTAACTTTACAGTGAAAAACCCTGGTATATAGAAACTTAACCAAGTGATAACTTTGGCATCACCAATAATAAGTCATATGAACATCATGTACTCCCTGATGTGATGCAGTGAGAAGGGTAATTCACCTCTGTGGTATATCCCCCAGAAATCTATTATGAGAAAACATCAGCAAACTCAAATTGAGGGACATTTTACAAAATATCTGACTATCACTCTCCCAAAATGTCAGGGTTATAAGTAACAAGGAAAGAAAGATAAACTGTCACAAATTGGAAGAGATTAAAGAGACATGACAACTAACTGCAATGTATTCTGGATTGGATCCTTGAACAGAAATACCGTACAAATATTATAAGAAAAACTAAGGAAACCCACATATACTCCGTAGTTTAGCTAATAGCATTGTACCAATGTTAAGTTCTTAGTTTTGATAAATGTACCATGGTTATATAAGATGTAACATCAGTGGTAGCTGAATGGAACATATAGGGTAACTCTGGATATATCTTTACAACTTTCTGTAAAAATAATATTTCAAAGTTAAACAGAAATTTTAAAAGTCCCTTCTTTCTTCAAGTACTTACTGGATACTTATTATGTGTTCAGAATGCTAATGAATCTATCACTTTGGTCAATAGTAAACATTAACCAACGAAATTGAGCATGTACATTTCCCATATCTCAGTAATTTCACTCTTTAGATACTTAACCCCAGTACCCCCCAAATACAACACTCTTATACGTGTTCACAGGAGACACATACAAGAATGTTCATAGCTACATTGTTTGTAATAGCAAAATCCTGGGGACAAAAACCCCTATGTATCCATTGACAATATAATGGATTAATTGCTGTATTTTCAAACAACGGATTAATACAATGTAAAAGTGTAAACTAATGAGTTATAGCTGTAAATATAAATAAGAATGGATTTCAAATGCCAAATACAGGTTGAAAAAAAGCAGTGGACAGAAAAATACATACAGTTTGATTCAATTAACATAAATGCCCACACCAAGCTAAATTATGTATTGTATGGAGAATATAAAAACAGAAAAAGTGTTTTTTTCTGGATGAGGAGAGTGGCACATAAATTTTTCTAATGATGAGATGGGTACAAAGAGGGTTTTTTTATGGTTATTCATATGTATATGTTAAATATATTTTAAATATATGAAGTATTGCATAATAATAACAGAGAATTTACTTAAATTTATTCTATTACTCTGTTACCTTGTTATCTCTTTGACCTCTCCTCTCCTATTAATGTCCCTTTCATTCCCTGCTGTAGCCACAGTGGCCTCTTTGGCCACCCATGAACCCCAAAATCTCATCCTGCTTTATGGCTTTGCTTTAGCTCTTCCATGTGGATTTTAGTCTTTGTTTATCCTGAACACCCTATTTAATACTGCATATTACCCTGCCCTTTGTTATCTTCTCCCCAATAGAGCATAAGCTTCACAGGGTCAGGATCTTTGTCTCTTGTTCATTAGTGTGTCCTCAATACCATTATACTTTCTGACACATATAATAGATAATTAATACATGTTGATAGATTAAATGAAAGAGCTAGAGGGATGTAGTTTAATAGGGAAATATGGTTTTTGTGGTCACACAGACCTGCATTTATATCCTGTTTCTGTGACTTAATAGCCATATGAGTTTGGGAGATTATTTTCTATTTGAGCCTAAGTTTTCTCATCTATAAAATGGATATGTTGTGGGATGATTAAATGAGATTCTATGGAAAGCACTTGGCATAGTAGCTTACATATAGTAGGCACTAAATTAGTGTAAATTCTTATTCTTATTATTAAAGTATTGATATATAGGTCTACAAAAAAGAATCAGGCATTAACTCTGGCCTTGTTGAGCTTACAGATTGGAAGAGGGGAAAAACTGCATAAACAGCAATAATACAAGGTAAAAAAATTGCTGTAAAAAAGTGCTGTGGTGTTTTGGGGAAGGGAATGACATAAAGGGATGATATTAAGCAGAATTTAAAAATAAATTATATTCATAAGAAAAAAAACTAAACCCAAAGCCAGCAGAAGAAGGAACTAACGAAGATCAGAAGAGAGATAAATAAAATAGAGAACAGGAAAACAATAGATAAAACTTAATGGAACCAAAATTTGGTTTTTCAAAAAGATTAACAATATTGACAAATTGTTGGCTAGCTTGATAAAGAAAAATATAGAGAAGACTCATATTGTTAAAATTCAAAACGAAAGTGGGGACATTGCTGTCTATTCAACAGAATAAAAAGGATTATGGGGAAGCACTATAAACAATTATATGTCAACAAATTGATAACCTAGATAAAATTGACAAATTTTTAGATACTTAAAACCTACAAAGACTGAATCACAAGGAAATATAAAACTTGAATAGACCTATTGTTTGAATAGACCTACAACTATTCAGGATGTTGAGTCAATGTCCAAAACCTCCTGATAAAGAAAAACCCAGGATTTGATGCCTTCTTTGATGGATTCTACAAAATATTTAAAGAACAACTAACACTAATCTTTTTCAAAATCCTCCAAAAAAGTTTGAAGAGGACAGAACACTTTCAAACTCATTGTATGAGACCAGCATTAACCTGATATCAAAGCCAGACAAAGACACTACAATAAAACTACAGACCAATACTCCTGATGGATATTGATGCACATGTTTTTAACAAAATGCCAGCAAACCGAATTCAGCGGCATGTTGAGAGCATTATATATAATGACCAAGTGGGATTTATTTCTGGAATGCAAGAATGGTTCAAGATACAAAATTGGTCATAATAACCACATGAATGGAAGGAAGGGGGAAAAAATCACATGATTATCTCAATTGATGTGGAAAAAATATTTCACAAACTTTGACACTCCTTCATGATAAAAACAGTCAACAAACTTGGAATAGAAGAAAAATAAGTCAATGTAATAAAAGCCACATATAAAACCCATAGCTAACATCATACTCAACGGTGAAAGACTGAAAGCTTTTCCTTATGAGCAAGAATAAGACAAGAATGACCACTTTTGTCACATTTATTTAACATAGTATTGGAAACTCTAGTCAGAGCAATGAGGGAAGAAAAAAATAAAAGCCATCCAAATAGGGAAAGACAAGTAAAATTATCTCTGCAGATGTTACGTACTTATATGACGAAAAGCCTAATGAGTTCACACACACACACACACACACACACACACACAAAACTGTTAAACTAATAACAATTTTCAGCAAAGTAATAGGATACAAAATAAGCATGCAAATAAAAGTTGCAGTTTTATACACCAACAACGAACAATTTGAAAAGTAAATTAAGAAAATAACTCCATTAACTGAAAAAATAAATCAATAATTTTTTAAAAAGCAAATAACTCCATTTAAAATAGCATCAAAAAGAAAAATACTTAGTAACTAATTTAATCAAGGAGGTAAAATATGTGCACCTTGAAAACTACAAAACATTGTTGAAACAAATTAAAGAAGACACAAATAAAATGAAAGAAATCTCATATTCATGAATTGGAAGCGTTAGCGTTGATGTCAGTACTGCTCTAGTGATCTACAAATTCAATGCTATTTTTATTAAAATCCTAATGACGTTTTTTCAGAAATGTAAAAATCTGATAAGGAATTAATATCTAGAATATATAGAGAACTCCTAAAACTCAACAACAAAAAAATCCCAAACAACCTGATTCAAAAATGGGTAAAGGACTTGAATAGACATTTATCCAAAGAAGATAAACAAATGTTAATAAGCACATGGAAAGATGCAACATCACTAATTATTAGGGAAATGCAAATTAAAACCACAGTGAGATATCACTTCACACACATTAGGATGGTTATTACTGAGAAAGGCCCCTAAATAATAAGTGTTAGTGATGATCTGGAGAAATTGGAACCCCGTGCATGGCTAGTGGGGATGTAAATGGTGCAGCTGTTACGGGTAACAGCATGGCAGTCCTTCAAAAAACTAAAAATAGAATTACTATATCACCCTGCAATTCTACTTCTGGGTATCTTGAAAGTAGGCACTCCAAGAGATACTGATACATCTATGTCTATTATTCTCAATAGCTAAAATATAGAAGAAGCCAAGCGTTTATAGGTAGATGAGTGGATAAACAAAATGTGATGTATGTATGCAATGACATATTAGTCATCCCTTTTAAAAAAGGGAATAAAATGTTGATACATGCTACAACATGGATGAACCTTAAAGACATCATGTTAAGTGAAGGAAAGCAATCACGAAAGCAAAAATGCTCTGTGATTCTACTCTATCATTCTATATGAGGTGCTTAGGGTAGTCAAATTCATATAGACACAAACTAGAATGTTGCTTGCTAGAGTCAGGGTGGATCGGGGAATGAGAAGTTACTTTATGGACACAGAGTTTTAGTATGGGGTGATGGAAAAGTTCTGGAGATGGATGGTAGTGATGGTTGTACAACAATGTGAATGCACGTAAATGCCACTGAATTGTACATTTAAAAATAATTACAATGGTAAATTTCATGTCATGTGTATTTTACTGTAATTTAAAAAATCAGTTGGGGGAAAAAAGAAGGATTTGATTCATAAGACAAATAGAAATCCGTTCTGTTTATCACTCATAGTATATTATGAACCACCCCCCACAGAAATACAGAGGATCAATGCTTTGTTCAGTTTTCTCATGGTCAAATTTTCTCAAGTAATGGATTACTATTGAACCCGGCTTAAAGAACATTTTATTAACTATCTACTGTTCAGGCGTCTGTTGACCAGAACATTGGAGAACATGTAGACACAAATGGGCTAAATTATTTCCATGTGATTTTCACTGGCCAAATGCGGCTTGTGAAATGGGAGTGTGGAGTAGTAACTGATATTTCACATTTCTGATCGGAAGCCCGGGAGTCAGCATTCAGGCCCCACGGGCCTTGTTCTAACGATGTTGGTGAATGTAGCAGCAGGTGACAGGGAGCTGGTATTAGTGTCAGTATCCTTGCAGTAGGAGGCCCTGAATGCGGGCACATCTGCTGGCTGCCGCTGGTAAGCAGAGGGAATCGAACTGCTACTTGATGTCTTGAAAAAATTTCAATTTTGTCTTGTCCCATGTTATGGTGTGATAATATAGCTCAGCTTTGGCCACTTGTGAGATCATCAGTTATTAGCAAAAATAAGTACCTGTTCCTCATTTCCGTTTCCTGTATTCTTAACCTTTCTCTGGCTTTATTTTCTTGACAGTCAAGGGGTAAGCAATGCGCTATAGTGAAGGACATCGACTCTTTGGATAGGAACAGTTTCTCTCCCTTCTCTCATTTCTACCTTCTCTCTAAAATGGGGAGGGAGTGATGTTTTTCCATGGCCACCTTTGGCAACTGTCATGAATGTTTGTGAATGTCACCTTCATATGCTAGTGTAGTCGCAACACACAATTGGTTGATGCTTAATAAATGCCTTTATGCAGTGACTCAGAGCAAGCTGTGAAAACTCAGTAGGGAGGTCGTGTACCTAATACAGGGGTCAGCAAACCTTTTCTGTTAAGGGCCAGATGGTAAATATTTTTGGCTCTGTGGGCCATATGGTCTCTGTCACAGCTCCCCAACTCTGCTTCTGTAGTGTGAAAGCAGCCATAGACACGATGTAAATGAATGGGTATGGCTGTTTCAATACGCTTTATTTACAGAACAGAAGTGGACCAAATCTGGCCTTCAGGCTGTAGTTTTCCAATCTAAGGTAACTTTTTCTGTAGCTGTTCTCCATTGTTTAATATTAGCTTTCACAACTAGATAGAGAAAGGCTTTGAGACACGGGGTGAAAGTCAAAGAAAAATGTGTGAAACATTTTGTTCCTAAACTATATAGGTGGTAGGACACGTAGAAATAATGATAAATTACTAAGTGTCCAGTTTAGTGAGAGACACATAGGAGGACATAAAACAATTATAGACAAATAACAATAACTTTCATAACTTTAACATGAAAAATTCTTTTTCATATGTTTGTTTTACAGATGGAAAAATGATATTAGTAGGTACTAATTTTTAAAATTTTCTATCTTCTTTATGTTGATTTTACCTAAATTCGAAAACTCTAAGGCTCGACATCTCATAATCCATGTGGGTAGAATCTTTGTATATTATCTGCTTTGTGAACTAAACTGATTATATTGTCTGCTTAAATACCAGTCCATGTCCTGTTGATGTCTCCAAGGCTCTAAACTAGGTGGAGGAACCCTGAGTTTTTATTTTATTATTAGTTTCAGGTGTAAAAAACAATATAATAGTTAGACATTTACACCCCTCACAAAGTCATAAACCCCTCCCCCAATCTATTAGGTTGGTGCAAAAGTAATTGTGGTTTTTGCAATTTTTTTAACCTTTTTAACTACAATTACTTTTGCACCAACCTAATACTACTCCTCTGATATCGTATAGATGTTAAAATTCCATTGACTCCATTTCCTATGCTGTACTCCACATCTGTGACTACATATATATATATATATATATATATATATATATATATATATATATAATTATAATTGACTATATAATTATAATTGATATCCAGTATTATTCAGCTTCAGGTGTACAGAATGGTGGTCAGGCATCTACACTATCCATGAAGTGAGGAACCCTGAGTTTTGCACATATGAAGATTTGTTTATTTTCTACATGACAGGTGCACTTCTACTAATGATAGAGCATTTTTATCTTCTTAGTTTATGTTCATTGATTCAGTATTTACGGAGCACGTGGTATGAGCCAAGCACTGCTCATAAGTAAGTTTAGGTGCTTGAGGTACATCAATGAACAGAATAGAAAAGATCTCTGTCTTCAAGGAACTTCTAACAGAGAGAGGCAGGTACTGTACAATAAACATGATAAAGTAGGTTGTATAGAATGTTAGAAGATGATAAGAATTGTGGAAAAAAGAAATAGAGCTGAGTAATGGGTAATGAAGAGTGCTACACTCTGATGTTTGTGTGGGGGGGTAGAGGAGGTTTTAGTATTAAATAGAGTGGTCAGGATAGGCCTCATTGATGGACAAAGACTTGAGCAAAGACTTGAAGAGGATGAGGAACTAGACAGGGCATATCTGGGAGAAGAGCTTCCTAGATAGAGGGAGCAGGCAGAACAAAGATCATAATGTGGGCACTTGCCTTTGAAACCAAGGTTCATTATGACTTTGATTAAAGTTAGTTTTAAATCCTATTCTGGAAATCTCTTCTCTCTCTCTGTACCCCTCAAGGACCTAGCCTTTTCTCCCAAATAATCAGCAATCCGGAGGCAGCAGAGGATAGTAGCCCAGACCTGAGTAGTGGTCACAAGGTCCGGACCTCTGCAGGCTGAGGATAACATCTTAAGTTATATTTCACCTCCTGAGCCCTCAGGTGGAACGACACTCTGGCTACTTTCCCATGAGATAGAATAAAGGGCACCAGAACAGACCTCAACTGTCCTCAAGGCCAAAAGAAATAATTAATTATCCTTATTTCTTCTCTGCCCAATCATCTTCTAACACGACCGTGAACCCTTTGTGATTTTGCCCTACACAATCTGTACCCTACATATTCACCCTTGCCTCTGGACTTGGTGCCATTTCCTTAAATGAATCTCTACTTTCTTTGTTGCTAACTCCTGTTCGTATCTTATTGGGCTTCTTTGTGTGCAGGCAACGAACCCCTTGAGTTTCAGTAACAACTTTTGCATTCCTGGGCAAGCAAGGAGGCCAGTGTGGCAGTAACAGTGAGTGAGGGTGGAGTTGTAGGAGAGGAGGTTGGACAAGCATGGAGGCCCGACTATGGATTGTTTCATAGACCATCCCGAGGATGTTGGCTTTTATGCTGAGTAAAGTGGAGCCGTGAGGGGTGTTGAGCAGAGGAGTGTCATGATTAAGTTTTAAAAAGATACTTCCAACTGTTGTGCCCAGAATAGACTATCAGGGTCAATGCGTAAAAATGGTGAGGCCTGTTGGAGCTAGTGCAAAACCAGATGAACAATCATGGCTACTTAAACCAAGCTGTAGCTCTGGAGGTGGTGAGAAAAGTCAGATTCTGGTTATATTTTGAAAGTAAGGGCAACAAAGATTTCCTGAGAGATTGGATGTAGAGTATGAGAGAAAGAAAAGTCAAGGATGAAGCTAAGGATTTTGGTCTGAATCATGTATTAATGTAAATCCTTTTTATACAAAAATAAAGAAAATGTAAAAATACTATCTCAAGCAATCTGTTTTTGCGTTATAGTATTAGACTGTCATTTGAAAATGCCAACAGAATAACTCTTGCTAACCTGAGAAAAATAGCCTTACATAAAACCAATTTACAATTTACAGTTCTTGGTAGAAAGCTTCACTTTTATGCGTAGCCCATCAGGTTGAGCAGAGGCTCATAGTCAGAGAGATGGTTCTGACTTAACATGTCTTGTTCTGCTTAGTCTTGAGACACAGAGTAAGTGTTTGGAGTACTAAGATTAGTTCTTGGTTCTGCTCTGCTTAGTATAAACCTCAGAAATACTCCTAGTGACCCAATGATAAAATAGTCATTCCTAATTTTATCTATGGGCAACCAAGGCATAAATATGTACAAGATACGTAATAATAACATCATTGTAATATCTATTCTTATTGTTCCAGAGCTTATCCTGGGTCTGAAACTCTAGCAGGAGCTCCACACATTGTCTTTTAAATCCTCATAGCACCTTGGAATCTATTATCTTTTTCTAACAGACAAAGGACCCAAAGTCCAGAAAGGTTACTTAACTTGTCTAAGTTTAAATAGCTACTGAGGAATGTGGCTGAGCTCCCTTGACTCCAGACCCGTCTGTCTTCAAAGCCAATGTTCCTTTTTATTTTGCTGCCACCCAACCTCAGAGATTTAGATGAGTGATGTATTTCTAACATGTTCATGTAACAAACACATTAATTTAGTGCCTCCTATATGTTAGGATTGGAGGATACAAAGTTTGATTTAGTTGATTAAATGACTAGTGAATGCCTGTGATGTGCCCAGAGGTGTGCAGGGCTATAGGAAGATGAAGATGAATAAATGGTCCTCGTCCCTGAGGACGAACCACTGCCCCTTGGAGGTCTTGGACAGTGGATTTGAATATTATAAGATAAGAAACATCAGAAACCAAAATGGAGTAGCTTCTGTTTGGGATGGCTGCCCTGTTCCATTCAAGCATTTAAATATTTATTACAGTAACTTTGTACTGCTTTGAATTGGGGAATCTATACAATCATATTTCAACAATGGTTTGAGGTAGGCTTATTTTTATTCTGACATAGTCTCATTCAAATTCTTGTTTTTCTCCAAAACTCACTACTATGTATGTAATAAATAACCATTTGGTATTCAAATCACCTGAAGATCTGAATATATTATTTCACAAGACAATTATGTATACTTAAGAACTCAACTCAAGTGAGATCTCTTCAGATATCTTACTTGACTGCTATCTTAATTGGGCCCCCTCCTCAACCACTCTACATCATATTACACTGTTAAATTCATACATAGTTTTATCATTATTAAATATCACCTGTACATACATTTGTTTATTGCCTGTCTCCCACCATTACAGTTTAGTTCCATGAGAAACTTTATTAATTATAGAGAAAATTATCATTACTTATGTAAATTAGAAAAATTGATTGTAATGTTAGAATTTTTCAAATGTTTAAATTCTGAACCATTTACCAGAGTATGTATATGTAAACCATAATACATTAGTGTATGTCATATTGTTCTTGTTTCGGTCAAAGTATTTTCTCATTTCTGAACTTGCCCCATCACTTCAGTGTTTTTTAAAATTTTCAACAAGGAAGTGCTTTGTTTTGAGAAAATGCTTGATTCACACAGTATGACATTTAAGTGGAAGGAGAGTCAATGATCACTAACAGAGTTAAAAAATAGTTTTCAACAATTATGACTTTTTCGTTAGATTTTCTCTTCCTTATTCAACTATGTTTATCTTTTAAAAAATACTGTGTTTATGGATGATCTATATTGTTAGAACTAAATTTAATATTTATATAAACCCATAGTGAATCTAAATACAATCTGAAGGCAAATATATATGTACTCTATATTGTATTTAAAATTCATATCAATAAACTCATTGACATGAATTTTTACCACAAGTAAAAATGAACAAAATTGTTAGGAATAGAGAAGACAGATATAAAGATCTGAAGGAAGAGCATTTCAGATTGTGGAAAGGAATGGAGTATGTGTGAAATACTCAGAGAAGGCCAAAGGAAATAAAAATGGAAAGGTGAACAAGAACCAGATCAGATAGGGCCTTGTAGGATATAGTAAAGAGTTTGAATTTTATGCAAGATGGATGGCAAACTACTGGAGGGCTTAAGAAATGACATGATGTGATTTATGCATTATAATGATTATTGGGTCTCTTTCTGTATAAGGGATTATAAAATGACAAGAATTAAAACAGGAAAGTCAGTTAAGAGGCCATTACAATGGTTTAGGCAATAGATAATGAGTAGGACTGGGATGGTATAACTGCATTAGAGAGAAGAGGGTGGGTTCCGCTAATTGGCTGATTGTGGGGATTCGCCCCTGGAGAAAAGGATGGAACTTCTAGATTTTTGGCTTGCATAACTGGGTGGATAGTACCATTTTCTTGGATTGAAAATCAAGTCTGGTTTTGGGTGATTTAAAGTTCAGAGACCTATTAGACATTTAAGTAGAGTTATTTTTTTAAAATTAAATTTATTGGGATGATAATGGGTAGTAAGATTATATAGATTTCAAGTGTGCATTTCTATAATACATCATCTTAAATTGCATTGTGTGTTTAGCATTCGAGTCAGTTCTCCTTTCATCATCATATATTTGATCACATTTTCCCTCTTCTGCTATCCCTCTTCCCCCTTACCCTCTGATAATACTAAACTGTTGTCTATGTCTAGGAGTTTTTATTTGTTTGTCTTGTTCCTTTGTTGCTTTCAGTTTTATATACCACGTATCAGTGAAGTCATATGGTTCTTGACTTTTTCTGTCTGACTTATTTTGCTTAGCATGATAATCTCAAGATCCATCCATTTTGTCATAAATGGCACTATTTTCTCTTTTCTTATGGCAAAGTAGTATTCCACTGTGTTTATATACTACATCTTTATCCAATCATCTATCAAAGGACACTTTGGTTGTTTTCCTGTCTTGGCCACCATAAATAATGCTGCAATGAACATTGGGGTAAATATATCTTTATGGATAAATGTTTTCAGATTTTTTTTATATACTCAGGAGAGGTATTGCTGGGTCATATGATCAATCTATTCCTAAGCATTTTTTTTAAAAAAAATTAATTCTTTATTTTTTAAAATTAAAGTTTATTGGGGTGACAACTGTTATTAAAGTTACATAGGTTTCAGGTGTACAATTCTGTAATACATCATCTATATATCACATTGTGTGCTCACCACCTAGAGTCAGTTCTCCTATCACCATATATTTGATCCCTTTTACCCTCATCTATCACCCTCCTCCCCCCTTACCCTCTGGTAACCACTAAACTATTGTCTGTGCCTATGAAGTTTTGTTTCTTCATTTGTTTGTCTTATTCCTTTGTTGTATTCTTAACTTTTTGAGGAAGCTCCATACTGTTTTCCACAGGGGCTGTACCAATTTACATTCCCACCTGCAGTGTACGAGGGTTCCTTTTTCTCCACAGCCTCTCCAACACTTGTCATTATTTGTCTTGATGATAGCTATTCTAACAGGTGTGAGGTGATATCTCATTGTGGTTTTGATTTGCATTTCCCTATTAGCTAGTGAGGTTGAGCATCGTTTCATATCTGTTGGCCATTTGTATGTCTTCTTGGGAGAAGTTACTGTTCAGGTCCCCTGCCAGTTTTCAACTGTATTGTTTTGTTGTTGTTGTTGTTGAATTGTATGAGTTCTTTATATATTTTGGATATTAGCCCTTATCTGAGGGTTTATTTGAAAATATCTTCTACAATTTGATTGGTTGCCTCTTTGTTTTGTTGATGGTTTCTTTTGCTGTGCAGAAGCTTTTTTGTTTGATATTGTCTCATTCATTTACTTTTGCTTTTACTTCCCTTGGCTTTGTGGTCAGATTCATAAAATCTTCTTTGAACTCAAAGTCCACAGATTAAGTACCTATGCTTTCTTCTATGCAGTTTATTGTTTCAGGTCTTATGTTTAGGTCTTTGATCCATTTTAAGTTAATTATGGTACATAATGACAGAAAGCAATCTAGTTTCATTTTTTTTTTTTTTTTGGATGTGGCTTTTCAGTTTTCCCAGCACCATTTGTTGAAGAGGTTTTCTTTTCTTTATTGTATGTTTTTGGCTCCGTTGTTGAAAATTATCTGCTCATATCTATGTGGGTTTATTTCTGGGTTTTCAATTCTATTCCATTTATCTGTATGTCTGTTTTTCTGCCAAGACCATGCTGTTTTGATTATTGTCGATTTGTATTACAAATTAAAGTCGGGATGTGTGATACCTCCAGCTTTGTTCTTTTTTCTTAGGAATGTTTTGGCTATCTGGGTATTGTGATTCCATACAAATTTGATGACTTTCTGTTGTACTTCTTTAAAAAGTGCCATTGGAATTTTGATGAGGATTGCATTAAATCTGTGTGTTGCTTTGGGTAATATGGCCATTTTAACTAAGTTGATTCTTCCAATCCATGAACATGAAATATCTTTCCATTTCTTTGTGTCTTCTTTAATTTCTTTTAAGAATGTTTTATAGTTTTCAGTGTATAGGTCCTTCACATCCTTTGTTAAGTTTATTCCTAGGTATTTTATCCTTTTTGTTGCAATTGCAAAAGGAACTTTTTTTCTCATTTTTTCATTCTGAAATTTCATTGTTAGTATATAGGAATGCGATGGATTTTTGTACATTGATTTTGTAGCCAGCAACTTTACTGCATTCGTTTATTGTTTCTAATAGCTTTTTGGTAGAGTCTTTAGGGTTTTCTATAAAGAATCATGTCATCTGCAAACAGTGACAATTTAACTTCTTCATTCCCAGTTTGGATGCCTTTTATTTCTTTCTCTTGCCTGATTGCTCTGGCAAGGACTTCCAATACTATGCTGAAAAACAGTGGTGATAGGGAGCAACCCTGTTGTGTTCCTAAACGTAGAGCAAAAGCTATCAGTTTTTCACCATTAAGTATGATATTAGCTAAGGGTTTGTCATAGATGGCCTTTATTATGTTAAGGTGTTTTCCTTCTATACCCATTTTATTAAGTGTTTTAATCATAAATGGATATCATATCTGGTCAAATGCTTTTTCTGCATTTATTGATATAATCATATTATTTTTATTTTGTTTATGTGAGGTATCACATTAATCAATTTGCATATATTGAACCATCCTTGTGCCCCTGGAATGAACCCCACTTGATTATGATGTATAATCTTTTTTAATGTAGTGTTGTATTTGATTTGCTAGAAATTTGTTTAGGATTTTTGCATCTATATTCATCAGAGAAAATTGGTGTGTAGTTTTTTTTGTGTGTGTTATCCTTACCAGGTTTTGGTGTCCAGGTAATGTTGGCCTCAAAAAGTGAGTTTGGAAGTATTGCCTCTTCTTCAATTTTTTCAGAGTTTGAAGAGGAGAGGTATTAAATCCTCTTTGAATGTTTGGTAGAATTCACTAGTGAAGCCATCTGTTCCCGGACTATTCTTTTGGGTAGCTTTTGGATGACTTAATTTCCTTACTGGTGATCGGTCTGTTTAGATTTTCCGGTTCTTCATGGTTCAGCCTAGGAAGGCTATATGTTTCTAAGAACTTGTCCATTCTTCTAGGTTATTGAATTTGGTGGCATATAGTCCTTCATAATATACTTGGATGATCTGTTGTATTTCTGTGGTATCCGTGATAACTTCCCCTCTTTCATTTCTGATTTTGTTAATTTGTATCTTTTCTCTTTTTACCTTAGTGAGTCTAGCCAAGGGTTTGGCAATTTTATTAATCTCTTGAAAGAACCAGCTCTTGTCACATTAATTTTTTCTATTGTCTTTTTGTTCTCTATTCCATTTAGTTCTGCTCTAATTTTTATTATTTTGTTTCTTCTGCTGACTTTGGGTTTCATTTGTTCTTTTTCTAGTTCTTTAAGGTATAATATTAGGTTGTATATTTGGGATTTTTCTTGTTTCTTGAGATAGGCCTGTAATGATGTAAATTTCCCTCTTATTACTACTTTCACCGCATCCCAGTATTTTTGATAGGATGTATTTTCATTCTCATTTGTTTCTATGTATCTTTTGGTCTCTCCTTTCATTTCTTCTTCGACTCAGTCATTATTTAATAGCATGTCGGTTAATCTCCACATATTTGTGTTTTTTTTCCTACTTTGTTTTTGCAGTTGATCTCCAATTTCAAAGCCTTGTAAGCAGAGAATATGCTTGGTATGATTTCAATCTTTTTAAGTTTGCTGAGGCTAGTTTTAGGTCCCAGCATATGGTCTATCCTTGAGAATGTTCCATGTACACTAGAAAAGAATGTATAGTCTGATGTTCTAGGATGAAGTGCTCTATAAATGTCAATTATGTCCATTTGGTATAATGTATAATTTAAGGCTGATATTTCCTCACTGATTTTCTGTTTGGATGATCTGTTTATAGCTGTTAATGACGTATTTATGTCCCTTACTACAATTGTGCTTTGGTCAATTTCTCCCTTTAGTTCTGTTAGTAGTTGCTTTGTATATTTTGGTGCCCTCTGATTGGGGACAAAATATTGATGACTGTTATCTCTTCTTGTTGTATAGTCCCCTTTATCATTATGAACTCTTCATTTTTGTCTCCTGTTACCCTTTTTATTCTGAAGTTTGCTTTATCTGATATAAGTATAAAGTAGGCTACACCTACTTTTCTCTAGATACCATTTAGTTGGACTATTATTTTCCACCCTTTCACTTTGAGTCTAGTTGAGCTGTGTCTCTTGGAGTCAGCATATGGTTGGATTTTGTTTTTTGATCAATCTGCTACTCTGTGCCATTTTATTGGTGAGTTTAATCCATTTGCATTTAGGGTGATTATCAATATATGAGGATTTTCTAAAGCCATTTTAACTTTTGTTTTCTGGTAGCTTGGCATCCCCATTGTTTCTTTGCCTTTTTCTTCCTTTTAGTTATTTTTGTGTGATGGTATTCTATGATTTTTCCCTCTGTTTCCTCTTTTTTTATGTTATGTGTCTCAGTTCTGGATTTTTTTTTTTTTGAGTGGTTACCATTAAGTTTATGTAAAAGAAAGTTTCATATATATAGTAGTCCTTTTTCTTCAGCAGGCTTCTCATCTCCATTTCCCCTTTGCAAATTCAGACCTTTACTCTTTCCCTTTCTATGTCTTTGTTGTCACAAGTTATCCCTGTTTATGCTGTGAGTTGATTTCTGAGTTGCAGTAGCAAGTAGTCTTTTTCTTCTCTTTTTCCTTTTTTTAAATGTTTTTATCTTCTTTACCCTTTATGTTGAGTTTAAGTGTATGATGCCCTATTCTGTGTAGGGGTTGCCATTTCCTTTTTCTGTCTGTCCATTAGTAATCTTGCTCATGGTTTTGTATTCTTTTGATTTTTTATTTCAGGTCAAATAGCCTCTTTCAGTATTTCCTGTAATGTAGGCCATGTGGTGGGAAATTTCCTCAGCTTCTGTATGTCTGGAAAGGTTTTTATTCCTCCTTCATATCTAAAGGATAACTTTGCTGGATATATTATTCTTGGCTGGTAATTTCTCTCAATAGTCTGAATATTTGATTCCACTCCTGCCTGGCTTGTAGAGTTTCTGCTGAAAAATCTGATGATAATCTAATGGACTCTCCTTTCTAGGGTACTACATTTTTTCCCCCCTGGCTGCTTTGAGAATTCTTTCTTTGTCATTAATTTTTGAGAGCTTCACTATGATGTGCCTTAGAGAAGGCCTGTTGGGATTGAGATAATTAGGTGTTCTGTTTGCTTCAAGGATCCAGTTGTTTCCATAGCTTTGGGAAGTTCTTGTTGACTATTTGTTTGAATAGACTCTCTGTTCCCCTTTTCCTCTCTTCTCCTTCTGGTATACCCATTATTCTTATGTTGCGCTTTCTGATGGAGTCAAATAGTTTTTGTAGAGTTCTTTCATTTCTTTTAACTGTCAAATCTCTTTCTTCTTCCATCTGTGTCATTTCCAGATTTCTATCTTTGATACTGCTTATTCTTTCCTCCATCTTGTCAGCTCTATTTCCTAAGCTGGCTATTTAACTCTTCATTTCTTTTATTGAGTTCTTCATCTCTGGAATTTCTATTTGGTTCTTTTTTAAAATTTCAGTCTCTTTGGTAAAATATTCATTTTGTTCGTTGATTTTGTTTCTGAGTTCATTAAATGGCCTATTGGTGTTTCCTTGCATCTCTTTGAGTTTTTTACAGAACTGTAATCTTGAATTCTCTATCATTTAAGTCATACATTTCCATGTCCTTAAGCTCATTTTCTGGAGATTTTTAATTTTCTTTCTGAGCTGCCTTATTACCTTGGTTATTTATGGCAATTATTAATTATCAGTTCTCTTCCTGGGCATCTACAGGAGTTAATTCTGTGGCAGGTTGATGTGAAGGAATCTTTCTTTTGCTTTCCAGTAGGTGTTGCTGGAACTGTTTATTTTCTATTGCTCTGTTCCTGCTTTTTGTGGTATGGGAGGTTTCTCCTCTGTGATCAGATTGCCTGGGCCTCAGGGCATCACCTCCCGTGGGAAGATGTGGTGGGTGATAGAGTTCTGAGCTTCAGAATCCCAAAGCTGCCCTTGTAGCCCTATGCAGAGCCTGTGTGTCTCAGTGGCTCTGGTTTCCCCCATAGGAATCCACCTGGAAAAATGGGGAGGGGTAGGCTTGGAGAGGCAGCTGGTGTGTTTGTGGCTCCAAGCAGTGGTGACTTCCAGCCCACAGCTGTCTCACCTCTACAGCTCCTTCCCTGTCACTGGAATTAACCCACTGTGTGTCTGGTGCTGTGGGACTGTCTCTCCAGATCTCTGGGCTACAGATATTCTGTTCTTTATTCTGACACTGCTACCATTTCTTCTGGATCTGGCTTCTAACCCTGAGAGGGTATGTGTGGTCAGGTTCCATGTCTTTGTTTTTTGCCTGGCAGTGAGGGCTTAAACTGCAGTTCTCACTCTTCTGTATTTGTTCTTTGCTCTGAGGTCTCTGCCCCAAATGCTGAGTTCAGCTGTATTATACGCTGACCCCTCAGGCAGAACTGTGAGCCGCAGGGAGTGCAGCCTGAATTCTTCCCTCTCCTGAGATTTCAGTGAGCTCTGGACTGTATCCTGTGTCTTGCATCTCGGCACTTTCCCTTTCCCTCCTCCTCTGCTTGCGTGATTTACCTACTTTCAGATGATTCGATGGTGGATCTCTCAGATGTGCTTGTGTGTTGCATAGATTATCCTTTTTTGAGTTATAGCTGTTGAATTTGTTTTATCTTCCAGGAGGGATTATAAGGATCACTCCTTAGGCTGCCATGTTTCTGATGTCCATTAAGTAGAAATATTGAGAAGTCAGTTAGACTAGTATGTCAGTTAGACATACTAGTCAGTTAGACATACTAGTCTCAGAACTAGAAAATCTAAATTTGGGAGTGAGATAATATTTAATAGCATTAGCCAGAATTGGCTTAACCAGAAGAGAAGGCAGATAGAAAAGGGAAGAAGGCCCAGGGCAAAAACCTGGATTGGCAGAGGAACAGAGGCTCATCCAGGAAGACTGAAGAGTAGCCAGAGAAGTAGGGAGAAAACTAATAGAGTATCATGTCATGGGAATCAATAGAAGGAAATATTTCAGCATGAATTACCAACTCTGTCAAATTCATCTGGTAAGGAGAGGGAGAAGAAAAAAGAAAAGGAATTGCTGTATTTGGCAGCATGCAGGCAATTGTGAAGTTAATAAAATGAGCTTCGTGGAATGATGGGGATGGCCGCTTGCCTGGAATGGGAGGAAGAGAGGATGTGACATTGAGGGAGTAGAAATGAGGAAAAGAGATAGAGAGAGACATTGGGTCAGGGAGGGTTTTTAAGTGAGAGATATTTTGGAGTTGTTTTTCATGTTGATGAGACTTGTCTAGTGTAGAGGAAATTATGATGATGCAGGAGTTAGAGGGGATAAATGCCGAAGCAAAGTCTTTGAATTTGTGAGAGATGATGGGGGCTAGACTGCAACTGGAGATATTGCCTTGAGATAGGAATAGGGACACCTTGATACTGTCACAAAAGAGGGAAGCAAAGCTGCTGGTGGATTGTAGTTGGTGGTGGAAAAATAAAGATGTTTCTGTTGAATTGCTTCTATTTCACTGCTGAGAAGGGAGGAGAGAAAATAGAAGGTGTGAAATACTTGGATATCTTGGGTATTCGGATATTGTTTGCAAGTGAAATGTGGCAGAATAGCTGGGCAGTGATAAGTATGTGTTTCGGATTTGAAGCCACAAATTTGCAGCTTTGTGATTTTCTTTAGCTACTTAATGATGATGCCCGGTAAGAGAATAGTTGGGCTTAATAAGGGATGATGCTTTGCTACTGTATGGAATGAACATGTATGCTTATAGTTTGTGTATTTGAATAATATGATTATAATGATGGCCTGGGATTCTAGGATGGAAAAGAGAAAAGTAAGGATAGGAGGGGATAGTAGATAATAAAGACATTATAAAGTCAGTGGATTTGTTTGTGGTTTACAGTGTTGCAAAGTTGTTGGAGTAGGTACCCTAGAGTAAGTGTCCTGGGAAGATAAAAGGGACTAGTGGGAGAGTGAGATAGTAAACCTAATGTCTTGGGGGTAGTGTGTTAATTGTTATATGGCAAGGTCTCAGGCATGATAATGAAACCGAGCCTTATGGTGTGGCAGAGGAAAGAGAGTTGCTGGCAAGGAAGCTAAGGATTTGAGAGTTCACTGCTGGGTGGATTTCCACATGGAGGCTGAAGTCATAGAAAATGATAACAAGAGTAGGGTTGAGGGAAAGACAGAACAAGGTGCTAAATTCCTTGGTGGATGAAGGAAAGAACATGGGAGGTGTGAAGATGATTCCAGGGAACAGGAGGTGATGTCGCAGATGACATGCTTCAAAGGAGCTGGGGTTTCTGAGGAGAAAGACGGAGAAACAGTTTGGATACATTATGAAAGCAAGGAGCGTAGCTCTTTCACCTGTAGGCCATTACTTCTTTGGTGTGAGAGAGTTAAAAATCCTGTTTTCTATTGAGGGGAGGCTGGAATGGCAGTCTTCACCAAAGAGGATTTAGGGATCTGATACAGATGGTACATTTCCAAGGACACCGTAGGGGAGCTTGGGAGGTTTGGGTTGGGTGGGAAATTGTAGAATTTGCAGAGAAGTATGGGGATATGTTTAAAAAAACACAAAAACTTGTCAGTTTTGAAAATTCAACTGTTTGAAAGTATACAGATTTCTGCATCGAGAAGCACAACAATGCTTTGTTAAATGAGGTATGGCTGCACTAAGTCCTCCAGTACCCATTTCCAGTCTTTTTTAAACTCAGAACACTCACTGTCATTAGTGTTGGTTGGGCACATGGCTGCCCAGTGAGGGCTTCCATACATATCCCAGCCTCCCTTACGGAAAAGCAACTCTAAGTCCTCAGCAAGGTAATGCCCTTAAAAGGAGATACTTTGTGCCCAATTCCTCGCATTTCTTCTTGCCACAGGATGGAACATGGATGTTGTGGGGAGACAGTTCTGACTGTGTGGGTGATGAGAATTCCCTGAGGAATGCCAGAGCAAGAAGGCAGAAGGCATCGGAGCCCCTGGATGACTTCATGGAGCAGAGCCATACACTGACTCAGCCACCCGCCCACCTCTAGAAAGTGATGTGAAAGAGAAGTAAGTTCTCCTTTGTTTGGGTCCTAAATACTAGGCCGTGGGTCCGAGTTCTGGTTTGGAACTTGTGCTAATTGCAGGCCGGTTGTATTATGCTACTTTCATAGGATCACATAAATCACCATTTAGAAACCTAAAGTATTCCTGGCCAAGATTAAGGTACATTTTGAAAATGTGGAAAAGCCTGTATAATTCAGTTTTTTCCCCCCCATGAATTCTTTACTACCTGAGAGATTAGTCAGAAGAGTGTAGGAATGAATCCACAGATATTTGAATGAAAAAAAACAAAATAAATCAAAACTGAAAAGTACCACATAATTCTCTTCTTGTTTTTGAGTCACATGGTAGGTGCCATGTGTACCACACAGCCTCTTGCTTCTGTTTGGGAGAATGTCATTTTAGCATTTCCCTAATATTGAGGTGAATTATGCTGTTTTTATTCTTTTGCAAGCAGATGGAGTGCACTGACCATGTAACAACACCGTTTCCTCTCCATGGCAGGGCTTGGATTCCCTTCAGTCACCCACAGGCTGAGCAGGTCAGCTGTTCCATCATTCTGCCAGTTAAATGAATTACAGGTCAAAAGTTCCATTTAACTGTAGCAGTTCAGCAGTCTCTTTCTATTCAGTTGTGTGAAGAATATAGACTTACAGAGGACTGTAGAAAGCAATAATGCAAAGTGTCTCAGTTCTTTAATGGAATGGCATTAGTCATATTTCTGGCTTTTAAAATGCTGTTGGGGGTGAAACATGTTCCTTTGTTTCAAATACAGCATATTTTATGCAGTTCAGTTAGAAAAAAACTCTTCCACAATTCCCATTTTTATAAATACATCCATTTGCTTTGTTACTCTGAGAAGTTACATGATCTTTGTTTACCAACTTCTGTGGTTCTTAGCAATAACATTAGTTATGTAGCTTTGCTAACAAGATAGTTAATGCACTCTATGAGCAGTATTTTTCTTTCTCTCTCTATGATTTGCAGTTTCTTCCTTAACCGTTTTTATAAGTTTTAGTGGCGTTGCATACATTCACATTTAGGGGAGTATGTTGTAGTACTGGTAGTACATGCCAAACCTGAGAGTTTCACCTTGTAAGGATTCTGCTTCTGTGCCACCTTGTAAGGATTCTGCTTCTGTGCCATGGGGCACTGAAAAACCTGCACTGGATCTGAAAGGATATGGAGTATCCATCAAAGGGAGAGAAGAAATGTGCCCTTTCACAGCTTTGTTTATTGGGGGGTGTCACCTCCTTTTCTGGAATTCTCTTCCTTCTCTCCTCCTAGATTCCATTCTTTGATGTTTTCCCCTTCTTTTTTATATTTTAAAAAACAGCTGTATGGAGATATAATTTCACATACCATACAATTCATCCATTTGTAGTGGATGGTTCAATAGATTTCAATAGTTTTACCGATATGTGCAACCATCACCATGATCTATTTTCGAACATTTTTATCACCTCATAAAGAAACCTTGTACCCTTTAGCTCTCATCTCTTTAATCCCTTTTCCCCTTGACCTCAGAGCTAAGCACCCACAAATCTACTGTCTGTCTCTATAGATTTCTCTGTTCTGCACTTTTATATGAATAGAATCATATACAATGTGGTTTTTTGTGACTGCTTTCTTTTACTTAGCATAATGTTCTCCAGGTTCAATCATCTTTTAACATGTATCAGTGCTTCATTCTTTTTTAATGACCTGATAAGTTTTCATTACATAGATATGCTGTATTTTGTTTATCCATTCATCTGTTGATGAACTTCTGGGTCATTTCCACATTTTGGCTGTTGTAATGCTGTTATGAGCACAGGGGTGCAGATATCTCTTTGAGATTCTGCTTTCAGTTCTTTTGGATATATGGGTAATTAGGGGTTTTTTAGTTTAACATTTTTAGAAGCCACGTTAAAAAAGTCAAAGCAGAAACAGGTGGAATTAATTGTATAATAATATATTGAAATATTACTATTTCACATATAACCGATTATAAATTTAAAGACATCTGCGTTCTTTTTTTCATGTTAAGTCTTTCAAATCCAGGGTGTATTTTGTATTTGTTACTCATCTCAGTTCGAACTAACCCATTTCAAGTGGTCACTCTCCGTAAGTGGTTAATGTCTACTGTAATGGACAATGCAGCTCTCGTCGCTGAGGTGCTTGGGATTTAGGAAGGGCTGATTGTGTCATGATAGCTGCTTCTGAACTGCGGATTGTTCTCTTTCTCTCTCATTCCTAGAGAAGGACACACACACACACACACACACACACACACACACACACACACACAAGCTTTTGGTAAAACCTCCAACCTCGCTGTCAGAACCATTAGACTTGATGCTGTGAAAAGGACTATGTGATCTGGTACTTGATATTATGAACTAAGTTCATCTTGGTTTTCTCCTAAGACACTTTTTAATCTGAAATATAAAATGTGATCCAGTAAAATGCCTCTGAATGCTTATGCTCAGTCACTTTGAAAAACGTCAGATCATGACAGGGAATGATTGACACTGTGCTATTATAACTTTCTGTCAGCTCTAATGACTATTTTATTTATCGTTGGTGACTGTGCATTTTGTAGGATGGGCCAGTCCATATGGGTGGGAGTTGATGTAAGAGGATTATCATTACAGTTTCAGCACATGTTTTTAATAGTGGAATGTTGTGCATTTTAAATAAATGCTTGAAACCATATGACATTGGGAAGATATAAGGAAGAAAAGAGAACTTCTTCCAAGACAACTACCGTATTTTCCCGAAAATAAGACCTAGCTGGACAGTCAGATCTAATGCGTCTTTTGGAGCAAAAATTAATATAAGACCCGGTCTTATTTTACTATAATATGACTGGGTAATATAATATAATATAATATAATACTGGGTATAATGTAATACAATATGATGTAACATAATATAATACCGGGTCTTATATTAATTTTTGCTCCAAAAGACGCACTAAAGCTGATTGTCTGGCTAGGTCTTATTTTCGGGGAAACACAGTAATGTAATGTGATAGTTATTAATATAATATCGCTCCTTTGCATTTGGATTATTTATTCAAACACATAGTTAAGGGAGGATGTGACCATAATCGATAGTTTCATCTATGCCTATTCTGTATCCATATTTTGAAATGAATCTTGTTTTAGTGAAGTCTTTTAGAAAGACTTCTAGAACAACAGATGACTGTAAAACGCCTAGCTTTGCTACTGGCTTGGGCAAGTTTATTCAGACTCTCTGGGGCTTCACATTCTCAACTGCAACAAAAAGGGTTGAAGTGAGGTTAAATGTCTATGAAAGTACCTACCACAGTGGCAGACACACTGTAGGCAGGTTTTTTTTTTTTTTTTTGGACGAGTGCACAGTCTTGTCCATCTTTGCTCAGAGGCAGAGGTATGGAGTCACAGTGTGCATCTTTAGGTACAGCAAGAAAAGTGTCACTGAGATAAAGGCATCTTTTCCTCTCTACATTCTTGTATGTACCATTGGGGTCAACTGGATTTAAAATTCATTGGGCAAAATTTTGTGGACTATCTTAATTATCTTAACATTATAAAAGCATAAAAGATATTGGGGTAATCAGGCTTTGAACATCGGTGCCTTCCACAGCATAATATTGTATTTATTTCACTGTAGACTGGCTCTTATCCATCACCACCTTTCTGCTCCAAATGAAACCACTTTCAATGAGACTATGATGGGACAGGATGGCTTTGATTCTGAATCATTGTAAAAAAAACCAAAACAGCTTTTATGTGTTGAGTTGCATTGAAATTTTATTTGTTCATTAAATTTTATTTTATGGTTAAAAAGGGCAAATAACAAGGCAATTTAGCAGTGCAGAGAGACATATGAACATGATAAATTTAGTTGTGTATCTCTCTGACTTAATATAATAATATCTCTGTTTCAAAAGCCTAATTATTTTTCAGAAAAACTTTTTACTTTGCTTACACAACTCAGTTAAGAAGAATTAAAATAGCCCTCTGGGTATACCCAAGATAGAGCAACATTATTAACCATGTGTATTAATTGCTTTTTAGGTTAAGAAAAATGGTAAAAGAAGTTTAAAATTTTTAATAGTAGTTAAAATAAAAAAGAATTTAACACTCACATACTAACTCATCTTTATAAATTGTGGGACTGTTTTCTGTACATTAGATAAGTTATGTGAAGTTTTTGAAACATTTTTAAACATAATTTGGTTCTTTCAAGTTTATTTTTCGAAGAAACTTTGCTAGCAAGTGAGAAATAAAGTTCATTTGCTTGGGGATACGTATAAACCCTGTACGTTAAGTGGTGTTTTTTTTTTGAAATCTGAAAATGGCATTAATCCACCAATTGCTCTTTAGTTTAAAATTTTAAACATACTGTGATAACGAATTGTTCAAACATTGTGATTTCAAAGTTATAGCAAAATTATGTCATGTCCATGTAACATTCCTTATAAAATATTTATATACAAATTGTTTCTATTATAAGGTATGATATATAATATAATATTTGATATGTAAATACATGTACATTATTTTATAGGAACTGCTTTTTCAATCAAAATGTCAGGTTTTGTTGTGATTTTATATAAACTACATTTTGACTGACATCTACCTTTAAGAAATAATACAGCCTTTCGGACAAATGTGGACAGAACTTCCCCTTTTATTTTTCACTAAACTGGGTTAATTGAAAACATTTAGTTGCTTAAACTAATATAGATATTTTAGCATGAATTTTTTTTAAATTTTATTTAGACTAAGTTGGGGTTTTTTCTACACTTTGGAGTTGGGAATTAAGCCTGAGGAATGACCATGTCTAATTACAAAAGTTGTCAGAAGCAAATGTATCAGCAAGAACAATAAAACAAAACAAAACAAAACAAAACACCAGGGAGTATTTTGGGAGGATGTTTAATTAGTTGTTTAATTGCAATGTTTAATTGCAAACATTTGCAATTTAGCAAATATTTGAATAGTGTAACTGTGGTAGACCAGTTGGTAGACCAGGTTGGACCAGAGCCTGGGTCATGTCTAGTAATACCTGACTATGAGTGAACAACCCGTCAAAAAAAAAAAAAGGAAAATCAAAATACATTAGAGTCATACATAATATCTGCTACACCTACCTGACAGATCACTGATTGAAATGTGTTAACTTTTTACTCATTTCAATTACAGATAAATATTGTAAGGCGATGTTTTCCCTGCTTCTTTCATTCCTGCATTAATGGAGCTGGCCTGCCACTCACCATCTCCCAGTGATCTTATAAGAACCTGCCCTGAGCATTAGGCTCTGTTTCTGGCAGCTTCCACAGATTGCCCTCCCACTTGCCATCATGGTCCAACATTTCTCTTCCCTGGACCTTCTGCCATCTGGCTTAGTATTAGTATAGAGTTAAGAACACAGAGTTTAGGTCATAACCCCCACTTGGGTAAGCCACTTAGCCTCTCTCTGCCTCAGTCTCTTCATCTTGGAAACAGGTTAATTCATTATATTAATTCATTAAAACTCCAAGACTTGATAAAAAAGCTTACAGATTATGCTTACAGGCATGAAAAGAAAAGAAAAAGAAAAAGAAAAGCTTACAGGTCTTTTCATTTTAGAGGGATGGGGAAGAGTGGAAAAAGCAGAGAGAATTTAAAGGTAATAGGATAAAGTTAGAGGACTTGTTTAGATGACAGTTCTGTTGTTTGCTTTGAAATGGTTTATTTTATTCATTCATATTGCAAACTTTTATCATTTAACACCACCTATTTACCAGGCACTGTGTTGGGCTCTGGGTATACAAAAAATACAGAGAACCAGGTCCAGGGGCTCCTATTTTCATGGGGTGGTGAGAGACATATGGACAACTAGATATAAACTAAAAGTATTCTGAGTTATATGTCAGGCAAAGAAGAGGCATCCAGAGTAGCACAGAGTTCTGAAACACGGGAAGATGTCAGAAAGGAGGAGATATTTGAAATTTGGGTCAGTGTTTATTAGATGGGCTAGTGGAAAGGAATTCTGGGCAGATTCAATGGCATGTGCAGAAAAGAAGTTAGAGAGCACCTGGTCTCTTAGGGAATCTGCAAGGGATTTGTATGGCTGGAAAGCAAGGTGGGAGTGGAAGTGCTTTGGGATTCAATGTTGGACATGTAGACAAGAGCCTTGGGAGTCAGGCAGAGGTATTCCGATTTTATCCTGCAAGTACCAATAATGGTGCCAGTGATGGGATGAGGTCAGATAAATCAACAGAGAAAAACCATTTTGAAAGGTATCTTTTTTGAAAAGCAAAGCGAGAAAGAAAGGAGAGACTAAAGTATGTATAGAATTTTTCTGTACGAGAATTGTGTGTAACCTTTGCAAAAACAGTGTGAATAGAGCAGAGAAAGCAGATAGCAAATCCCGTGGGTTCAGCAGTGAGTTGGAAGGGAGTTGGTAGAAACCGTTAGGTATAGACGAAATGGCAAGAAGTTTAGCTGTAAAGTTTAGTGAGTGACATCTAAAGCAAGGTTTCTCAACCTCAGCATTACTGACATTTTGGGCTGTGTGATTCTTTGGTGTGGAGGCTGTCCTGTGCATTGTAGAATGTTCAGCAGTATTCCTGGCCTCTACCCACTAGATGCCAGCAACAAATTATCCCCTGACATTGCCAAGTGTCCTCTTGCTGGAAGAGGGGGTCCAAATCACCCCTATTTGAGAGCCTCTGGTAAAAAGAGTCACAGGGCCGAGAAAGGATATTTTTCTTTTTTAGTTTGGAGAGATGTAATCAATATTGAGAGTTAAGAGGAAGGAATGGTGGGAGAGCATGAAGATAAAGGAAAGAAAGGGGAAATGATGTGTGCATAGGGCGGAGTTGAGGGAAGATTGCATCCAGTAAACATGTCATGGATCATGCCCTCAATTTGGTGGTGGCTCTGCTTAGCCCTCTCTACACAGGGTGTAGGTAGGTACTAAATTTCACACTATGTCCTCAGATATCTCATTTTCAAAGTGTTTAAACTCTAACCAAGCCACCTTTTGTTACTAGTATGACCTGGGCCCTGCAGCAGATCTGCTGCTTCCTGCTTTATTTGCTGCCGTGGCCCTGACCTCAGGCAGGGTAGCTGGTATTAGGCTGGGAATGGTGGCAGCTAGGAAAGGCTTCTGTGAGTAGCCAGGCCCTTAGGGCCAGAGGCAAAGGAAGGGGATGGAGAAACCAAATGGGGACTAGGATTGTGTAAAACAAGGAATTGGCTGAAAGGAGACTTGCCTCTGGCCATATTTTGTGTTGCACAAGTTTGGGTGCAATAAGCTGTCCATTGTATAGCTGTCCATTGCTTCCTAGTATCTAGCTGCTGGAAGAAACATTTTAATAACTGTAGCCTGAGAACAGCTTTTAGAGTCAATATTTAAAATCTGCTGTTATCCTTATGAATAGCAAAATTTTTGCGTGTATTTTTGTTTGTGCTTGAATGATGAGAAAGACAAAAGGGTTCAAAGTGCTGTTGAGAAAAGATGAGACGGGGAGGATTAATTTTTCCCACCCAATATTTATATTTTCTTCCTAGATAGAATAAACTAAGGTTTTTATTTGGACACTAGTTATACTTAATTCTTATAGCAGTTCATTTTGTTAAGCTGGTTAGATTTATCTCTAATCATTCCTCTGAAGCATCAGATTTTAAAATAACTGTTTTTCCTCTGTAAGCGACCTAAAATTTGTTTTGATTTATACTTTATAATATATGGAAATGTTAAAAGGGGGCTTGTTAAAGGGTTTATTTGGCTATGAGGACATTTTAATTTTTCTCTTTAGTTTTTTAGTGGTGATTGTGTATATGTAGTAGCTGAAGTCCCACTGAGTAGTCACTGTGTGTGGAGACTGGCTAAGATGGCCATTCTGAGGATTAACACACACATTAAATAACTTGCACCTGGGAAATATCGATTTAACAGATAATTGCTTATTCACTTTTTTGCTGGACATGGTAAGTTGCTATATCATAAAATGAAACCAGATGAGCAAATCAAGGGCCTTGGGTTACATAACTGATGCATGCTAAAAGTGACATCAATAAAACCTGGAGGTTATAAGTGGGAAGCTGTAATCCCTCTATGAATTGGGAATTGGTAACAAGAGGATGGAGGGCATCTGCAATGGAAACCTCAGTTAACAAATAGCAAGAATTAAGGGAAAAAGCATTTTAAGTAGTGGAAATCTACCCAGCCAAGTAATCAAAGGACGTGTCAAATGTCTATTGAGAGAGACTTCCACAGTAGGAGACCAATACAAAAAGTGTCATTTTTTTATTGCTTTGGATATATTTTTATTTAAGCAGAAAGACCATCCATGATTTTTCCAACCCCCTCTTACCTCCTTTAAGCACTATGCTGCCAATCAAAGTGGTATAAATAGAACAGCCAGAATCCTGTAACTTTCAGCCCTACAAATGTCCTTCAACTAAATTGAAAATAACTCAATTCTTTTATTCTAGTCAAATTTCTAAGTCATACTCCACTCCTTGATTTCTTTGCTTGATCTTTTACTTCATTAATATTTACCAACTTTTATGAATTTGGGTATCTAATTTTGTGTTTCCTTATATTTATCTGAATTTCCTTCTGGTCTTCATTTTCTTTAATTCGCACATAAAATATATGAACTACAATTTGTCTGTTCTTTCAAGGGATAACTTCGCAGTTTTTGACCAGAAATGGCCACATGGAATGAATTCTCAAGCACTTGTGTGTATCCCTCCTCCTCCCTTTATTCCCTCCTTCCCACCGTCTTTCTTTTCCCTGTCACAAACATTTATTAAGTACTTACTACACAGTAGATTCAGAGCGTCCAGTGCTGATTAAGGGAAATCTTGATCTCATCTTTGCGGAGCTTTCTATTTAGTGGGAAACATAAGTATCAGCAGGGCTCCATTACATATGGCTAGTGTTTCAGTGTTTCACTTAGTGCTCTTGGTTTCAAACATTTAAAAAGAACACTAAAGAAAAGGGGGATTTTTTTGAAAGATGGGTGGTGGTGATGGGAATGAGGCTCAAAGAGTCAAGTAGAGGCTGGAAAACTAGCCTTACAAATACAAAGAATCAAAGGATCTCAGGAAGCAGGAACCCTTGCATTTGTCTCTGAGCAGGGAGTTAGGTCAGTGTCCTGTTAAAGTGATTAATATCCCGTGATGCTTCCATCCTTGTGTCACTGGATCAAGAGTCCGTGAAGGAGAGGAGCTGCCTGCCTCCGTCTGGGTGCACACCTGTCTGTGGGCTGCACTAGAGCTGGAAGGGGAAACAAACCCTTTTTGATTCCAGTGTGAGGCAGGTTTCTGGATTTACCTTCCAAGGAGCCAACCCAATAAATGAGGGAACTTAAATCAGGGAGAAAAGCAGTGTAGCAGTGTTTCTCCTACCCCAAAGAAAAACAAAAAAAGAGACAAATGTTCACTATGATTAGTATGAATTTGCAAGAAAAATAAGTCAATGTATAATAAGATTTCAAATTATGTCTTTATTCCAGTGCTTACCTCAGAAAGCATTTCAGAGGCTTACAACCAAAGACAGAAATAAAATAATATCATCGAAATGGTAGAGAAATAAGAATCAAATACTAGTTTTGCAGAGTTCTAAGAATTTTGTCTGTCTTGTTCATAGCTATGACAGTAAGTTGTAGAAATTGGCCTGATATAGGAGATGCTTAATAAATATTTGCTGAGTGAATATGGGCCAAAAAATGAAGAATGATGATTCCTTTATAAAATTTTCTTCCATTTTGCTTGGCTGCCTGGGAGGGGGCCAGGAAAAGTGGACAAAAAGGGAGACCTAAGGTGACATACAGAAGTAGGGAGAGATCTAACATGCTAGGGTGGGCAGCCTGATTGTATTGATTTTCAAAATACAGCACTAAGTGTCTTTGGATCAGAATGAGGTTCTGAACAGGGAAGACCTGGTTGGTAGCCCCTAACTTGCAAATTAAATAAACTTCAGTAAGTTACTTTCTATCTCAGTTCCACATTATTAAAATTGGGATACACTTAGCTCACGATATGGTTATGAAAGTCAAATGAGATAACAAATTTGAAAGCACTTTGAAGACATCAAGGTAAAAATATTGTTATTAATAAAATCATCCAAAGGAGACACCTTTATTTGCTTTAGAAGAATAATTTCAAATATGGACCCCAATCACAAAATTAAAGGCCACCCTTTTCATAGAAGAAAAAAAGCTTTGTATTTTGTTTGAATCAGAATTAGCTCCAGGCAACCTTTATTTCAAGCAGCTCTACAGGGATCAAATTGGATAAAAAAATGTTTCCTATGAAAAAAGATTGGGTTGAATTAATTAGCACAAAGTTGGTGAATTTGTTGACAAACTGTGGGTTAGTCACAACAAAGCTGATAAATTGATTTACAGCTTAAGTGAGAAAAATCAATTTCTTATTAAAAATGTGTAGTATTTTACAATACAAAAAAATAATATTTTCTGTGACAAGCATCTTTTCTAAACTTTGTGGTGATCATGGAGCTATATTACACAGGGCCAAACCTCAGGGTTAAATGATATTTGACTGCTTGCCTGGGAGATGAAAACAGAAACAAAAACAAAAAAGAAAAGAAAAAAGAAAAAGGAAGAAAACAATAATAACAACAATAAAATAAAGCACACCCATTTCTTCTTGAATAGAGAAGCATAGAGAAGCATAGAGAGCATAGAGAAGCATAGAGAAGAACCGTAATTATAAGGAAAAATAGAGCATGTGTAGTTTTAAACTTAAAGCAGTTCTTCTCTGGTTGATCTCCAACAGTTCATTATTGTCTTAGATCTCCAGAATAGAAATTTCAACTTTCTTTTATCTTGGTGGGAAGAACTATGACCCACATAGCACTTGAATTTTCAAAATAACTGTGGTCAATGTAATGATTTCCTTTTTAGTTTTCCCATTAAATATCATTGCAACATGTCATCCTCTTTTCATTTAACCCAAAACATATTCAAAATATTGAGGCTTCTAATTCTAATTCATACTTTTTGGTTCCTTCATACTTTTTACAGTGAAAACTCTGGTATGACAGTAAATATTTTCTAATGCTCGGTACCTAACATTGTTTAATAAATTTATTGAATGGAATGTGGAATTAAATGGTGAAAGAAGAAAACTTGGTGGACTTATTATTCCTACTTTTTTTAAACATAAATTTGCTGTATGTTTTTGGAGAGTTACTTTCCATCCTAGTCACTTTAATAATTAATATTAAGCCCCTCCAGGGCAGATAGGACTTTCAAAGAATTGTAGAGGACTATAAAGATGTTTGAGACACAGCTCTATATCCCAGTAGCTTCCAGATTAATTGGTGAAAAGAAGCTTTACATGTGAAACAAGCGCTAGACTTGGTACACTTTAATACATTTATGGTGTTAGTTAAAAATAAAAGTTAAGGTTAGAATTTTTACAGTGGGTAATGTTGAAACAGTATTTATTGGAACAAAGTACACTACACAAGAGTTTACAAGAGTTATGTAGAGTTCTGAGGATGCTTGTGCTTAGTTTTAAGTGTTTTTTTAATGTCAACTTTATGAGGCATAATTTACATATATTAGAATACCTTGAGGCATAATTTACATATATTAAAATACCCTGTTTTAAGGGTACAGCTCAATGAGTTTTGATAAATGCTAAAGCTGGGTAACCACCACCAAAATCAAGGTATAGAACATTTCCTATTCCCCCGAAAGCTTCCCATGTTCGTTTGGAATTAATCCCCTTATCCCCAGACCCAGGCAACCACTGACTATTTTTATGTCAGTATCAACTAGTTTTGCCTACTCTAGAATTTAATAAATTTGGACTCATACAATATGACTCTTTTGTGTTTGGCTTCTTTTGCTCAGCATTAAAGTTTTGAGATACATTCAATTTGTAACATACATCACTAGTTTATTCCTTTTTATTTTATTTTTATTTATTTTTTATTTCTGAATAGCAGATGTACAATTCACCTAGGCATTTCAGCCCTCACAAAGTGATAACCCGCTTCTCCCAATCTATTGTCCTTCTGACATCATATATATCTATTACAATTCCATTGACTCTATTCCCTATGCTGTATTCCCTATCCCATGCTTATGTGTGTATTAAATTATAGTTGACATACCACATTATTCAGCTTCAGCTTCAGGTATACAGAGCAGTGGTCAATCATCTACACTGTCCACGAAGTGGTCTCCCTAATAAGACATGTGCCCATCTGACACCCTACACTTTAAGGAATTTATATCATCTAAGTTGTTGAATTTATTGTCATAAAGTTGTTCATAATATTCCTTGTTTAATTCTTTAATGTCTATAGTATTAGTGATGATGTCCTATCTTTTGTTCCTCTCTCTCTCTCTCTCTCTCTCTCTCTCTCTCTCTCTCTCTCTCTCTCTCTCGATGGATCTGACTAAAGGTTTGCAATTCTATTGCTCTTTTAAAAGAAACAGCTCTTTTGGTTTCATTGATTTTTCCCTATTGTTTTTGTTTTCTATATCATAAAACATCTATTTATGTTTTCTTTCCTTATCTTTATTTTCTTTTCTTCTATTTACTTTAAACCTAAAGTAAATAGAAGAAAAGAAAACAAACAATTTACAATCCTAAATACCTATTTTTTTCTAGTTTTTAGAAAGCTTTTTTTCAGTTTTTAAAAATGATAGCTTAGTTGATTTTAGACCTTTATTTTATAAGTATCTAAAAAATATATATATCACATTAAGCACTGTTTTGCTGCATTCCACAAATTTTGGTATGTTGTGATTTCATTAACATTAGGTTAAAAATATTTTCTAGCTTTTCCTATAATTTTTTTGCTCTGCTTCATAGATTATTTAGAAAAAGTGTTGCTTATTTTTCAAATATTTAGAAATTTTAAAATAATTATTTAATTTGATTCCAGTCAGAAAATTAACTGCATGATGCTAATCCTCTTAAATTTATTGATATTTAGGTGCCAGTCTATGGCTCATCTTGGTGAATATACCATGTGTAATTGAAAAAAGTGTGTGTTATGCTGAGAATTCGACAAGTTATTTGATAGTATTATGAGTGTTCATAATTCTTACTGGTTTTGAGCCTACTTCTATTAAAAAAGAAGTGTTGAAATCTCTATTTCTCCTTTCAGTTCTATTTTTTTTCTTCATGTGTTTTGAAGCTGTATTATTATACACGTATTTAGGATTGTAAAGTGTTTGTGATGAACTGACCCTTTGTCATTATGAAATTTCCTTTTTATGTCACTTACAGTATTTCTTGTCCTAAAGTCTACTTTTTCTGATATTAATAATGCCACTCTCTTTTTATTATTAGTGTTTATATAGTATATCTACACCCATTTGTCCTATCTCTAATATTCAAAGTACATTTTTTATAGACAGTATATCATAGATTCTTGCACTTTTAATCTAATCTGATCATCTCCATTTTTTAACTGGGATGCTTAGCCCATTTACATGTAACATAATTATCAACAAAATTGGCTTTAAGTCTACTATTTCCTCTTTTTCTTTTATTTTCCCATCTGTTCTTAGTTGCTTTTCTCCTCTTTTCTTTTAGATTAAGGGTTTTTTGTTTTTGTTTTTGTTTTTGTTTTTTGCATTACATTTTATTGCAATTATTGGCTTATTATTATAGTTGCAACTTGTATTTTTTTTTTAGAGATTGCTCAAGGGTTTACAATATGTATCTTTAACTCTTCATAGTTTACCCTCAAGTAATATTATACCACTTCACCAAAGGCCTTTGAACATTACACAGGCAGTCCTTACTTTTCATGGTCCTGATATGCACGAATTTCAGTTATCATGGTTTAGTCAGATAACATCATTTCCCTACCAGCACAGTTCAAATTTCACTTACCATAGTGTATTAATTCTGAGGAATTGTATAAAGTACATGCTTTGATGCTAGTCTTTAGTACATAAATCAGTACATAATTAACAGATGTGCATCATGACTAGTGAACAATCACATTGTTTCTATCAAAGTCTGTTGGTGATTAGTCACAGTGCATCAGTTATTTCTTTCATACACAGACAGTGAAGAGTGTAGTTGTGTTGCCACCTCATCTCCCAGAGACAAGCCCATACAACTTAACCTTTAAAATACTATTACCTTTGGATAATGGTTCAGGTCACCTTTATTCATTTGGAGACTTGCAAGAAAATGTGATAATTTTCTTTTTACTAACATAAACATAATCTTTATTCCATTCAAAGGACGAAGGGATTATTTCAAGTTTTAAAGCCTACTATCTTAGATGAACTCTTCCACAGCCTATTGATGCTACAATTGGAGATTGTGTCATTTTCCTTTTTATTTTTTTAAGCTGAGTTTGGAAGAAAGAGTACTTGAAAAATGAAATTGAAAACATTCAGGCATCATGACAAGAACGAACAATGAGTAATATGCATGCAACATGGCAGAATCATTTTTTGAACTGTGAAAATAACATGTAGAATTCAAATAGGATGTAAATGAAGTATTGAAGCAATAGCTGACCATGGAAAGGAATGTTGACATCACCACCATTTGAGAGAAACTTAAAGAAAGTAAGTTTATCGACATAAAGGAGCAAAGAGGTTGTTGCAAAAAAGGAGGAAGTTTTGCCTAAAGAAGTGATGTCAGTAAAAATTTTCATGTTAAAGGAAATCTTGGAAGTATTTCACAATATTAAAAGCACAAATATTAAAATGTTTGAAGCTGATGTATATTTATAAAAGTGACAATTTTCTAATGCGTAGAAAAGTGCTTGCTTCGTGTTGTCAGTTATACTTTGAAAAGAAGATGGCAAGCACTGTTTAAACTACTCTTGATAAGTTTTCTTTACAAAGGAATGAATCACTTAATTCTCAATGTTCCTACTGTTTTAAATTATAGTAGTCTAAATAAATATTAGTTTTACTATTAAAAATTTGTCCATACACTGACATTAAGAGAATTTTAAATGTTTTGGCAATGTTTTTAAAGGTCACACAACAATTATAATCTTTCTCATAGATTAGAAAAGTCACTTGGCATGGTTTCAGCTTGCATGGTTATTTTCTTACATGACCATGCAAAGTGAGAACTTCCTGTACTTCCAATCCACCTTACATTTTTTTGTGCTTGTCTTGTCTTTGTCTCTTTGGGCTGCTATAACAAAAGACCACAGATTGAGTAGTTTATAAACAGCAGAGATTTATTGTTAACAGTTCTAGAGTCTGGGATCAGGGTACCAGCTTGGTTGGTTGAGGGTCCTCTTCTGGGTTGTAGACTTCTCGTGTATTCTCACATGGTGGAAGAGACTATGGAGCATTGTGGAATCTCTTACAAGAGCAAGAAACCTATTCATGAGGGCTCCACCCTCATGACCCAATCACTTCCCAAACGCCCTAATACCATCGTTTTTGAGTTAGTATTTCAACATATGAATTTTTAGAGGACACAAATATTTAGCCCATAACAGTGCTATTGTCCAATATTCTCCACCACATTTTATTTTCATAATACATCGTAATTATTTTGACTTAAGATAACCAATTATACTTTTAAGAAATTAAAAAAATATGAAAATATAGTCTCATACTTACCCATATATTTATTATTTCTGAGGTTCTCTATTCCCTAGTTTAGATTCAAGTTTCAATCTGGTATCATTTTCTTTTGCCCTGAAGACATTCTTTAACATTTGTTACAGCCTAGGTAGTGATGAATTTTCTCAGGTTTTCGGTTGTCTTAAAAACAAAAACAAAAAACTGTATTGAACATTCATCTTTGAATGTAAATTTCATTGTTTATAGAATTGTAATTTGACAATTTTTCTTTAGCACAACTTTTTTTTAAATGTTCTATTTTCTTTGTCATATATTTATATATATTTATACCTGCAGACATTTCATCAGAAACAGTGCAAGACAAAGACAATATATGTATATAAATTTCATCTGTGTTCCTCTGTGTGTAATATATGTTTTTTTCTCTGGTTGCTTTTCTCATCATTGTTTTAATTAATGTGATCATAATGTGCTTTTCTTTTGGATGTGTGTTTATAGTTTTTCAAATAAACTTTTTACTAAAGTGTACCATGCATACATAAAAAGAAACAAATGAAAATATGCAGGTTAATGAGTTCTCACGAAGTGAACATGCCCATAGAACCATAATCCAGATCAAGACACAAAACATTAACTGCAGTGTAGAGGTTTGCTTACGCCTCCTTCTAGTCACTACTCCCACCTCAAAGAAACTACTCTCCTGGTTTCACACACCATGGATTAGTTTTGTCAGATTGAAAATTTTACATAAACGAAATGGAATTGTACATTTTACTTATGGCTACATTGCTTTGTTCTGCATTATGTTTGTGAGATTTCATACATGTTGCTGAATGTAGAAATAGTATTTTCAGATTTATTACTGTCGTACAAATATCCCCACACTATTTATCACTATCTCTTTATCACTATATTGTTGATGGATTTTTTTTTTTTTAGTTGCTTCCATTTTTCACTTCAAATAATGCGGCTATTAACATTCATATACATGACGTTGGGTACACATATGTACTAATTTCTGTTGAGCATATTTTTAGGATTGAAATTGCTGAGACATAAGGTTTGGAAAATTTCAGTTTTAGTTCCAACAAAAAAAATTCAAAAATGGTTGTACCAATTAGATTTTCACCAGTATATAAATGTTCCAGTTACTGAACATCTTTGCAAACATTTGGTATTTTCAATTTGTAAGTTTTTGTTATTTTGGTGGATGTATACTCTCATCCTAGTGTTTTCTTGTAATTCTCTGAAGACTAATGAGATCGAATCTCACTCTAGTCTTACAGGTGCACATAACTTTCTTAATTTTGAACTCCAAGTCTCCCTAGACCATATCTGGTTCCATTTTAGTAACCTTGAGTCACTTGTGATATTTTCAGATGTTTAAACCAGATATTAATATCTCAATTATTGTTCATAGTACTAAACTCTTTCTCTCATCTTCATTTTCTTTTTTTCTTTAAATAAATTTTATTGGGGAATATTGGGGAACAGTGTGTTTTTCTAGGGTGCATCAGCTCCAAGTAGTTGTCCTTCAATCTAGTTGCGGAGGGCGCAGCTCAGCTCCAAGTCCAGTCGCTATTTTCAATCTTTAGTTGCAGGGGACACAGCCCACCATCCCATGTGGGAATTGAACTGGCAACCTTGTTGTTGAGAGCTCACGCTCTAACCAACTGAGCCATCTGGATGTCCCCTTTGTTTCTATTTCTTGAAGGTTATTCCTAAATTCCTGTATGACTTCATGTTTTTTCATGTTCAAGAAGAACAGACAGGATGGAAAGAGGGCAGTTTACTAATATGGGTGAGGGCATCCAGACAAAGAAGGGTCTTTGGGCAGTTGTTTCATTTTCATGCACTAGTGGTTCTCAGCTGTTGTCCTCACCTACTCTGGTCTCTGTAATTGCAAGAGGGCAGTTGAGAGTTCGTCTTTTGGGTGAAATCGGTGGTCTTATAAGAGTCATATAAAAGGTATAGCTTCAAGCTCCATTCCTCTCACCAGTAGTAGGTGGTTCCATCTGTGTAAATGTCCTCCATAAAAGATGATTGACCCTCTTGAAGCCTTTGATGAGGGAGACTAGTAGGCTGCTTGTGACCTAGATATCTTCTGTGGCTATTCTAGGCCCACAAATGACCTGAGACTCTCTGATACTCTAGCCTTTATTCTTTGGGATCCAGGTTTGATTCAAATTTCATAGACATTTTGAATGTTCTGGCTTTACACTCCCCACCTCTCATATAATCACACACTTTGAAAGAACGGTAAGAGGGCTGTTCTCTGGCTTTCTGAATGCTCTCTTTCGCACTCTCTTTGTCCCTTATTTTATCTTTTTGTGGTGAGTAAAGTTTAAACTAATTCTGTCTGGTATAGTATGGAAGACTCTGGCACTAAAAATATAGTTCCCTTTGAAGTAGGCAGTTAAAATATTATCTCTCTGATCTGAGCTATAAATTCTCTCCCTGATATTTCTATACTTGAGCTCAGCCCTTGACTGGGAGCTAGGGAGAGACCAGCAGTTACTCTGCACTCCTGTGTGAACTTTGATTCACTTTTTGTCCTTCAACATCTTTTTCTATCTCATGATTTTTCTACTTCAACTTCTATTGCCAAGTGCCTGATTTCTATACATTCCCAATTTAAATTGCCAAGGGAAAGAATCCCACTGGTTCATTTTGTTCCTGTTTGTGCAGAACTTTTAGTGTCAAGCTGTCTCTCTGGCTGCTGGTGACTCTGTGGAGTGTCTTAAGTGTGTTCTATTCTGTGTGTCTGAAGTGGGGAGGGGGTCAACTGATAGCCCACACTGAAACTAGAACAGGTGAGTCCAGTTGAGTTTTAATGCCTCAGAATCCTGTTATTGCTCTGACCTGCAATCTGTAGCCTGTGTCTTTTGTGCAGTATTTCCAGTTACAGTGATGAATTTGCACTGTCTTTTGCGTCTTGTGACCAATAGTGTGAGAATGCAACATCCTGGAGTTAGGAGTGCAGTGTGTGGCACTGTAACCGGGTGTTTCTCTGGTGAAACTAAGAAAAATACAGCTAAGGAAACTGTATGTGAGTGCTGTTATTTCATTTCGATATAGGTCTGCCTGGATGATCAAAACAGATGGGAAAGAGGCATGAGGGGGCAATAACCCTGCTCCTTGGACGCCTGGAGATGCAAGCCTTATATTGAGAAAGCTATCATCTCACTACCCCTCCTCCCTATTTCCTCTCGTGGTGAGGTCAGATAGAGTTTACCAGAGATGTTCATGTATATATTACCTATATTCTTGAATAAGCTTATATCTCGGTTGCAAGCAAATTATTACTTTAAAATTTAGCAGCTGGTTAAAATCTTCTTTTATTAACTTAATCCTAAACTTGATGTCTTTTCACAGCACTGTCAGCGATAAGTTATATTGCCGTTTATCTTTTGATTATTTATGGGCATCCTAGATATTTAACCCCATGTTATGTGCTTTATTTTTTCTGGAATTTCTTGGTAAGAATTTAAAGTTGACATTATTATGATCACAAGTATAAACAGGTATATAAAGAAGGTGTAATGAATTGCGAGACTACTGTTATTAACGATGCTGAACCAAATGAGGATGCAGTGAATACTTGCATAAAGAAGTGGAATAATGTCAGCTCAGAAACTGCAAATTTTAGGAAGGTGTTTGGATATTTGAGAGCAGTGAATTTTCATGAATGGAATGGTTAATCATTTTGGTGCATCTTGGGGGAAAAATTAAGGTAATTCTCATCATGATCCACTTCCTAGAATTATCCTCAGTAGGTATTCTGTGATAGCACAGCAGTCAGTTACTAATAGGCCTTATGTCTATTAAATGTTAGCATTTGATCTTGACACACTGATAGAATAAGCTTCAAGAACACTTAACTGAGTGCAATAGCCTCTAGCTGCCAAATGCTAGATTTAACTATTTATAAGGCCCAACATAAGTGTTTAGACATTGCGGTGCAGCACATAAGCACTATTACAATTTAACTTAGGGATACAATCAGACTCCATATGTAGTCAAAGAATGCCAGTATTTGGGGACCTTGGAAACGGTCTGTTTCATTCAATTTTGTGAAAAAAGAAAAATGAAACACAGGGAAAGGGAATGAGTTAGCTAAAATTTTTCAGCAGGTTTGAGGCAGAAACACAATAGAATTTCAGTTCTCCTGCTCTGTCCCAGGATTTTTTTTTATAATGCTGGACGATTTTGTTGCCAATTCCTTTATTTTACTTTACATCCCATGTATTTTGCTATTGCAACCTTATTAAGATCCTATCCTTCACCCCAAATGTTTAAATTTCTTACTATTATTGTCTCTATAAATAAAAATACTAGTTGTTATTAGAAAGAAAAATTGCTCCTCCTGTGTGTTTCTCCTTTGTTCTCACATTGCTATCACACTCACAACAATTCTGACACCAGATATGCAGGTTTCTTTCCCTCACACCAAGCAATTCTGTGATACCAGCTGCGTGTCCTCCAGTTTAACTCAATTCTAACACAATCTACCTGGACATAGTGTCAGATCCCACAGGTTAAGGGTTCAGTCCCACAAGACTACCTGCCCTCCATCCTTTTTGATGCCAATCACAAGTCTAAATTGTTACGTGTGCTTCTGACCAATCAGCTATAAACTGGAGGTTCCCTTGACAGTCTCCTCAGATTCCATTATTTGCTAGAACAGCTCATACAACTTAGGGAAACATATTTACCAGTTTATTATATAATAAAGGATATGATAAATACAGATAAACAGCTAGATGAAAAGGCGTATAGGATGTGGTCTGGGAGGGTGTGAGCGCCAGAACTTCTGTCTCCATGGACTTGGAATGCATCACCCTCCTAGTGCATGGATGTGTTCACATCAAACTGGAAGCTCTTCAAACACCATACTATTGTCTTTTTTAAATTTTTATTCATTATTTTTGGTGACACTGGTTCATAAAATTATATAGGATTCAAGTGTACAGTTCTGTACACATGTATATACTGGTTGTGTGTTCACCACCCAGAGTCAGTTCTCCTTCCATCACCATATATTTGATCCCTTTTACCCTCATCTGCCACACCCGTCTCCCTCTTACCCTCTGGTAACCACTAAACTATTGTCTGTGTCTATGAGTTTTTGTTTGTTTGTTTGTCTTGTTCATTTGTTGTTTTCCGTTTTATATCCCACATATGAGTGAAAGCATATGGTTCTCGACTTTTTCTGTCTGACCTTTTTGGGGTTTTTATGGAAACTTCTCACATAGGCATGATCAACTATTAACTCCATTTTCAGCCCCTCTCTCTTCTCTGGAGAATAGGGGATGGGGCTGAAAATGCCAACTGTCTTCTCTAATCATGGCTTGATTTGTCTGGTGACCAGCCCCCATTCAGGAACCAACCAACAGTCACCTCATTAAACAAAACACTGCCATCACCCAGGAAATTCTGAGGGACTTAAGAGGTCTGTATGAAGGAAGGGGTTAAATATTAGAACAAAATATGCTCCCAGTGCTTTTATTACTGAGGAAATTGCATGGGTTTTAGGAGCTCTGTGCCAGGAACTGAGCACAGAGATTTTATTATTATTATTTTTTCACAGTTACTATGAACAATTATTCTATCATTTTGCATTTTTTTTTTGTTTAGTATGAAGCTAGTAACACAATTTATGGGCCTTTGGAACATAAGAGTTGCTTACATTTTTCAGGGCACATTAGAAAGAGGCTAAATGACAACTACACTGTGAGTGGACAGGACATGACTCTGATGGTTTATTACATATTTGACGTTATTGGCCAGATTCATTATTTTTCTTTTTCTTTTTGAAACTGATGAATTTTAGGTCTTACCATACTTACATTTTAAACTTTATTTTGAAATATAGATTCACAAAAACTTACAAAAAAATGTACAGAGAAGTCTTATGTAATCTTGACTCATTTTCTCCCATTGGTGGCATGTTACATAACTATAGTACGATATCAAAACCTAGAAAATGGCATAAATAAAATCCACAGAGCTTATTTAGATCTCAATAGTTTTACATACTCTCATTTGTGTGTGTGTGTTTGTGTGTGTGTGTGTGTAGTATAGTTCTATACAATTTTATCACATGTGTAGGTTTGTGTCACCACCATCAAATCACAATAAGGAACTGTACAATTATCACAGGCTCCCTCATGCTATCCCTTAGTAGCCACACCTACATCCTTCCCCTGAAGCTCTTACCTTTGGCAATAAGTATTCTGTTCTCTCTATCTCTATAATTTTATTTCAATAATTCATATAAATAGAATCAAACAACATCATATGTTCTCTAAATGGAAGGAACAATCAGCGAGATTTTTGTTATTTCTGAAAAATAACTTTTAATATTCATTCGTTTCAAGTCTTGTCTTGAAAAATGTGCTTTGGTTTTTCTCCATATGTTCTGATATCAGGATAGAAAATAAACAAGATACAAAAATGATTATTCATTTTTTTTTTCACTTGACGCATTTATTGTTCCATTTTTCTCTTTCTCTCTGTTTTTCATCATAAAAAAATTACCTTCATGATCTTTGCTTCCTCTAAGAAAGCTTAGTCTTTAATATAGTCTTTAACGAAAATCCAGATTAACTTTAAAAAATTATATTAAGGCATTCTTTTCTGGGCCTTATAATAGTTTATGAAAATGGAAATAGATACTTTAAAAACAAAATGCAAAATGAACTTGCTTAAACAAATGCATAATTTCTGAGAAATTGCTCCCTCTTCCAAATGTCTGTAAATGTTCTTTATATTCACTCCCTTTTGATTCAAATTCTGCATCTTTTACAAGTTTTTGTAACTAGGGTAATAAAATGTGAAAACAAGTAATTATTTACCAATTGCAATAGATATTAATAATGGCTACTCGGAAGTTACCTATATAGCTACTGTGCTGTTATCTAGGGTCTTGCTATCTTTGCTGAGTTAGAAGGGATTGCCTAAGTATTAAATGCAAACTTACTGGTGCATATAGGAAGCTATTTGTATTAATATAATTAAGAGGCCTTACCTAACCCTGATGAAAAATTACTTGAAAGTAACAGAGGACAGAGTCCTTATTTTAAAGTAAATGAACTATTGGAAGTAATTATGATTAGTCCAACAGTAATTGGATTTAATGAGACTGAATAGAAACAAATTAGACATAATTGGAAGTTAAGCAAAAGTCAATTAAATCTGTATAATTTTAACTTTATAAAAGTTATTGAATTAAATGACCAGGATTAATTAACAAAGGAAATAAAGCCATGAAATATATTTCCAGGAAACTGGTATTTTTTTGAGAGGAAAGGTATTGTTTCACTTAAAGATTAGAGTTCAGTGAGAATCATTTTAATCAATTTCGCAGCCTTACTAGTTTAATAATTTCAAGTGAAATAATTATGCAAATTTATAGTTTTATCTACAAAGTGCTGCTGAAGTTGTTCTACGAAATGAAGAAGTAGAATTTATTTGATAGAATAAAATAGCATATTCATAAATCTCAGTGAATTCTGTTGGTTTGGAATAAAGATATGGTTGCTCTTATTCAGTATTCACTTCAGGGCCAGGTTAGCTGTATGAGAATTTCAGTTGACCCGTTGTAGAAATTGGGTGATTGAAAATACATTCACCACTTTGCTCTTTATAGACTCACTCTGGGAATCAGTCCTTATTCCTAGAGTATTGCTGTCAACCCCAACCACCATCACACTAAAGGCCTGAAGTCAATTTTTATTTACTTACATAAGTGAGGTTCTGTGCAACTGGTCACAGAGGAACTCCATGCTAATAAACTGTGCTTACCAAGCAGTCTCCTCACAATACAGCCAAGGTCAGTCAGAATGCTGTGATTTCTGCTTCCTGGGTATACAAGAAAATGTATATCATGACTCACTCTATGATGTTTAACGACCTTCCAAAGAGCCTCTGAGCATGTACTGATTTCAAAATGTGATGGAATAAAATCACAGTTTTGATTCAGTGCTGAACATAATTCTCTAATAATGACAAAAATATTAATTCTGCAATGACAACAACAAAGGAAAGAACAGTAGTAAATCGGGTGAGGAAATAAATCTATATGAGATGTACAGATGCAACACAGCTTTATAGACTCTATGCTTTAAATGCATCGTGTCCAAAATAAATCCAGGTCCATACATATTGCAGGCATAGTAAATTCTTGGCGGAAGCACATTTTCTCCAGTATTTATTATTATTATTATTTTTTGATAAGTGCATTTTTAATCAGGGTTAAGTCATGGAAGTATGACATTATGAATGCAGTAGGTAATTCCGCTAATAATACAGTGAGATTTTGTGTAAAAATATGAATTGAGAGATATGAACTCCAACTTCAGAGAATAAAGAGCATATATTTGTAAATAAGAAATATCTCCCACTTTCATCCTGTGCTTATATGCCATAACAAACCGAACCCCACCCACCTATGATTCTTACATAATAAATTGTCATCCTTGACAAAGCATGCCTGGAGATCCTTTGTATCTCAGGAAAAGTGTAGAGATTAGGCACTTGATAAAATGTAGGTATTATAATTAATAATAATTTGATCTTAATTTGGATTTTAATTGTGAGAATAGAATTTCAGTAAGGTTATACAAATGATATAAGTTTTTACATGTATGAGAATTCCTTTTGTCTTTATGTAGGAATGACAATGTTGCTACTTGCAGAATGCTTGGTTTACACTTTTTATGCTTCAAAAGTCTATACTTTTCACTGTTTTCAGCTTAGATAGGATTGGAGTTTTGTATTCACCTATAAATCTCTTGGAGCTCTGTCTGTTATTTATTGATTTTAATTTTGGTTATGAGAGAACATTTGCCAAGGCAGACCACATGTTAGGCCACCAAACAAGTCTCAGTAAATTTAAGAAGATTGAAATCACATCAAACGTGTTTCTGACCATAGTGATATGAAACTTGATTAATTACAAGAAAAAAAACCTAAAAAGCACACAAACACATGAAGGCTAAATAACATGCTACTAAATAATGAATGGGTCAACAATGAGATTAAGGAAGAAATCAAATATACCTTGAGACAAACTAAAATGAAAACACAATGACCTGAAATCTATGGGACACAGTGAAAGCGGTCCCTAGAGGGAAATTCATAGCAATGAAGACTTACCTAAAAAATGCAAGAAAAAAATCTCAAGTAAGTAGTCTAACTTTACATCTAAAGGAACTGGAAAGAAAACAGCAAAAATGCCTAAAGTGAGGACAAGGAAGGAAAAACAAAGATCAATGTAGAAATAAATTAAATAGAGGTTAAAAAAACAATATAAAATATCAATGAAAACAAGAGCTGTTTTTTTTCTTTTAAGATAAACACAATTGACAAAAGTTCAACAAGACTCACCCAAAAAAGGGAGAGGACATGAATAAATTATATCAGAAATGAAAGAGAAGTGACAATGGACACCACAGAAATACAAGTTTTACAGAAAATACTATGAGCAACTATACACCAACAAATTGGACAATCTGGAAGAAACGGATAAATTCCTAAAAGCATACAATCTTGCAAGGTTGAATCAAGAAGAAACTGAAAATCTGAACAGACCAATTATTACTAACAAAATCGAATCATTAATCAACAAGCTCCCAACAAACAAAAGTTCTGGACCAGCTGGCTTCACTGGTGAACTTTACCAAACATTCAAAAAAGAATTAACGCCTCTTCTCAAACTATTACAAAAAAAATTCATGAGGAGGGAAAGTTTCCTAGCTATTTTATGAGGCCTCCATTACCCTGATTCCAAAACCAGACAAAGACATTACAAAACAAGAAAACTATAGGCTGATATCCCTACTGAACACAGATACAAAAATCCTCAACAAAATATTATCAAACTGAATTTAGCAATACATTAAAAAAATCATATAGCCATGATCAAGTGGGATTCATTCCTAGTGGGTACTACTCAGGGAATCACTTCTTAAATTATATAAATGTCTAACCACTATAATGTACACCTGAAACCACTATAAAATAATATTGAATGTCAACTCTTATTGAAAAATTTAAAAAGGGGGGAAGATAAAGAAGAATAAGAGTTTCAAAGTTTCATGTATAAAACAAATAAGTCTTGGGGATGTAATATACAGCATTGGAAATATAGTCAATAATATTGTGATGGAGTGGTACAGTTTCAGATGATTGCTGAACTTATCATGGTGATCATTTCTTTAGCATTGGGAATACAATCAATAATCTGGTAATAACTGTGTGTACTGCCAGGTGGATACTGTGGAGTAACTATGATGTACACCTGAAACTAATATATTGTATATTAGCTATATTTTAATAAAAGTTTAAAAAAATAAAAAAAATCAATTGCCTTTTTATATACCAATAATAGCTGTCAGATAAAGATATTAAGAAAAAAATTCTATTTATAATGGATAAAAAATACTTAGGGATAAATTGAATCAAGGAAGTAAAGGACCTGTACTCAGAAAATTTTAAGACATTGAAGAAAGAAATTAAAGAAATTAAAATAATAAATAAATGGAAGAAATACCATACTCATTGATAGGAAAAATTACTATAGTTAAAATACTATAGTTAGTATAATATCCCAAAGCAATCTATAGATTCAATGCAATCCTTATCAAAATACCAATTTATAGATTCAATGCAATCCTTATCAAAATACCAATGGCATTTTTCAAAGAACTATACCAAATAATCTTAAAATTTGTATGGAACCATAAAAGACCTCAAATAGCCATGGCAATCCTGAGAAGAAGAACAAAGCTGGAGGTATCACACTACTTGATGTCAAATTATACCATAAGGCCATACTAATCAAACTAGCATGAAATTGGCATAAAAACAGACACATAGATCAATGGAACAGAATAGAGAGCACAGAAATAAATCCATGCCTACATGGTCATTTAATCTATGACAAAAGAAGCAAGAATTTACATTTCAGGTAAAGACAGTCTATTCAATAAATGATGCTGGGAACTCTGGACTGACACATGAAAAAAAAAAAAAAAAAAAAAAAGAAACTGGACCACCACCTTCTTACACCATATACAAGAATAAACTCAAAATAGATTAAAGACTTAAATGTAAGACCCAAAACCACAAAACTCCTAAAAGAAAATATATATAGTAAACTCTGAGACATTACCTTTAGTATTATTTTTAGTGATACATCTCCTTCAAGGGAAACAGACATTAAAAAATAATAAACAAATGGGAATACATCAAATGAAAAAGTTTTTTGTACAGCAAAGAAAACCATCAACAAAGCAAAAAGACATCCTACTAAATGGGAGAAGATATTTGCTAATGATACATTTGATAAACCGTTAATATCCAAAATTTATATATATATATATATATATATATACATATATGTATATATATACACATATATGTTTATATACACATATATATATACATACATATATATATGTATATATATGTATGTATATACAAAACCTCAAACAATTTAACCCCAAAAAAACTAACAATCCAATTAAAAAATGGGCAGAGGCCGTGAATAGACATTTCTTCAAAGAGGACATACAAATGGCCAATAGACATGTGAAAAGATGCTCAACATCACTAATCATCAGAGAAATGCAAATAAAAACCACAATGAGATATCACCTCACACCAGTCAGAATGGCTGTCATCAATAAAACAACAAACAAGAAGTGTTGGTGAGGATGTAGAGGAAAGGGAATCTTTGTGCTCTGTTGGTGGGATTGCAAATTGGTGCAACTGCTATGGAAAACAGTTTGGAGGTTTGTCAAAATATTTAAAACTGAACTACTTTATGACCCAGGAATTCTACTTCTGGGTATTCACTCATATCCAGAGAAATCCAAAACACTAATTTGAAAAAATATATGCACCCCTATGTTTACTGCAGTGCTATTCACAATCGCCAAGATAGAGAAACAACCAAAATGCCCATCAGTAGACTATTGGATAAGGAAATTGTGGTTCATTTATATAATGGAGTATTACCTTACCAAAAAAAATAAATAAATAAAGGAATGAAATCTTACTATTTGCAACAACATGAATGCACCGAGAGGATATTATGCTAGGTGAAAGAAGTCAGACTGAGAAAGAAATACCATGTAGTCTCACTAATATGTGCAGTCGCGTCCAAAGCGAAGAGGGTTGTGGGGAGTGAGGAGGGCAGCGCAGGGTTAAGAAAAGACAGTAGAAGCGGGGCCAAGGGGTGCGCAGCCTAAAGGACTGGATGCACCTAATTGGGCCAACGCATTCGCTTTTATTAGTTAGGTGGGGATAAAGCTTGTCAATCTCAAGATCTGTGAATGCCATACACTATAATAGGAAACTGATTCAAGCCAATCACCACCCTTGCCTGCAGGCAGCTGAACCATAAGTCTCAGGATGTGTGTACTTCCCCAAGGGAGAAAACCTTTATGCATATGAATAGATGGAGAGCACATCATTGAATCACTTCCCTTACAGGTTGTGGGAAGGAATGCAGCCACAGAGGCAGAGGCAGAGGTTCTCCTTAGCAGGGGGAAGGTGAGGGCTGTGCCCATCTCTATGAACCCTGTGGGTTCTCCTGTTGGTCCCCACTTGATTGCACCTGGGTTGAATTGTCGCTCCCCCCACCCCGTGGGGAATCTTACTCATCATGGCTGACTAGCCATCTTTTTAGGGCCAAATAGGGAGACATAACGTGCAAACACAAAGGTAAAGCAAAGTCTCTGAAAGGATCCGTCTCACAGACTCTCCTTTCTTTGAGGGCAGGTACAAGGAGACAGATGGGTAGGCTGCTGCGTGGCCACAATGTGGAATCTAAAGAATAGAATAAATTAACAAACAAAACAGAAATAGACTCTTAGATACAGAGAACAAAGTGGTGGTTGCTAGATGAGAGAAGGTGTGGGGGGATGGGTGAGAAAGATGAAGGGATTAGGAAGTACAAATTGGTAGTCACAAAATAGCCCTGGGGATGTGTAATACAGTATGGGGAATATAGTGAATAACATAAAAACTATGTGTGGTGTCAGATGGGTACTAGACTTATCGTGGGTATCATTTTTAAAATTATATAAATGCCTAAACACTGTGTTGTATACCTGAAACTAATATAAAATAATATTGAATGTTAGTTCTAAAGAATACACACACACACATACATATCTATATATATATGTATCTATTTATGGTCCCACAATGTAAAGTACAGCATAGGGAATATAGTTAATGGTATTGTAATAGCTATGTATGGTGTCAGATGGGTAGTAGACTTGTTACCACTTTGTAAAGTGTGTAAATGTCTAATCATTATATTGTGTTATATACCTGAAACTACTAATAAAAAATAAATACATTGTGGTCATGCAAAGGCAGTGGTGAAGTCTATTTTAAATTACCAATTAAATTTCTGTGAATGATATTGTACCCTTCAGATTTTTAGCTTATTCTTTAATATTATACTTTTGTAGGAAATTATTGATTTCATCCACGGTTTCAATTTTATTAAAGTTTTTCGTCATGATGTAATCTGGCAAATCTCTGCTGTATCTACAGGTGCATATTTTATTTCATTCCTGCTATTGTTCATTTCTATCTTCTCATTTTTTCTTGACCCATCTTACAGAAGACTGGTAATTTTATTAATTTTTTCAAGGAAACAACACTGGGTTTTGTTCATCCTTTTCATTGAATCTTTTCCTCCTCATTTAATTACATTTTGCTTTTAGTTTTATTACTTCCTTCCTTCCCATTTCTTTAGATGTACTCTGTCTTTCCTCTCTTACTTCTTACCTTAGATGCTTTGCTAATTATATATATATATATATATATATATATATATATATATATATATATATATATTTACAGTAAAAAATGCATCACGTAAAATTTACCATCTTAACCATTTTTAAGTGTGCAGCATAGTAGTGTTAACTATGTGTACATTATTGGACACCAACTCTCTACAACTTTTTAATCTTGCAAACGGAAAGTCTATATCCATATAACAGTCTTTTCTTCCTCCCTCCAGTCCTTGACAACTGTCATCCTACTTTCTGTTTCTAAGAGTTTGACTACATTAGCTACCTCGTATAAGTGGATTCATGTAGTATTTATCTTTTTATGAATGATATTTCACTTAGCATAACGTCCTCAAGTATAATTTATGTTGTAGCATCCGACAGGATTTTCTTTTTTTTAAAGACTGAACAATATTCAGTTCCAAAAATTGAGAAGGCACAAGGTTTCCCATCCAGTCCCTACCCATGTGCATGCGTAGCCTCCTCCATTATCGACATCACTCACTGAAATAGTGCATTATTTACCAAGGATGAGCCTACACGGACACATTATCATCACCCAAAGTCTGTAGTTTATTTGAGGACTTATTCTTGGTGCTGTACACTCTATGGGTTTAGACAAGAACAGTGCTGTATATCTGTTGTTATAATATCATACAGAATATTGGTCACTGCCCTAAAAATCTCATGTGCTTCACCTCTCTGCAACCACTGATTTTTTAAAAAAATTATTTTCATAGTTCTGACTTTCCTAGAATGTCATAAAGTATAACTTTTTATATAACATAAAGTATAACTTTTTTTGACATTTGTTTCTTTCATTTAATAATATGCACTTAAGGTTCCTCCACATCTTTTCGTTTCTTGGTAGCTCATTTCTTTCTTTGTGCTAAATAATATTTCATTGCATAGATGCACAACAGTTTATTTATCTACTCACCTACTGACGGACATTTTGGTTGTTTCCAAGTTTTGACAATTATGCATAAAGCTGTGAGTAGATTTTTGAATGGACATAAGTTTTCTGTGCCTTATGGTAAATACCAAAGAGTGTGATTGCTGGGTCACATGGCAAGCATATGTTTAGTTTTGTAAGAAACCACCAAACTCTCTTCCAGTGTGGCCGTGCCATCTTGCATTCCTGCCAGCAATGCATGAGAGTTTCTCTTGGTCCACATCTTTGTCAGCGTTTAGTGCTGTCAGTGTTCTGGATTTCGGCCATTCTAATTGTGTGTAATGGTATCTCATTATTATTTTAATTTGTATTTCCCTTACAACATATGATACGGAGCATCTTTTCATGTACTTATTTGCCATCTGTATATCTTCACTGGTGCGGTGTCTGTGAAGGTCTTTGATGCACTATTTAATCGGGTTGCTTGTTTTCTTGTTAGTTTTAAGAATTCTTTGTATACGAGGTGTGATCAAAAGATACGGTGGATGTTTGAATAAAAAAATTATTACAGTAAAAGACACATTGCCATTAAGCCCCCTCAAAATGCTCCTCCCCCACTTCAACAAACACACTTATCAGTCTTGCCACTTTCTGAAGCAGTTCTGGAAGTCCTCTTTTGTGAGTGTATTTACTTCATCCTACATCATGGCGACGCTCCGTGTCACACATCACTTCTGGTACGGTGATTTCTGTCAAATAAAAATATTATGGTGGATCCATCTTATTCACTGGATCTGGCACCAAGTGATTTCTAGTTGTTCCTCAAAGTCAAAATGACCATGAAAAGTAAACGTTTTGAATCAACTCAGGACATCGAGGCAACCACGGCAGCGCAACTGAAGACATGAAAGAGAACTTACCAAACTGCTTGAGAAAGTGGCAAGAATGATGGGATGAGTATGTTCGAAGCAAGGGGAAGTATTCTGCGGGGGATTAATAGCAATGAGTCTTTTACTGTAATAGATTGTTTTTACTTAAATATTCATCGTATTGTTCAATCACACCTCGTATATCGTCATCATGTTTTAGGTGGGCTCTTTTAAACTACATATAGCTAGATTCAGCTTTTGAATCTAGTCTCATTATTTGTGTTTTTGACAGGTTCAAGCAATTTAGATTGATGACAATTACCAACAGCTAGGTTTATTATACTCTCTTATTTAGGTGCTTTCTTTTGCCTCATTATTTTATGCTTCTTCCCTCCCTCCCTTTCCTGACTTCTATTGGATTGATGGAGTTTGAAAAATTCTTGACCCCTTTCTACTTCTGTATAAGGAAATAATCTAACGTGGGACAGAGTTAGCAGAACCAGCAAATAATTTCTGTGTTTTGCAGTTTTGATTTGTGGGTGCTTGTTCAGCTAATCTTACTTGGTCGAAGTCCCTGGCACCCCAGTTGTGTGTATGTCACTCAAGAGAAGTTTTATATTTGTTTCAACCTGATGTTCCAAAAGTTTCCCTATCTAGGATTTCTTTACATTTCTTTCTTGGCTTAGATTTTCTTAGACTGTTGAAAAATAAATTCAAAATCCAAACCTGTTTCAGGGTAGGACTCTGGTTTTTTATTCTCAAGGGGGAGTTTTTCCCTTTCTTAGGACTCAGACTGAAACAGAAAAGTTCCCTTTTCATCTCTTTACTTTCATTAAAAGCTTTTGTTTCCTGATTTGTGAGTTCTGAGTTTATGGAGGGGTCTCACTTCCAACTCTCTGCCTTGCAAGATCCCAGAGCCTTGTCTGTCCCTTGAGTAGCTTTGAAATCCCAGTCTCTAGAGTCTTGGCATTAACAAATGTTCCCAGAACTGTCATGGTTTGGGTATTCATTGACCATATGGGTTTTCTGCTTTGTCTTATTGCCGTTACCCCTTGGCTATTTCTCTCACTCTCTTGGAAGCACAACTATGCATTTAAATGGATGTTTGCTGTATTTTATCTGCTATTTCTATGTGTTTTGCAGTAGGGCTTTTCAAAATATCCTGTTCTACTTACTGCTAGAAGAAGAGGTCTGTTTTAATGTACCTTAGAAATATTTGATTTCATACAAATAATATCTTGTATAAAAGCCATTCTTGCCTTTTGACACTTGGGGCTCTTAAGTGCTCCTGCTGAGTGACATGGTACTCTATTCTTTTAGCACAACTGTGCTTTGTTGAATGAGTTTTATAATTTTGATTATTCCTTACGGAATATTGTCTTCTATTACCATTAGTACACATAAGTGTGACTCTTGCCATCAGTTCTGTAGAATTGAAATCAGCTTTAAATCCATGCTGGTCTAAGGTAGGTCATAAATAAAGATGACTGAGAACTTAATGGTCCCAGTGACATAATGTATCTACTGTTCTAAAGCAATCCCACATTTTGTAGGCAACTTCTGCATGACCCAAAGTGACTGCTCAGTAGAGCAAAAGAAACGAAGTTTCCTATGAGTGATTTATTTGATTCATCATTTCTCCCTATTTCTATAATTCAGTGCATTCCTTTTTCTTTTGCAGGAACTATTTTTCTTCCCTCAGTCCATACACTAATCTCTGACCCTCACTTTAAGGGTAGGCACATGACCCAGTCTGGGCCAATAACAAAACACTACACGCCTGGCTACAGGGTTGGTGTGAGAGGAAGCAGGTGATTCAGTTGGAGCAAACGCTAGAGGAAGCAAATGAAGAGAATCTTTTCCTTTCAGTTTAGAAAGATGCTGGCAGAGAGCCACTGATGTATGTTTCCTGCTACGGGGAAGAAGACGGTTTCAGGTTGGAGAGTATAAAGTCAACACATCAAGAAGATCAAGATGAAAGACCTAGAGATACAGAATCCTGGCCCCTTTTCAGGCCTTGGTCCTAGCTTGAGGTCCAGGTTTGCCCACGGTCTTCCTGAAGTTTGGGTAGGGTTGCTACCGATTCCTTTTTTGAGATACATGATTTGGATTTGGTTTCTGTCTCCTCTAATCAAGAGTCCTGTTTCCTTATCACCTTCATCAAAAAAGTGTTTTCTAAGTACATCATTACTCATTGACATGATTTTGGTGCTGAACAAAGTGATTTACATAAATATTGTCTCTATCTTAGTGGTTTACATTCTAAGAGCTGTGAGTCTGGCACTCTTTCTCTAGAACTGCTGAGCTCAATAAATCTTGAATATCCACTTTTTAAGTATATAGTAAAAAAATTAAATTAATAGAGGAAAGTCACATACCATATCTTTCCAGGAGGTTCAGACCTATGCCAATTGAACGCTAGGCATTTGTGTATGCAGAGCTCTTGTTGTCAAGGTTAAACAGTTCCCTTCTCTAACACATAGGAAGAATGGATGCATAAAAACTTTCGGTGTAATAGCTATTGTTCCAGGCCCCTGGGCATTGGAAATTTGGTTATCTTTTCACTCAGCTGACAATTGATCCATTGTTTGCACTAGATAATCTGGCTTTGTTCAAGCACAAGACTGTTTGTATTTTTTAATTCCAAATCTTACCTCATTATGAACAACTTTCTATACTTTTCTCTGGGGGAAATGCTAATGCCGTTTGTTTATATAGAAGGTAAAGTTAAAGAGTCACTGTTGACATTTTGGCTTGCTTACACAGGCAAAAATGAGTAGTACTGTATTCATATGTTGAGTTTTTTTTTCCCTTTTCCCCTCTTTAAGATGGGTTGTGTCTCTAGCAATAAGCTAGTACTTCATCCAGGCTGCTTCAGGCACTGACCACTAACCACTGACAGTGCTGTCTTTAATGAATGTTTTGGTTTGTTTTTGTTTTTTTGGTTAACTTGGTCTCTATGTCCCCTGTTTTAAAGTCCATCATTAACAAACATATTTTAAGTGGCTATTTGGAATAACAGTGAAGTTCTCCACTATGGTGTTTCTTTGGCATCCATTAAAGCTTATCTGATGTGTTGAGGAACATAAATGGGGACAGTAAAGCATCTTTCAGTGATTTCGGGGGCTAAGTAGAATCACTCTCCACTGAGAGCCCCCTAACCAGCCTCTGTCAGAGACCCCGCCATTGGGCCATCAGGAATAGCCATAGACAGTCAGCTGTTATTGTGTTTGAAATAAGTCATTCTACATGTTTTTAATCAGCTGGAACCTTTTTTCCCCTATTGAGTTGTACTGTTGACTTACGTTGTAGAATTTTGTATAAAACAGTCCAGTGAAATTCACCTTTGCGTCTCTTGTAAATTGTTAAGGAGGCTATTTTCACATTTCACAGTAACTTTTTGATGAAACTAAGGAAAATAACTTCCTGGACTCACTATATGAAAAAATTGTGCTTTATTGAAGCAATTGTTTTATTTGCACTAAGTAGACAATGTGAATTTTTTTTTTTTTACCTTCTTTGGACTGACTACAGAGCATAAACCCAATGTTTTTACTCATCTCCAGTAAATATAGAAGAGTGGTTGCCATGTGACGAGTCTTAAACTTGACTCTGTTTTTTATTTCCCTTTGCCTTACACTTCACCTCATATTTTTCTTTACTTAAAAGAAAATATTTTGTCTTGTGATTTTACAGTAATAAAAAATCCTCCGTTTTACAAAAAAAAAAAAAGGCATAGATAAAATAGGATAGACATTTCTTACAAAGTGATGCCTAATCTAGCCCAAACTCATATATTAGCACACTTTAGTATTAGGGTTTAGCCCAAAGCAGTAAGCACAAAGTCCTGTCCACAGCCATACTAGGTGTCTCCAAGTGCCTGCATTAAAATTTCATGCTCATAGCTTCAAGAGATTCCCTTAGCTCTCATTTCAAAGCCTAATCTCAGATTACATACTATTTAAAGAAGCTTTAATGTATGATTTCTTAGCCCATTGTAGATGTAAAAGGAGAATATTAGAAATAGGGAGCAAAGCTGACACATGGGGGCACTGGCAGCAATGAAGGGGAGAGAAAACATTAAATAGGTGAAAAAGCTAAGCAATACAGATAACCCCAAATATTTTAATCAGCCTTGTTATAGCTATTATGGTAGATTTACATTATATATTATGTAAATAGATATATAATCTAATATTCTTAATGATGACTGAATCAATTACCTAGAATTTTTGGCTATCTAGAATTCTCATATTCCAAAGACTTTAGGTAACTGAGTTTTATATTATATAAATTATGACTCTACATTTAAACTTCTAATTCATGTGACTTGTGAACCAAATTAAAGAGTCACACATGGAGATATTCAATCTCTGAACCTCTCATGGCAAAATTGATCCAGTAGATTAGAAAACACATGAATATAGACTTATTACCTTCTAGTTTCCCTAGAAAAGTATTTAATAGTACACAAATGATTGAATAGATGCGTCTCCAGGGTCTTCGTAGCAAAAAGCTCCTGCGTCTACCCTAGCATGCAAAAACGCTCCATTTAAAATTTACGCTGTGACTATGTGTATTGTATTGTCTATAATTACATTTGTACCTTGGGTTAATGTTAGATTTTTTTCAGGTTGCAGGAAATGTGTGCACATTATAAATTCAATTCATGTAGATTATGTATGTGTAAATATTTATTGATAGAAGCCATTAAATGTCTGTCTTTCATGCATTTAATAACTGATAAACTCCTGAAATTATCCTTGGAAAACATCCAGTTAGCCTCTCTGGGGAGCTCAGGGCTCTTCCTCTAATCTCTTGTCTGTGAGTGTTAATCAAGGGCAATAAAGTCTATTCCCTAAAACAAGGACTAATGTTCCACAAGTTTTGTGATACTGATTGGTTCACATATTCTAGAGGTGGGGCCGTAAAGGGATAAAACTCAGTTTGTGTGGCCTCTCTTCTCATTCTAACCATAAGATCCCTGAGAGGACATTTATCTCCCTTCAGTTATTTCTAGGAGTCAGTGCAAGGGGAGTTTCAGGGCGCAATGCCGGCACTCTCCTCAGGCTGTTTGGCAGCCTGGCCCTCAGCTACTGCTTGACTGGAGAAGGCTTAAGTTAACCTTGGGCTTTGGAGAAAAGTTAGTCCTGTTCTCTCCTTGCTTTCTCTTTCTCTTGCCTTGGTGGGTGTATAACTCAGAGATTCAGATTTGCTTTCAAGAGGAGTCCATTTAAATCTCTACACAAGGCTGAAAGTGTTCTCCAGGTGCTTCAGCCTGTGGAGTTTGGGGCCAAAATCTCACTCAGGTAGTAATAAATGTTGCTTTTTTAAATTTTTATTTTTTTTGCAATTGTTTCCTATAGGTATATTTTTTCTAGAGACATTCACAGTAAGGAGTAGATACTGGGCCAGAGAGAAAATCACTTATTTGACCTATATGATCTTTATTATTTTTAGCTTAAAATTTGATTTATTTTTAGTAGGAAATTAGTGCACATGGGTAAATATTTAAAAATTAACAATCATAGATTGAAAACTCTTCCTCCTAATCTCACACTTGTTCCCCATCCAGTTCCTCTGGCCCACATCATTGCATACTATTAATATTTTTATGTGCAGCCTTCCAGAATTTCTATTTACATATACAAACAAAAACAAATATGTACCTTAGGTTTTCACTTTTCACATAAAAGGGAGTATATTAAACATACCATTATAAACTTTTCTTTTTCTCTAAACAATATTCTACATCAGTCAGTACATAGAGTTTATGCAATTGTTTTATGACTTCATAGCATTCCATTTAATGGATATATTATAATTTACCTAACCTGTTCCCTACTGAAAAATAGTAAGATTAATTTCCAATCATTTACTAATAATGCTTCAATAAATACAAATATTCATGCATTGTTTTGTATACATTCAAGTACTTACATCTGTTGTATAAATCTAAAAAGTAGAATTGGTTTGTCAAAGATTATATGTATTTGTAACTTTCATAGATACTATTTGCCCTCCATAGGGGTAGTAAAATTTTACATTTCACAGCCCCACAGATGGCATATGTTATAAAACTTTGAGATTTTCTCTATCTATGAAATCGTATTTTATGGTAATTTAATTGGCATTTCTCATTTTATACCTGAGGTTGACATGTGTTAAAGAGTCATTTAAATTTTTTTGAGAACTGTTTTTTTATGTCTTTGGACACTTTTGTTTATTGTTAAATTTTCTCATTGGTTTCTAATAGGAGACTTTCTCTATATTAGAGAGATTAACCCTTTATCTGTGATTTGTAACCCTTCATGGTTACAAGTATTTCCCCCAATTTGTCACGCTTTTTAATTTTGCTTATTATTTTTTGCCATATAGATTTTTTAAAAAATCTTTGTGTAGTGACTTGTTAATATTTTATGGATTCTGTGTTTTCAGAAATAAAACAGATTTACTCACTTCCAGGTTTTAAAGAATTTTTTCCATATTATTCTATGCTACTTTTATGGTTTTATTTTTATTTATATTTAAGTTTTTGTCTTGGAATTTATTCTGGTATGTAATGTGACAAATGGATCCACCTTTATTTTTTATATATTTGCCTCGTTGTCCAAACTCCATTTATTGAAATAGCCTATCTTTTCCCCATAATTTGAGATGTCATCTTACTCTTTACTTGGACGTCTGGTGACTGGGGTGAGAGATGCTAGCAATCTGCTTCTCCTGGGGTGAAATCCCATTTTCTTGATCTCAATATATAACTAGACATTCTGTAATATGTAGCTCAGGAAAGCATGTGACATCTGGCTCAAAGGTCACAGATTCCCACTGGTCTTTTAGACATTTAGGATATTTTCTTTAATAAATGCTTATTGATTTGCTCCATGCCCTGAGGTCAATTTCCAGAGATTTTAAATGTTTGCGTTTTATAATTTTTACTAGTTAAATAGCTGTTTCATTGGGGAGAGAAGAGTATGCCAACTTCCTCAACAGCTATACTGGAAGTCTTATCAAATTCTCTTTTGTGTCCTTCAACAATGTTTGAATTGTTTATATATACATCATATTTATTATATGTAAAACATTTGTTTATGCATAAAACATGTTTTATATATCACATTTACATTTATTGATATAATAGTTATTCTTGGTCTTCATCTGTTTTATGTTAGATTTTATGTGTTTATAAATTTTCAGAAGTTTTCCACTATAGTATGATTTATTCACTATGGTCTGAATCATTTTTTGGGGGGCTATGTATGGATAATGGCTTAATGTTTACCTTTTAAATAATAACTTTATATAGTTTTTTTAAAATTAAAGTTTATTGGGGTGACAATTATTGTTAACGTTATATAGATTTCAGGTGTACAATTGTGTAATACATCATCTATATACCACATTGTGTGTTCACCACTCAGAATCAGTTTTATATAATATTTCTAACCATTCATTAGCTTACACAGTACTTGTTACTTTCCTATTTTGCTGTGTTAAATTTAGGTATTTTTTTCCCTCTGCTTCTTTCTTTGATCTCTCTCACCACTGGAATTTAAGCAATAACATTACCAATATTTTAGTATTTTCCATTTTACTGTTAAATATGCTTATATTTCTAAAATTTGATTCATTGCTTTAAATGGTAGTTTTGACTACCAGCTATTACAGATAAGTTGAATGAAGTAAATCTCTTCAGGACTGCTGCCTATGTTTGTACACATTGTGTCTACACAGCCCTAGGGGTTGCTGTGCATGTCAAAATTGTGAATTGTACAAACATCATGGCTATATGCAACTGTCTTAATTTACTCTACATGCTACATTCTTCCTTCCTTCCTCTTCCAGTTTTTGTTAGATGTAATATTTGTATATTTCCAGAGCATATAACATTTACATTTATTTTAGTACCCTGATTCCCAAGTTTACTTTCGTCTTAGTCAGTTCTTTTTCTATAGTTTCCCTACTCATCTCTTGGCTGAGTAGAGTTCATTCCCTAGTAGTTTTCCCAAGAAGGGGATTATTCCTTGAGTTATTATGTATTTAAACTGCCTGAAATCTATATCTGAAGGCCAATTTGGCTGGGTATAAAAACTTTGGTTCTCAGTTTCTCTTTCACAATATCTTGTAACTGTTTTTCCACTGTATTTTGGCATTGGATGTTGCTATGGAAAATAAAATGAAATATGAAGCCAGCCAGTTACATTTTTTTTTTTTGAATAAGAGACTTGTTTCTTTTTCTTGACAGACTAAAGGATTTTTTTCTCTTTAATGTTTGTTTAATATTTTCTAGGATATTCTTAGTGTTTCCCTTTTGGGGAACCTAATTTTAATTTTGGAAAGTTTTTTGAATTAATTCTTAAAGTGATTGTGTTGTTTCAATGCTTTAATTTCCTTCTTTCAATACTCCTTTTTTTGGCATATATTTCTGATTGATAAAAAAATAAAATGGAATAAACATTGCTAAGAGAGTCACTGAAAATAGAGTCAAGAGGCTATTAAAGAAGTGGGGCATATGGACATCTTGTGTCTCTATTCTCAGAGCTGCTCTTAAGTTGCTATACCCTATGCTAAACTCAGCTCAAGTCCAAGCCATAATTATCCTGGAACAACAACTGTTGCATGGACATATATGGACTTTACTTCCTTCCTTGTAGTTTTTGCCTCCCTCATTTACATATTGGAACTAACCAATGTCTGTAACCCACCCTGCAATCCTTCATTTGCATGAAAGGGTCACATTTTGTAGTTTTTGCCTTTATAAACCCTGCTTTTCTTTTTTTCTCTCTGAAGATCAGTTTAGGTTGCTACTTGAATCTGCATCTCTCTGATTGCAATTCTTTGCTCAAATAAATGCATTTTATTCCTTGTTGGTTAACAAGATCATCTTTGAAGATGTATAGCCATCATTTTCTCTATAAACCTTTTAAAATTCTTCCTTTATTTCAATTTCATTTTATTTTTATATTTCTATCCTATTTGTTCCTTAGTGTGTTTTCTACAGTTTCTTTTCATCTCTGTACTTCTTCCATGTTTACCCTCATTTCTAAGATGATTTTGTTTTTTCTTCTTTTATCTTGGATTTTGTCAGCCCATATTTTATCTCTTTTTATGACTTTACCACTTTTACCCTGCGCTCTTGTATTTCTGTTTCATGGTCTTCTAATTTTGATGTGATAGCTTCATTAAGTTTTTTATTTCAAGGCAAAATACCTGGGTAAAATTTTCATTTTGTCTTTGGCAATAATTTTCATTATAAACTTTTAAATCTGTGGGTAAGTTTTGCTTTTCTGTTCTATATTTTTTCTTATAGTGTTTTTTACATAAATCAGTAATTACTTATTACTGAATTAATTGAAATATTTTTGAATCAGCAATTTGTGGGAATTTCCTGCGGAGGGCAGGGGAGGGACCAAAGTTATCTTGCAGGCTTAACAACCTAAAGTTTCTATTCTCTGTTACTATAGAAAGAGATTGCTTCTGCAAATATGGCTGGTTGGTGTGATTCTTTGTATTGCTCCACCTTCTCTGAATCAAACTGGGCTCAGGAAGGCTTTTGGTGACATTCTGTCCATCTCAATTTCTGAAGCCATCATTTCAAACAAAGAGTAAACTTTTTTACCTTAAAGTGAGTGAGTGGTTTTTAGGAAGTATGATTTTACTAGCACTTTCTGAAATCAGCCACTACTGTGCCTAGCTACCTTTTTTGTTGTGGTTGTTTTTCTTGCTTGATCTCAGCTGTTTTGAGTCTCTACACACATTTTTGGAGTCTACAGTTTATCTCTATTTTCTCCTAGTTTTGTTTAAAAAGGAATTTATATTAAAACCAAAATTTCTTCTGTATGCTTTTTATGTTATTTCCAGAAAGAATGGTAAGAGAAGCTGTTTCTGCAACTATGGTCATAGTATTGGTGTATCACTTAACAGTACTCTAGTCATACATATCTTATAGAACCCCTAGACTTTCCTAAGGCTTGGGAACAATTTAACATATATAAGGTCTGACAATTATATTCGTGAACTTGCCACTGGGAGCTTACATTGGCAGCACTCTACAAACAGCTCAGTGAGGTTTCATAACTTTGGTATATCAGTGTCTCACAGCTGTGTTCTTGTCTACATGTGGCGGTGTCTTGCTGAGTGGTGTTCATTATTGTTGTTGCGTGTTTTTGTGTGCCATCGCGAGAATGTCTGAGCTTGAATTAGAGCAACGAATAAACATTAAATTTCTTGTTAAACTTGGCAAGAGTGGAAGTGAAATCAGGGACATGTTAGTCCAAGTTTATGGGGATAATGCCCTGAAGAAAATGACAGTGTACAAATGGATTAAACATTTTTCTGATGAGAGAGAATGTGTCAGGGCGGCCAGTAACGGGCAGAACTGATGAAAACATTGCAAAAATTCATCAAATTATGTGTCAAAATCATCAGTTGACTGTGAGAAGCATAGCAGATCAAGTAAACATTGATTGAAAAACAGTTAGGAAAATCTTAACTGAAAATCTTGGCATGAGAAAGGTGTGTGCAAAAATGGTCCCAAAGGAGCTCACCGATGAACAAAAGCAAAGGAGAGTCGAAGTTTGCCAAGACCTTTTCGAAAGGCAAGATGATGTTTGGGCCATGTTATCTCTGGTGATGAAACATGAGTGTACCAATATAACCCTGAAACAAAGTGTCAAAATGCACAATGGAAGTCAGCCAATGCTCCATGACCAAAAGAGTTCCGTCAGTCTAAATCAAGAGTCAAAACGATGTTGCTAACCTTTTTTGATATCAGAGGGATTATTCATTATGAATTTGTACAACTGGACAAACAGTTAACCAAGTTTACTATTTGGAAGTGCTGAAAAGGCTGCATGAAAAAGTTAGATGACCTGAACTTTTTGCCAACAATTCATGGATCTTGTATCACAACAATATACCAACTCACACAGCACTGTCTGTGAGGGAGTTTTTAGCCAGTAGACAAATAACTGGATTGGAACACCCTTCCTACTCACCTGATCTAGCCCCCAGTTACTTCTTTCTTTACCCAAAGATAAAGGAAATATTGAAAGGAAGACATTTTGATGACATTCAAGACATCAGGGGTAATGCAACAACAACTCTGATGGCTATTCCAGAAAAATAGTTCCAAAATTGCTTTGAAGGATAAAGTAGGTGCTGGCATTAGTGCACAGCTTCACAAGGGAGTACTTCAAAAGTGACCGTAGTTCAGCCATAAGTTATGTAGCACTTTTTCTAGGATTAGTTCATGAATTTTATTACAGACCTTGTATATGTGAATGCTTACTACATTTTCTACTCCTCCATATGTTTTATTTATAATGTTTCATTGGGAGACTCCAAAGTCTGACAAAACATTAGCCATCCCTCCAAATTTGTAACATTTCCTTTTCCCTGCCTCTATCAGTTATGGTAGACACAACCCCCTCTGGGGCAATTAATTTTGTTTAGAACCTTTTAGTCAATGCTGGTTAGTAGGGTGTTAATGGATCAGAGTGGGCGCTTAGGTGGAATCTGGGAACAGAGTTGTTAACAGGCATCATTTCCACTCTCAAATGGTAGTTGGGAAAAAATCAAAAGAACTACCAGAATCACAGGCTTCATGGGTGACCTGGGATTTCCCCAGGTTCAATCTTCAGGAAAGTGTAAGGAGTACTAAGCTCTTCTCATATTAATAGTGAAAATAATTTTAGAAAAACTTATTCATTTAACTTGACAAGGATTATAACATATCTTTAATAGCATGAGCCATAACCATAGACAGATATAAAAGAGAACACAAAAATAGAAAATGGTAAGTGACACAGGAGGAAAAAATTACTTCATTTGGGAGGATATCAGGAAAGGTTCCTCAGAAGAAGCATTATTTGAAGGTTATATAGTATGTGTTGATATCAAGAGAATCAGTGAGTTTTTCTTAAGTAGTTTGTTTAAAGTGAGAACAGGGTCATTTAACAATATGTAGAACAGATAAAATATGGTCAGTTATCCCATCATGTTCAACAAAGTGTGAAAAAGTATCAAGTAACATTCTAGCTTTAGTTTTCCCATTTAATAGAAAATTATCAGTGTAATATATTCGCCAGTTATCAGCATCTTAAGGTAAATATTCATGTATACTTCACCCTTTTAAATATTGGAATAAAAAAACAAATTGATTTAATGACCACCATTCGACTGGAATGCCAATGTCAAGAAAAAGCTGGAAATGAACAAGAGTTTACACCAAGAAAAGGCTTCAGGGTAGCACCTGGTCAGATTTTTAAATGACAGACGAACACACAGACACACACATACACACAGGGATATTTAAATAGAACAGACTTGTGAATGCTCCTTTATATAGAATAAATTAAATGAGTTTAGACTAATGATTTTGCATGGTGATCACTCCATTTTTGTTGAGAGCCAATTAAGAGGATTCTATTGGCATTTGCATTGGACCAATAAGCATTGCACAAAGACTGAAAATGTTATATCTCTCTGTTATCAAAGCTTGCGTGGTAACAAAGAAAGAGGTCACACAGAAAGATCGTTCGTTACCTGCTATATCCCTTGTTTTCAAAATTCTCAATCAGATTATCAGCAATAAGATTGCTTTTCCCTTTGGTTACCAAACAATGAGGCACTTATAATAGCAGGTCACCGGAGCACACATCAGCCAACGTTAAGAAGTTAAAAGTTCCATTGGGACAAGGGAAGAATTGGCTGGACTGCTGCTTTGTTTATCCTGTCTGTTATTATTATTATTATTTTTTCTTCCAGGTTCATTTCTAGACAGTCTCTTTTTATTGCTTGTATTATGCTCGGTGCAGATTTAAAATGCCTTAGTGGTAGCAGAGAGTAATTAGCCTAGAAATTCAACTTTTAAATTTCATTAATGTGCTGAGTTGCCCTTTATGTTTTAACTGACCCCAAGAGCATTAATGAAAAATATCTAAATATGAATACAGATATAGTAGTAATGGAGAATTATCAGTCACCCTTACTTTAATTGGTGTCACCTTAGCTTTTAGTAAGGTAATAGGATAGTATTGCCCCTGCAGTCATTCGAGACTACTTTGCTCACTAATTAGCTCACTTAAAAAAAAAAAAAAAAGACCTTTCAAAAGTGAGTGAAATAGAACCCGGTGAGAACCATTAAAATATATAAATATATGAAATGGCATTGGCAGAATACTTAGTCATAGAAATTCAGAATTTTGAGAGACCTTAGTGGTTCATTTTGTGCAACCTCTGCTCATGAATCCCTTGGTACATAGACTTTCTAAGACTGTAGTAACTAAGGGTATTTCTCTGTGTATGATACTCCAAGATCTTTCAGCTAGTGTCATTAATTCTTAAATTCTCTATGTGCAAAATACCCTGTAAAGATAGTAGCATGATTTGGAAGGGTATTTCACCTTTTTGGATAAAGGTACAATTTTTTTGATCAACATTTGTTGTGTGTACATTGAATTTTATTGGGACTACATTTGGCATGTACAGAAATATAAAATGTGGTTGTGCTGCCTCTGAAGAGTTCATATTCTGGGATCTAGGAAGAGACATACAAAGAAAATTTTCATTAAAACATTGAATATTACATCACATGAATTAAACACATTTGCTAAGAATGATCGGAAACCATGCACAACCAACAAAAGTAGATGTAACTGCAAATCCAGCCAGTGGGATTCTGTTGTTGAAAGAAGGCTTCAGAATGACATTTTTACTTTGGAGACACACATATCATTTTGATTTAGGAGCCATTCAGAGCAGTTCACTGTCTTTGTTGTATATGTTCACTGAAATGCTTTAACAATGCTAGTGATTTTGGTAGTTATTTGCCATATCAGAAATGGATCCAAGCTAGCTAGCACTGCTGGCTTTTCACTGCAATGAGCACGAAGCAAAGTGTATTATCATTCAGTGCCTCCCCCAAACAGTAATCCAAAGTACATCTTCCCATAATGAAGGTGACTCCTTCTCCTCTCACAGACAGTACGTCTCCAACAGGAGAGAGACTTTTTAAGGGCCCATGATGATGAGCTAATGATGGATACAATTGATATTTCTTGGAACAACTTGATTTCTGAGCATTTTCCTAACATGTACTTGAGATTTCCACAACCATTACACTAGATTTGATAGTACACATTATAACTGATATTTCCATGATCAGACCTGGCCACTTACTAGCTTACATGTTCCTATTTCTCTCTAGAAACTTGCTACTGATAATGATAATATAATAATGATAATATTATATTAATATTAATGATACTACTAATAATGATAATGATAATAATAACAATAATTGCTTATATTAGTTTATCTCTTATTTGTTAGGAATTGTGCTAAGAACTTTATATTCATTTATCTTATTTCATTTTTGCCCAAACACTATAAATTGTATTCTTATTCCCATTCTACAAAAAGGAAATTGAGGCACAGGAGAGTAACTTTCCTGATAGGAGGAAGAAGGGCAATTTGGACTTGGATCTGTTGGCACTCTAGAGCCAAAACTGGCAGTGGAAATTGCTCACCTGGAAAGTATTTTCAGGAACAGTTTCCTGGAATATACCTATTAATTGTTCATTTCTATACATTTGCTTATGTTTTCTTTATATCAAATGCTCTGTATTGCCCATTTAACTTTGTGTCTTCCGATGCTGATTTGTGTGTCTCTCCTACTTCGGTGAAGTCAGTAGGAGCTACACCAGAATTACAGAAATGGAACTGTCCTATGAAGTATGTATAAGTGTCAAAGTCCAGTCCCCTCTTTCTTATGTTTAGCATAGTCTTAAAGTTTTATATTGAAAGAGTAAAAGATTAATCCAGCAATGTACTTTTAAAGAATTTCTGAAACAGGTCTCAGTATTTGAAGACCACTCTAAGACAATCTTCCACCTATGGATTCTCTTTCCTTTCAGTTTTATAAGCTTCAGTTTATCTGAATAGTACTTTGGAACTCCTCAAATGAAAGGAACAATAGTATCAAAAGATACTTGTATTGAGATTTGGAGTCTATATATTCAAGTTGTTATTGAACATAATCCATGGATGTTTATTAGGGAGTAGGCACACTTATTATTATTATTTTTTTACATTAAATAAATTTTCAGTTATAACTTGCTTCTGTAGGGGTGATGCAAAAGGAATACTGAGACCTATTTTTTATTTAGAGTATTTTTGGTCTGGAATGTATTGTGTGTATATTAGATTATATCTGATAGAACGATCTTTCATATACCGGTTAGTATCAGAGATGCAGGTGCTTTTGAGAAAGTGCTACAGCTATTCTGTTTGTGTTAGTGTCAGCTATGTTAAGGGTGAAATCCAAGACTCCTATGGGACATTGTAGGGCACATCTGCCAGCAAATCCCTGATTGATTAATGGACTTTTTTGAAGTATTGAGTTGGACTGGAAGTCAGGAGACCTGCTTAAGATCCTTCTATGTTATTCATTAGTTGAAGACCTTAGAGAGGAGCTACAGCAACCATACTTTACCTGTAAAAACAGTGAGTTGTACATGATGGTCTTTAAGCCATCCTCCAGCAATTAAATTTTTAGAATTGCATGAGATCTCTTGTTCTTCATCTACTGGATTCTTTCTCTTTATAAAATGGGTCTGGATGGCTTTTTCCATTTCCTATTGAACTGAAGAGGATTATAATATGCCCCCCAAAATATGCCAGTTTGGCATACAGACTATTTTGAGCGGAAGGTAATTGAGAATCAACAGATACAGAAAGAAGCCTTCTCAAAGCTTCCTTTATCTGACTAAATGTAGAAAATTCTGAGCAATGATGACTGCCATAGATCTCTTCTCCAGGGGAGTTTTATGGCCATGAAGAAAATGGAAAGTTGGTACTAAGAGTCTGCAGAAACAAACCTTACTAAAATAACCTGTATCTTCCATTCGTTTCCTTATATTTTTTCCTTCCCACAATTTACTGCCCTTAGAAACATAAACCCCCCTTTCCTTTGTCTAGTCACTTCTCCATAGTTTATCATCCTTTGTTCAAAGAGTATATAAGCTTTTGTGTCTAATTGTTTCTTTAGGTTTTCACTTCTTTTCTGTGTAGTCCTCATGCACATAAAATTAATAACATCAATTAAATTTGTATACCTTTTTCTTCTGTTAGTTTTTCTTGTGTCAGTTTAATTCACAGACCTCAGACACAGCATATAAGAGGGTAGAGGAAAAATTTTTCATATTGTACAGAATGCTGAAGATGGAAATATTTCTGTTTGATTTACAATAATGATAAACTTGATTCTTTTTTTCCCCCCTCTCTCCTCCACTCCTACAATTTGAAGGTTCTATAGCTTAAAGAGCTCCCAAGCTTATAAGCACCTTGAACCAACAAGCCTTGGAATGCAGCCAGTACTTTAGGATTTGAATACTTACAAACTACACATACTGCCATAAAGTAGGTAAAGTGGAAATTATATTGTCTCCTAGCATAGTTATATATAGCATGAGATGGCTTTTTGCCAACTTCACATCACATCTGTCTTTTGGTTTAATATTTTATACACTGGGTCACACAGTCAATTCTAGACACATTAAAAACCAGCCTATATCTATATTATTAAATGATTCGTAAGGATCCAGATTCTTTTAACTCACTCTGGGACAGTACCTTAGGATTCCTTAGGACACAAAATTATCACTCTGCCAATGGAAAAGCATTTGGCTAGGAATCAGAAAACATATATTTTAATTCAAGTTCTGGTACTAATTTGTGGAGGATCCCTTAATATCTCTGAGCCACAATATCCTGAGCTCCAAAACCACAACTTTGAACGAGGTAATTTCTTAGAACTATCCTGAGTATAAAGTTTGCTCTGTGCTTTAAGGCCATGATTTAGTTTATTACTCTGGTAATAATATACTTTCAGACAGTAACTGGGAATAAAATTCAATTTTTATAAAATCTCCAGATAACTGGAGGAGAGGATTTTATTTAAGCATTGTTGTTCCGCAGATTTAAATATGTTTCAGTTCCCATCATAAATCTTGAAGCCTTATAAAATATAAGAAGTCTTAAGTAATATGATTAGCCTATAACAAAGACAATGCTCCTGTCTAAGAATAGACTAGCTATCTATTTCTAGTACCAAGTAGAGATTCGCAAGCATTTTTGCATATGGGCCAAGATACCTACAAGGGTATAAATACAGTTCATGTAAAAACTTCTCACTTACATCTGTCTACAAATGTAGTAACATCTGAATTTTAGTCCATTCGTTAGTATGTAAAATGCCCTGGGCTTACTTTTCCCTCCCTCTTGATTTAGAAAGAAGAAAAGCCTTATCTTTGCTCAATATGGAGGAGACTAGGGAAGTCACAAGTCATCTATCAGATTCCTGAGAGCTTTGTAATGCAAATCATACTGCTCCTTTCATCCTACCAACAACTTAATTTGGACCAGGATTGATTGACTAAAATGTTTGCTAATCAGTTTGAAACAAAACTAGGCTGAGGGCCAATGGAAGTTTGCCAGAACCTCCTTTCCAAAGACAAGGTTGACAGCTGGTCTCATTTTGGAAATGCTTTTGCCCATTATCTTATCATTTGGTCCATTTTATATGGTCTATGTCTCAAATTACAATAGTTATTTTGAAGGCACTCCAGGGAGAAGAAAAAAATAAAATATATATAAAAAAACTTCCACATAAAACTTTAGAGATACTGATTTAACAATACTTTGAAAATTAGGTTATCTTATTGTCAATGTAATCCCTTTCCACTCCCCTCCTTTTAATAAGAGTTGCTAGGTATATTGACAGTTATGAATTACCGCTGAGCTCTAGTCTTTGGATGTTGCTAATGTGACAACATTTGCTGGTGAAGTAAGAAAAAAAGCTTTGATTTGGCCATCAGAACATGTGGATTCTTTGTGTGACTCTTCAAACACTTCTTTGTATCATTCTCTAAACTTTTAAAATAATGTTAAATAATTGTGTCCAAACCAAAATATTATGAAGTCATTGAGGTGGCAGAATCATAGGATACATTCACTGCAGAGGCTTCAATTTCAAACCTTTAGGTACTAGGAGAGTGATAAGGATGTGTGAATCATACACTGATGTAGGATAATAGGGAATGGTGGAGTCTATGAAAAACTAAAAACATATTCTTTTCCCCAAAAAATTCAAGTTTAGGTTTGAAAAATACCATTCTCATAAGATGATAATGACAAGAGTCCTGGTATTAAATGATAAGCTTTGAATACGTTAAAGTTTGAAAAACTATATTACTTCGTGTTTCAGAGACATACGTGCAATTCACTGTGTTTCCCAAGATAAGTAGTAAGAACTGGAAGAGAAAGGACTGAGATTTATTGAGTATCTCATAAACATCAGGCATGTAACGGGCATCTGAACATGCATGATTGCATAAAATCTTCACAGTGACCATTTATGGTTGGCAGTATTATCCCCATTTCATTGATGACAAATTTCAACCGCAGAGAGTTTAGGTAACTTGCAAAAGGTGAATGAAAAATCAAGGATTTAATTACAAAATACGTGTTCTTTCTTCTATTCTAACTTTATGAACTTGATCAAGCTATTTAACTTCCTTGTGGCTCACGTTTAAAAGAGACACATTAATACTTTGCACAGGAGTAATTTAATAATGTAAAAAGTTAGTAGTTGTGAAAATGTCTCACAGAATCATGATTTCTGTATATATTTGTTGCATATGAAAGTATGAAAATGACTAGTGAGCAACAATTAGCATAGCAGATGTTTCAATTGTTTCTGCTGTGCTGGTATAGGCAAGGCACCTAAGTTCTTTTACCTGGATTTGATTGTGAATTATATCCAATTAAGCTGGCTAGAATTTGGGGTGAAGCCTGTGACTGTGCAATGACTGAGGGATGCTAATATATTATGATTACTGCAATTGTGAAAGTAATAACTATGAAGTTATTAAAGAATAACAATATATTATTTGGAGTTCTCCAGAAAAGCAGAACAAACTCTGTGTGTGTGTGTGTGTGTGTGTGTGTGTGTGTGTGTGTGTGTGTGTGTATTATAAGGAATTGGCTCACATTATTATGGAAGCTGACAAAGCCCAAGATCTGCAGCAAGCTAGTTGGAGGTTCAAGAAGCCGGTGGGTTTAGGGGTTTAAGAATCAGGAGAGCCGATTATGTAAGTTCCAGTCCAAAAGCTGGTAGGCTCAAGACCCCAGAACAGTCCGTGTTTCAGTTCAAGTCCTAAGTTGGGAAAAGACTGACTTTCCAGCTCTTGCAGTCGGGCACTAGGGGTTCCCACTCATTTGCAGGGGAGTCAGTCTTTTTGTTCTGTTCAGGCCTTCAGCTGAACAGAATGAAGGCTCAGCTGAACCTTGGATGAGGTTCACCCACATCACGAAGTGCTTTGTTTCAAATGGGAAACTCATCCCAAAACACCCTCACAGACATAGAATTATATTTAACCAAGTATCTGGGCACTTTGTGACTCAGTCAAGTTGACACATAAAATTAACCATCACAAACAATAATTGGGATAACTATTACTTAATTAGGAAATTAACTCTGATGTTAGCAGCGTAATAAAGAAAGCAAATATGTTGAATGAATATGTGAACTTTAGGGGAGGTAAACATGTACATGGTAAAGCATTTTGTAAGCCAAAGAAGAATTTCAATATATATGATTATCCAATGTAACTTTTCCACAGGAAACTTGGGGAGCTACTCAGAGTTGGACTCTCTGAGAGCAGTCAACCATTGACTGATGGCAAGTCTGCTCGTAACCAGCATTAGTTGGTAAAAATTTTAGGTATTTCTATAAAAACAAACAAAACAAACAAACAAACAAACCAAACTAGTGAGCTAGCTCATGCACTGCTGGATACATGCAAAGAGCCCCTGATAATGGTCATTCTCTAGGGTATTATGTAACACAATACATACTGATGCCCTCATTTTGTACTTAGTTGGTGCCAATTGGAATCTATTCACCACCAATTGATCTGTAAATCATCGATTTCACATATCCTTAATAGACCTGTCCTTCTCTCATCTCATGATGCCGACCTGGCACAACTTCAGTCCTTGTAATTCACTCCTTGTTAAGCTCTCCACAGCGCTGCATGTGGCTGGAAAAATCCCACAGTCAATCTGATTGCTCTCCCTTTGAATTCATGAGCACTAACCAGGACTGGCTACCTAATTTGCAGGGTCCAGTGCAAAATGAAATTTGTAGGGCCCCTTGTTTTAAAAAGTAGGAAAAAATTTTCATTTGATGCATTAAAATGTAAAGCTTTTTCAGTTTAAAACTACTTTATGACTTATAAACCATCATACAGGGTAATACATGAGTAATAGTGTAAATCTACAAAATGCAAAAAATTAATTTTTGGTGTCAATTTAATGTAATACAATAAATAATATTACTGTGGTATCTTGATTGGTCATAAGATATTTCTGGCTCACTTTCTGCAAATTCACTTACATTAGGTCATCATAATTTATTCTTTTATTAACTTCATTTTCAATCAATATAATGAAAAGCAACTTCAGGAAAATGCAAGATGACAAAAAATTTTTGATAAATTTTAATTTTGAGGATAATCTTTTCAATGATGCAACTGTTACTGACCTTTTAAGAGTCTTATAGTACAGGCTATGACAGGAGTGGCATACTTCTCTTTTTTAACCTGTTTTTGTTGACTCGATTATCAGTAATGAATAGATGAAAGATGGCCTGGTGAGAAATGATGTAATATAACAAAAAGGGAATTCACAGAAACAATTTTTGAGTTTATTATGTGGCTTGCAATCATCTTGAACCATCAAAACACTTACCTACCATCAGAAGTAAACAATAAGCCGTACTTAGGTGCACGTAGGTACAGATAGAAATGAAGAAGCAGAGAACAAACTGTTTCTAGAAAAGATTTCTAAAGCTACCTATACTTTATCACTGTCTCCCAATCTTGTTTGTGGTAGGCGTCTTTTGACTTGGTCCCAGTGATCCCTGCTTGCCAGTACTCATATCCTTGTGTAATGAGTTTATTACATTTCTGACAAAATATTTTGAAATGTAAATTTCTAGAGCTGATGATTCTTGAGGAGTAATTTTTCAAAAAAGAGTTAACTCTTCATAAAATCATTTTCAAGTAAGCCTAAATTTAATTGGGATGGTAATTTATACAACGGCATTTTAATACTTCCTCTGATAGTTCCTGTAACTCGTGGAGATTGTATAAGTAAGTGAAAGTGGCATCACAATGTTTATATAATTCAAAATGCTTGTTTATGCATTCTTTTGCTATATCTCCAATTATAAGAAAAAATGTCTTCATTAATAATAAGTTCATCTGAAACATCATATAAAAATAGTATTCTTTTCTGCTGAATGTAATGATTTCTACTTTAATTTCTATTTCTAAGCCTGTGGCTATTTGCTTTGCAACGTTGCAGCAGCTTTTGAAACCAGAGATTCTAAACTTTTTAAAGAATTCTAATCACTCCTTCATAAGTTTTGTTGCAATATTCATGTGCACATTTTTATTTTATAACAATTTACTGTCAACATTTGCTGCCTGAGAGCCAACAGCTCCCGTCTCAGGACAGAGGCCAGAGAGTTAATGATTGTACAGACACTGCAACAAAAGCTCTGGGGACACAGGTGCAAGTGGCTTCTCCTTGTGGTTCCAGAGCGGCCCCCGTGCAGACTTTCTCCTGGAGCCCCTGCCACTTTTGCTGCTGACATTGCGGTTGCAATGGCCTATCTGGGCTGTCTGCCTAGGACTGTGGTGCCCAGGACTTCCCTGAGGCATGTGACAGGCCAGCTGCTGTGGGAATGGGCTACCCTACTCTGTCCCCAAGCTCAATCCCATGCATATGCAGGGTATGGCTGGAACACAGCCACCTGGGGGAGCAGCTACCTGACTCACCTTTGCCCATACAAGCACTCCATTGTCTCAGTAGACTTCACATGGAAAACACAATTTTAAAGAGAAAATTATTAAGAATTGCAAGATGGAGATAGCAATGCATTTAGATAATCATGGGGACCTTCTGAGTACAGGGCCCTGTGTGACTGTACAGGGCACATGTCAATGAAAATGGCCTTGTCACTAACCTCTAGTGGGCTTTTAGTGTGCTTGACACCCTACTACTATCCATAGCTCATTCATGCTTGTCAAAGGCTACTTCATATTCTCCTTCTTAAGCCTCCAAGATTTCCTCTCCCATCCTTACTCTCAGTGGATGACCTTGGGTCATGTTTCATTGAAAAGCAAAAACAAAAACAGAGGTAATGAGATGATAGCTTTTGTAAACTGCTACTTCCTCATCAACCCACCTGCCCATTTCCATGTCCTCATATTCTGCTCTCTGTCCTGTTACTTTGTGTGTTACCTCTGAGCACTGAATCCCAATATTTCTCTCTGATTTCAGCAAAGCTCCTCTCTGCCTCCTGCACCATTGATTTTTACCTCTCTACTATGGTGTTCCATACCAACATACGCAGTGAAGTTTCTCCCTTCTAAGCATAACCTTTCCTGATCTTATATTCCCCTCCATCTACTGTTGCATGTCTGCTTCTTCAGAGTAAAATTCTTTGAAAGAGTTTTCACATTTACTACCTCCAATGTTTCTCTTCACTTTCCCTCTCAGACCTACTTCAGTCAAACTTTTGCCCCCATCACTTTGAAGAAACTGCTCATTTCAAGGATACTAGTAACTTCTGTGTTGTTAAATCCAATGGTCAGTTCTTAGTCTTCTGACTTGACCATTACCAGCATTTGCACAACTGATCCTTTTCTCTCCCTTAAAACACTTTCTTTCTTGGTTTTATGACACTACACTCCTTCCTCAGTGGCCACACCTAGTGTCTCTGCTTTGCTGGTTTCTTGTCTCCGTCTTGACCTCTACTCACTGCAACCCCTTAGAGTTCACTCCTCTGACACCTTCTCTACCTTCACCTACCCCCGTAGGGCTCTCACACAGTGTCATAGCTTTAAGTATCATATATACACTAATGACTCCAAGATTTAAAATTTTCGTCTAGACACTGTCCTTGAACTCCAAACTTATATATCCAACTATGTTAAAGTCAATTTTTGCTCTCAGTACTTTACATCTATCAGTAAATTCTGTGGCACCATCCTCCAAACTGACCCATATTCTGACCACCTCTCAGTACCTACCCTGCTACACCCGGATGCAAGTCACCATTATCTTGCGCTTGGATCATTGCAGTAGTCTCCTTACTGGTCTTCTATTTGTACTTCTTGGCAGCCTATTTTCTATACAGGGGTCCTGTTAAAAGGCAGGTCTGGTAAAATCAGTCTTTTACACAAAACCTCCAATGGATTCCCACCTCACTCAATAAAAATCAAAGACCCTACAACAGCAGTTAAGTCTCACACCATCTCACTGCCCCACCCTCCCTTCTTCCTACTTTACCTCCTAGATCCTTCCTTTGTTCACCCTGTTCTATACCCCTGCTACATTAATAAAAAAAAAAAAATATCAAAAAAAATTATTATAAAAAAAAATTGTTAGGTTATGGTCCTTCCTCTGGGCCTCTGCTTGAAACTTAGTTCTCCAGATATCTTTGATATCCCTCACTTCTTTATGTGTTGCTCTAATGGCTTCTTCTAAGCGAGGCCTTCCCTGATCACTGTGCACCTTCTGTCTGTGCACTGCTTTATTTTTCTAAATGAGGTCAGGCATTCTTGTTTATTTACTGCTTTATGCTTAGAGCCTAGAAGTATTTGGCATATTCTTGAAGTTCAGTATGGGTTTGTTAATTGAGTGAATAAATAGCACTTGTGAATCAAAAGGGGATGAGATATATTACCTCCAGGACTTGGTGACAAACAAATCTTTTTTTAAAAAATCTGAATTTTGTGGTTCTTGGTAACTTGTCTTAACATCTTTCCAAGGAGATATCCCACTATAAAACGTATCAGTTCAACCTGACATTGTGCTGTCCTAATGGTCTTGTGTTAATTAATGTATCAGGATATAACTGAGGGATATGAAAGAACAAAGCCTGCTGTCATTGTAACTCCAATAGCCAGTTCCATATTCGACATGACTGCATGAGCCAATAGGCCCAGGAGTACATGAAATGCAAACTGGACATAAACAGCATTTCTGCAGGAAGCTGGGACAACTCTTTCACAAAACTGAGATGCTATTTGTGGTAAAGAAATAGATTATATGCTCCATGCAGTGCTTGAAAGCGCACCAAGGGGTTTAGTGTAGAAAACCATCCACTTACTTTCAGCAGAGCATGAAATCACCCTATTACCTTTTACCAGGTTACTTACATAAAGAGATTTTCCCCATTAATAAAAACCATGCAATCTTTGTTTCTGCAAGGGAAATGATAACACAACTGTGTCATATGCCTGTCCCCACTGACTTCTGTGGGGTCACTTTCTGCTGTGCTTCATTGTGTTCAGTATGGGCCGGTCACGAGGATTATATTAAACACCTGGATGACTTTAAAGCAGGTTTCCTTATACTGAAGCTTTCTCCTAAGTCTGCATCGTAGAATCTGTGTTCTCTGGCTAAGTCATGTCTCACCTGGAGAAAATGTAATGTGGATACTCCAAACATCACATCCGTCCTATGTTCATTTTGCTGAGCGATATCATGTATGGTTTTCTTTGCTTTCCTGGGATAATATTTGTTTTAATTGATGCTTCATTTTTCTGTCAGTTTAGACTTGTCAAGGGGCTGAGTCACATTTACTCAGTGATTTTATTCTACTTTTTTTGCTCTTTTGTACAATCTGTGAAAGCTCCTACGCACATTTTATGGCCAACCAATTTGAATGTCTATTTAGTATCCAACATTGAATTTTTAAATTAAGAATTTTATCTAGAAATTCTACAAAGCTGCTCATGTATACATAAAAACACAAAACAAAAACAAAACAACAACAACAACAAAACTAGCAGTGTGTCAGGAAGGTTGCCTTTACATAATAATCCAAAATGCCCTAATAGACGTACAAAAATCCTAAAAATACCAGGAGTTTAAAAATGAGAACACTATCCCACAAAGAATGGTGTTGACCAAACATCTGGGCCAAAATCCATATTTTTGATGTTTGTGTGCAGTGTAATATATTTCAAGTGTCCTACTTAAAATACATTTTAGGGATTCAAATTTTAGTTAAAATATATTGTTTTAGTTTCTAACTCAGGACATACGTAAGATGTTCATTACCATTATTTGTAATAGGGAATGATAAATATTTAGCAAAAGAAATACTAGTGAAGTATGGCACATTCATGTAATGAAATATTATACAGCGTTTACTACTATGTTTAAAAGGGTCTCTAAAGACATGACAAATACTTATTCTAAAATAGTAAGGGAAAATAACGGGGCTTTAATTGTATTCCATATATGATCACAACTCTAGTTGTGATAAGAAAAAAATGCTGGCACAAAATACATCAAAATGTTGAGAGCTGCCACTGTGTGGTGAGATTGGCTGATATTTTTTTACCCCTCAATTTATATTTTTGTTGACACAGAGAATATTCTTGTCATGGGTCTGAAGAGATTTAAAGATTATCTTGAAGGCAGAAGTCAATGTCTCAGAGGTCAGCCCGGTGAGGTAGGTAACAGAAAAGAACGGAGCAAGTGCAATGGATGTGAAGTCCCAGGGAACAAGGAGACCCGTGCAAGTGGTGAGTCTGCCCTGCTGAATGGGACAAAGCTCCTCAATTCCAGTCAATTGTGGCATTACAGGGTTTTGGTAACTTATTGGACCAGTAATTTTCAAATTTCAAGAATAGAAATCTAGATTTTTTTCCATAAAATTTTCTAAATTTAACTGTTGGCAACTCCCTTTTTTTTTTTTTTTTTTTTTTGAAAACAATGAGTAGGCCAAACAAAACGTATCTTAAGGGCAAATCTATTTACAACATATTCAGTAAACAAACACAGGTCAACTTTCTATGATGAATGTCTCAGGCTGTACTCCATATGTTTGGAATTTTACTAGTAAGTACAGCTGAGTATTGACTATGAACATGGTAAGCAATGAATAAACAACTCAGTGATCCTTACAGAGCATGTCCGTACACAGTTGATTAGGTTTCCTCTACTTCCTTCAGCTGTTCTTTCCTGTCTTCCTTCCTCCTTCTTTTTTTCTTTCTCTCCCTCTCTTTCTTACTGGCCTCTTTGAAAACAGAATGCAGTTTCAATGAATGTTGTATGACTCCCAGAAGAATTATAAAGATGAACTGCACAGGACTTTCAGAGTCAGAGCAAGGATGTCCATTTCAGTGGTTCCCAAACTTCTTGGTTTCAGAACTTCTTTACATTCTTTAAATATTATTGAGGACCCTAAAGAGCTTTTGTTTATATAAGACATAAATTGAAAAATACATAAATAATAAATGTATAAATTTATTTATATATTTATAAAGAAGTATGTAAATATATATTTATGTTAGAGTAATTTAAAATGGATAAATTCAGAAAAATCTTAATTAATTTCAAATAACAATAATAACCAGTATATGAATATAAACACATTTTGTTAAAAAATTTTGTTTTTAACAGTTTTTAATTAAAATTTTTAAATTTATTTAAAATTAATTCACTTTAAAACATTTATTTAATTTTTATCCTTTACTTATTTTTAAATTTTTTTACTGAACATGTTTTTATTTTAAAACTTAAAAAAAAAATTGAGAAAAGGATTGTTTTACGTTTGCAAATCTCCTTAACGTGTGACTTCATAGGTGTCTGGAGTCTTCTGTTATTGCACTCGATCTGTTATGATTGTCCTAGTCATCAAGCCTTTGGAAAAATCCACTTACTTGTGAGAGAATGAGAATAAAAATGGCAAAGGTCTTCTTAGTATTATTATGAAAGTAGTTTTGACCTCATGTAACCACTGACAGGCTTTCAGGGTCTCTCAGGGGTCCCTGGCCTGCAGCTGAAGAACTGGTGGTCTAGGTCCTTTCTGTGCTAATAAGCTGGCCCTGTGAGGGACCTCCTCAGCCCCTCATCTCTTCCATTAGCCTGCCCTAAACAATTCATTCCTTTCAGTTAAGGTATTATTCTCTGTCAAAGTGCAAATACTAATGGGAGAGAGAACACATTAAGCTGTTAACAGTTATCAATTCCTTAGTGTGAACACATTTAATTCATTTCAACTTGAGAGTCCATGAGAACAGAATGGGAAAGGAGAAGAGCCAGAAATAGGGAATGGAAAGACTTGTCTCCTTAGCCTAGCATCAACTTTTCCTATTTTACAGTAGTGCTTGGCCTGGGAGCAGCCTAGTTTCTGGATAACTCGCAGCTCACAGCTACGTGTTTCCCCAAAAACAAGACCTAGCCGGACAGTCAGCTCTAATGCGTCTTTTGGAGCAAAAATTAATATGAGACCTGGTCTTATTTTACCATAAGACGTGGATAATATAATATAATATAAGAAATATAATATAATATAATATAATATAATATAATATAATATAATATAATATAGTATAAATACTGGGTCTTATATTAATTTTTGTTCCAAAAGACACATTAGAGCTGATTGTCCGGCTAGGTCTTATTTTCGGGGAAACACAGTATGAAAAGAAGCCATTCCCTGATCTATTTTAATTGCTTGTCCTCCAGAGCTACCTGGTTACCGTACCCCTGTGACTGCTAATGTCCAATGTGGGACTTACTGATCTAAGAAATAGAGAGATTTACAACTACTAATAAAAAGCTAATCAAAACAAAACCCAGTAATTTCCGTGAAAAAGTACATTTATTGATAACCATGCAGGAAGCTCTTTATTAACCTGTCTTCATTCTATTTAGTCTTTCAACTTTCTTTAAACCTAGTACTTTCTCTTAACTTTTTTTTCTTTTTATGACTTAACCTATCCTCAGGGACATGCATTACTATATCTTCATTCCTAAGAAAGTAACCATTCCATGTGAGCATCTGTGCTGAGACTTCCTTGGAAATTAAATTCTAGTCTTCGTTAATAGGGCAAAATTGAACTATAGTGTCAGGTAATGTATGACAACTTAGCTTACTGGTTGTTTTTTCAGATGGAATTACACACATACTTAGTCGAAAAAAAACCAATAAACTTTAGTCACTAAATATTTGTGTCTTTGCATTTTAAGTATGGATTTCTTCCCATGCTTGCTGCAGCATGCACCTTCCGAGGGAGGGCTGACTTCTCTTTTGCAGGATGCATCTGAAAGGATTATTTCTTAACTGTCAGGGATTGGCTGAGATTAGGTCATGCAATCAGCTGATACTAGGGCACTTTAGGGGTGAGCTCAAATTGTGGTTTTGGGAAATGCCTGAGTTTAGTCAGGAGAAGTAATTCACGTCGGGAGAGTTGTGTGGGGGGAGTGCAAGAGGTAAAGAATAGATGGAGAAATTAGGTGCAGGGGAGTTGGAGACTATATAACTTAGGGTGCAGTTTATGAATAAACACGAGAGGGATGATCAAGTGCAGACTAGTGATTCCTCCTAGTGATAAAGGTCTGAACTGAGTGACAAAGAATGTTGCTTTGCAAACGAACAAGGCAGTCTTTTGTGCTGTGGGAAAACCAGCTGTTGTGGATGGTGAATTAGTCCTCTGAGTCAATTGTGCAAAATATATTTTTTATGTTACTATGTTCAAACAGATGTTTATTTGCCAATGACTGTCATCTTAACAACTTTACTGGAATACTCAATTTTTATTATTTAGTTATAAACTAAAAATTTTTGGAAAATGTCTCTTAGCAAGGACTGTAAGCCAAGGATACATGGCATGTCAGGAAAAATAATATCAATGAAATGATCTGACTGGGGGTTGTCTATGATTTTTAAGAAAAATCTACCAATATTTTACTAATTACTTATATGTATTTATTGGTTAGACATTTCGGTGTACAGTTTCACCACCAGCACTATAGGCAAGGCATTTTCTCTCAGCCTCATTTGCAGGAAACCCTGATTTGCCTTATCAGCCTCCTCCTTTCATGTTCTGCCACTCGGGAGGAGCCCCTAGCTCCCCGGTGGTCAGAGCTGCTGCTTCTGACAGTCCCTGGTCTGCACCACCCAGTGCTGAGGACATATTAGGTCGAATGGACACTTTCTTATATAGTAAGTTGAGCACTCTTTTAAAAACAGTTTGTGAAGAAAATGCACTACTTCTCCAAATATTTTTGGATTGGAACAAGCACTCCTGAATTTTCTCTTGGCAGAAATCTCTGTGGACTGCTCCTGTTCATCTTTTCTCTGATGCAGTGCCTGCCTCTTCATGTGCTTGTGTGTCCCTCTCTGTCTTTGCCCTCTAGTCACATGAGTCCTCTTTTCGATCTAGTCATGACCTGTTACCTCATCCCTAAAGGGATGCATGTACTGTCCCCTCTGCCAGGAATTTCTACCCATCTACTCATTCTGGACCTCTCACTCACAAATCCGTACTTTTCCAGAAACCCTCGCTGCTCTCCAAACTGTCCTGTACTCTTAAAGTATTCTGTTCCTTTCCACCGTAGTACACATGTCGGTGTACTATGTTATGCATTTTAATTTCTGTGATTATTCACATAATGTTTTTTTGCCAACTAGATTGTGAGCAGGGTCTTCTGTCTGTTTTTTTTTTCTTTTACCACCTATCCTCAGTGCTGGCTACAGTGTCTGACACATAGCAAGTGTTCAATAAATGCTAATGCATGAATGATCGAATGAATAAACAAGCCTTTATTAAGTGCCTACTATGTTCCAGTTGCTGCTGAGTGATGAGAATACACCAATAAGATGTTCCTACCTTCAAGGAGCTTGAGACAATCATGTGAGGAGATAAACTGCTATAGAGATGTAAAACACAAAAATGAACAAACCAACAAACACTACCACCAAACAATCAAACAGCAATGGTATGGGAACAGAGGATGTCACAACTAATTCTGCCAGGAGGTGTTGTGGAATGTGATCAGAGGTAGGATGGGAAGAGCCAGGACTGGGGTCAGGCAGATCTGAGCTTAAGTTCTAGTTCTGCCTCTTTCTGAGCCTCTCTGATTCTGTACTCTTTCTATTCTTTCTATAAAATGGGAGTGATAATACTTACTGGGCAGAGAACTATCAGACTTATCTAAAACGTACCTAACTTTGATGCGGGTTGGGGTCAGTCTTCCCTGAAGGTCTGGGTAGGTTTTGGGTACATATCTGTCCTTTGCCAGTGCAAAGTCCAAAGTCCTTCTCCAAATATCTATGAATTTTCATGGGTTCGTGTTCACATGGTCATCTTCAACTCTGATTTCCTTCTCCATTGAATTCTTGCTCTGCTGGCTCTTTACTGTGTTCTTTTAGGACGGATCTGTTCTCTGCTCTTGCATTCACTCAGATGTGGAACTCACACCCTTCCCTGAATTCCACACAAAGGTACTCACCTAGGCCTTTGCCTGGCAGCAAACCTTGCCAGAGTTTTAAGGAAAGAGAGAAGTTAAACAGTGGGGTAAATCAAATAAATTAAGCTGGCTTTTTAGATATCTTTAATCTTAAATCTTAATATATTCTGTGATGTGAATCCACATTGTCTCTCTCTTCTCTGCTATTTCCTTTTAGGAACATAAAACAAACAAACGCCCCACAGCAACAATAAAAACCTTTCTCCTCTTTCTTTCTACCCCTTCCCTGGCCTGTGACTTACTTGTCATCGATAGAACGCAGAGAAAGTGATGCTGAGTTGACTTGGAGGCTAGACCAGAAAAGGCAATGCAGCTTCGGCTTCAGTTGCTAAGCACTCATGTTTGGAGCCCCAAATCTCCATGTAAAAAATATGAATGCCCGAGAACCCCATGCTATGAGGAAGCCCACACCATACGGAGAAGCCACATGACGCTTCTCAAGTCAAAAGCCCCAGGTGAGAGTCTAGCCAACAGCCAGCATCAACCACTAGTCATGTATATAATGACGTTTCCAGTGGATTTCACTTTTCAGCCATTGCGTTACCTCCAGCCTTCGAGTCCTTGTGTCTGAAACCACAGAATGATGGAGCAGAGACCAGTCATTCCTGCTCTTCCCTGTCCAAGTAGCTGACCAACAGACTCTGTGGTTGTTTTAAGCGTTCAAGTTTTGGGATTCTTTGTAATGCAGCCATAATAACGGGAACAATGGTTGTGTAACACTTTACCTAGTTCTTGAGAGATGAATGAGGGTGTTTGCCAGGCAAAACTGTTTGGAAAAGGCTTAACTTTTTAGGAGAAAACTAAGAAGTTCAGTGTGGTTAAAAAAGAAAGAAAGAAAAAAACAAAGCTTGTGGGGGAGAATCAGAAGATGAGATAAGAAATGATGCTGTGAGAAAATGTGCTATATGGTTTAGTGAAAGCCATTATATAGTTGTATTTGTCTGTTATTACAGTGCTTCCCCGAAAATAAGACCTAGTCGGACAATCAGCTCTAATGTGTCTTTTGGAGCAAAAATTAATATAAGACCTGGTATTATATTATATTAATTATATCATATTATATTATAAATTAAAGACCCGGTCTTATAGTAAAATAAGGCTGGGTGTATATTAATTTTTGCTCCAAAATGTGCATTAGAGCTGATAGTCTGGCTAAGTCTTACTTTTGGGGAAGCATGGTATAGGTAATTTTCTTTCAGACCACTGGCTTTGAAAAAAATACATTTTTTTAAATTGAGAAAGCTTATGCCATACAATTTCTGGAGGATTTCTGAAATTTTGATTGGACATAAAATATGACTTTTGAATGTTTTAAATTTCTTGCAATTCTTCATTAGTTAGCTTTGTTCTCTGAACTCAACTGAAATTGAACTTGTCATAAATTACAGGCTATGGTTTAACTGATGAGTAATTTTAATTTGATTGTTAGTTGGGAAAAAAAACTGCAATTCCTCATCAGTACTCACATCTAGTTTTATCATAATTTTTTTGGAGGTTGAGGTGAGAACATAGTTGAGAAGAAATGTTCTTATCAGAGTATCCTGGATACTAATACATTTTGTATGTAATTTTCCACAGAAATATTGATTTTAATCAACTTTCAAGCTGTAGCACTACATTTGTCAAAGCAGAAGACCCAAATGTGCAATTTTTTTGTTAGTGGAAAACGGGCCATAATGAATGTGTTAAAATATATTAGTTATCTATTATATTTTAACATGCAAGAAAGCACTAGATCATTAGCTTGGCTCATGGGAAAACCAGCAGCAGCAGCCTGACCCACTATAGGAGGAAGCCGAATCAGCAGAACAGTGGCCTGTGAAGATGGCAGTTTATGAGAAATGCCTGGCTGAGTGTGAAGCCGCAATACTATTAAATGAATGCATATGATGCACAGCATAATTATACCACTTATGGGAGGAAAAATCACCATTTGGTCAAATGGTGTGGTATGTACATCAGAATCCATAGTATCATCTATCTCTGAGATACTGTGTGAGTTTTACCATTCTGGGAGGGTTGAAAGCCAAGTTTTGATTAATTTTCAGTAGTTTCCTTTGGTTATTGAAGTGTAGGTTGCTTGTGTATGTGTGTGCTTTTTCTCCTTTTCTTTTAAGTTCTGATGATCTTGATGAAATTTCCCCTTGAGAAGTGGAAAGAAATCCACAAAGTAACTGTCACAGCTTCTTTGAGATGAATGGCTTTAAGTAGTTTGAACATACCATCCCAGAGTAACCTCTCTGGAAGATTAGTGGAAAGCAGCAACACTGTGGAGATCATGGTCCCTGCTAGCTGTAGATTTATTTTAAATTGATTGTAAGAGCTTCCTCCTAAGGCTCAGAATGCAGAGTTTATTTCTATTTCTCTCACACTGCTTTTTATCTCATAATCAAACAACCGTCATACTATTGACATAGTTGGATTCAGTGTTCAGTATTTAGATTGCATGGGTGAGGGGTTCAGTTTTCTGATGCTGCTCTAAATTTCTGCTGTAAGAAACCTAAGCCAAGGTGTGGATTAGATAAGGGCTTGTGCTAAGCAAACATGGAAAATAGAGCTTCTTATGGTTTATACTCATGTTGTGGACTGGGAGGAACAGATTTCATTCACAATTGCCAAAAAGAAGTCTACATGGTCTTTGAATGAATGATTTACCTACACATCTTTTGGAAATTACTTACAGTTCTATGTTTTTACATCTGTGTTCTTTTTAATTATAAAGTACAGCCTGGAGTTAGCCTTTAGGGGATATTCTAATGGACAAGCACTTGACTTATTTAATGGTTTTCAGGATTGATTTAATAAGCATTTGTTGAGCACCAATTATGTCCCAGGACTAGTGCCACACACTGGATTCAAGGAAGCATTAGACTTGCTTCCAAGGGTTGCACAATCTAGTGCAATAGAAATGTACGAAAATATGGGATCCAGAGCAGAGAGTAAATAACAATATGTAGGTCCCAGGGATGACACAGTGTAGAAAAGGCTGCTATCTGAGCACATACTTACTTGTCTTTGTATATGGAAGTTCTTTATGGAAGAATAAAATCTTCAGGATTGAAACACATTTTTTATTTTAGAAAATAAGCCACCTATTTTCTTTGATCTGATAAACATGATTTGTGGGAAAATACAAGAAAAATATAGAGAAGTGAGACCTTGTTTTATTATGTTAAAAATGACCAAATGACACAGAGGAAAGACACAATATGAAGTTTAATTTTTAGGTTATATTTAAAAATTAAATGGCATAATTTATATAAAACCAAGAGCTAGAAAAATCTTTCCCAGGAGAACATTTTTTATCTTTAGGCCAGACGGCAAGAATGTGAAGCCATAAAGTTAAATTACACAGAATTACACTAACGTGTGCTACTAGTCTGACATATATACACCCATACAAATAAACACATATGTATGTATGTGTATGTAAACACACACGTAGTTTCCTAGGGCTGCAGTAACGAATTACAATAAACCTGATGGCTTGAAATAACTGAAATTTATTCTCCATAGTTCTGGAAGCTAGAAGTCTGAAATCAGTGTGTTAATGGGGCCTGACACTTTATGAAGTCTCTAGGGGAGACACCTTGCCTGGTATCTCTAGACATTCCTTGGTTTGTTCCTGCATTACTCTAATCTCTGCCTCAGTCTTCACATGTCCTTCTCTGTGTATCTCAAACCTCCTCTGCCTTTCTCTTATAAGGACAGTTACCACTGGATTTAGGGCTCATCTGAATTATTCAGGATGATCTTGTCTAGAGATCCTTAACTTAGTTATATCTTTAAAGACCATTTTTTCCCCCAGATAAGGTTAGAGTCACAGGTTCTGGGTGGACATATTATTGTTGTATTTTGTGGGGGCAACATGTAACCCACTATTCCATATATATATATACATATATATATGTATATATATACACACACACATATATATATGTATATATATATACATGTGTATGTCAATATATACATATATACGGTATACATACCATATATTTCAAATAATATACATCATATATACAATATAAAATCATTTATATATCATATATATCACATGTATATGATATAAAGTCATTAATAAAAAACACTGACTTTTCTATAGAAAAATCGCAAAGTAGAAGACTAGATAGTTCACTAAAAAGAAACACTAAATGGTTAACAAAAAATGAAAATTAGTTTTAAAAACATGAATAATGAAAGAAATTTAAATATATTTACAAGAAATACAAATATTTTTACCTATTAAATTGATGCAGATCAAAAACACCAGTGTTGTTGAGAGTGCATTGATTCAGGCATTTTCAAATATCAATGGTAAGAATCCTACCTGCTGTAGCCTTTCTGGAAGCAGTGTGGCAGAATGCAACAAAAATATTAAGCAAGTGTTAGGTTTTGGTTTTGCAACTGTCTTTCCAGGAATCTAGATAATTAGAGGTGGCTAAAGAGTCACAGCATTTAATTAATTATGTTAATTATCTATGTTATGTAACATACATAACATAATACTATATTAATAATATATTGATTACAGTACTAATTATAACAGTGAAAGGAACATTATACAAGCAAATATTATATAGCCATCAAAATCATGTTTTGGAAGAATATGCATATTTGATGACATGAAAAAATGTTTATAATGTACTGTACACTTGAAATAAAAACAAAACTGGGTATGCAGTATGTTCTCAATTTTGTAAAATGAATCCATGCATATTTAAGTATATATACATCGAAAGACTAGAAACAAGCCATCAAAATATTATCAGAAATAATTTCAAGGTGATAGAATTCCAGGTGATTTTAATTTTCTTTATCATTTACTAAACCTTCCAAATTATTTTCATAATAAAAGTTGTTCTTAAAAAGAAAATAACTATTTTGTTGTTCAATCCTGTGGTGAAAAATGGGAACAGCTACCTATAACTATTTCATATTTTAGTAAGTTATTTCTCTTAAGAATATTCTGCATTTGATATGATTGTGAATGAGGTCCCTCAGAGGTGTGTAAGTAATAGAATCACAGATTTTTGCAATTGGATGATAGCACTAGAAGTTTCTGGTACACCTCCTTCATTTATAGATGAGGAAATGATCCACAAAGAGACTGCCTTTCTTTACCCAAAGAAGCATCTCTCATGAGAGGTATCTGTGTTGAAGTTCATGGAAAACTGCCTGTATTACTCATCTATTGTTGTATATCAATTACCACAATTCAGTTGCTTAAAACAACACACATTTATCATCCCATAGTTTCTGTGGTCAGGAATCTGGGCACAGCTTGCCTGGGTCCTCTTCTTCAGAGTCTCTCCGTAGGCTTCAGTCAAGATGGTGACCAGGGCTGAGGTCTTATATGAAGACTCCTGTGGGGCAAGATCTACTTCCAATTTCATGTGGTCATTGGTAGGACTCAGTTACTTCTGAGATGTCAGAATAAGGGTCTCACTTTCTAGGTGACTATTGGCTGACATCTACTTTCATTTCTTTGCCATGTGGGCCTCTCCAGTATGGCATCTTGCTTCCTCAAAGCGGACAAGAGAGGAAGTAGACTGACAAGATGGGAACCACAATCTTATGTAGCCAAACCATTGAAATGACATCTCCCTACCTTTGACATATATGAGATAGACACAATATAACATATAAGAGATAGCAACCTACAATCAAGGGAGAGGCTTACAAGAGCATGGATGCCAGGAGATAGATGGGGAACACCTCAACGGCTTCTTAAAGTCTGTCTACCACACTGACTAATAATCTTATAAAATTATGGGCAGATGCCATGTTTGTGAGTAATATATCTCTTTATGAAATAAATAAGTTTTGGCTAGAATCTTATATTCATATCTGTGTATAATGAGTGCTAAGTACATAGTAGATGCTCAATATATGCTTGCTTGTTCAATTTTTCATTCATTTAACAAAGACTTACCTTGTGTTAACTAGATGTCAGGTACCTTTTTAGGTGTCAGGATATATCCGGTAACAAAACAAAATTCTTCCTTTCATGGAGCTTACAGTCCAACGAAGGAAGACAAGGTACGACATCAACAAGTAAATATAGGGGCCGGCCCGGTGGCGCAGGCGGTTAGAGCTCCGTGCTCCTAGCTCCGAAGGCTGCGGGTTCGATTCCCACATGGGCCAGTGGGCTCTCAACAAAAAAATAAAAATTAAAAAAAAAAACAAAAAAACAAAAAAAAAACTTAGCTTAAAAAAAAAATTAAAAAAAAACAAGTAAATATATATTCTGATATGGAAAATAAATAGAGCAGAGAAAGGTGAATAAGAAGTGGTAACAGGTGAGTGAAAGCAAGGGGGTTGCTATTTAGATGGAGTGGTCAGTAAAAACCTCATTAAGGGGAAATCTGAGCAGAAACAAGGAAATACACGAGAACATCTAAAGAAAGTTTGTGAGGACCCTGAGAATGTGCTTCTCATATCTCTGACAGACTGCTAGGGGTGTAAATGAGCAATACCCATGTGCTGCTCTGAAATCCATCACAGTTTTCTAATGACTGGGTATGATGGGGGTAAAAAGGCAGATCATTTTGGGGAGATGAAGGACCCATGTGTTTGGCAACCTGGGCTGGAGGATTCTACTACAGACCTTGCTGCAAGTTTCTTAGCAATGCACTACATTGTAAGACTTTTCTTACCCTCCCCTCTTCCTTCTCGTCTTTACAGGGATCAGACCTGCATTGTGTTTTGGCAGCTGTCTTAGGCTCCTCCAGCCCTACCCCATTTTCTGTCACAGGCATTTCTCCCAATATGTCTCTTGCTGCTCTGAGGATCCAGACTTACAGTGTTCCAGGCAGAGGCCACACAAGTGCAAAGACCCTCAGGCTGTTGGCATTTTTGAGGAACATCAAGGTCAGTGAGGCTTCCTTAAAGTGAAGAAGAGTAGTAGGAGAAGAGGTCAGAAATGCATATGAAGTCCTTGGAGAATAAAAACAGTTGGCTTAGTTAATATAAAATTGTTTTTAAAGAAAGGGATCAAAAATGTTAAACAATGACATGTGTCTCAATTATAGAATTTAAGGGAAGGGCATTACAAACCTAGCATCTGATAATCTTCTCATTAGCAGCACTCAACATCTGTCGAGGTAGTAAATGTAAGTGGCCAAGTTCTCAACCATTAAAATTTTGACGTAAACCATTAAGACAATTTATGGGTCTTAGTTCAAAGGGTGTTGCCATTGTATCTGTGAGAGTGGCAACAGTAGAGTGTACTTATGCAAATCTAAGAGATTGGTAATGAACAATCCTGCTTAATAAGCTAGTTAGACTATTTGATCATTTACTCCAGAGTGATCATAAATGTCTTTTGCTAAAACTATTTTACAGTGCTAATTATTTAACTGTAATAGCACTTAACATAATGCTAACACACAGCAAGTACTAAGTTTATTTTGTTATTTTGTTATTGATGATGAGGATGAAGAACATGATTCTTAAAAGGTTTCATTCAGCCCCTCAAAGGAGCCCCCAAATGCTACTGAATGATCCAGATAAAAATAAACCAGAAACTTTCTTTTTGGAGGTTTATGGCTTAAATCCCCATTTTACCACCGGCCATAAGTTTGACCTATTCTGGACTTCATAGCACTTTCCATGGGGCACTTGCCCATTTTTATCTCCTTTCTTTTACCTCCATAACCCATGACATGTCCTCTGCTTAGTTTCTGAGAAGCAAAAGATTGGAAAATCCTTTTAAAGTTCAGAAACAGAACAATGTTCACTCAAGCTATAAAAGCTTCGGAAATTAGTCTTGAATATTATCACTGTGTATCAATTGAAGTCAGATGAAGAGCTCTACATTCATCTAAAGTTCTTTTTCATACTAATTAGATACTCTTCAAAGGTGTAATTATCGTTTAAAAATTACTTCGGAGTGCAGGATAGACAATAGATATGTAATGTCTTTCCATGTTTTTCCTATTTCATTGGCATTTTTCTATCTCACCAATGAATCATAGGACTTTCAAGGACTTCCACCCCTCCATCCCCACAAGTTAAAATTCTAAACAGAAACTCAGCTTACATGAAAAACTAGAATCAATTACCGGGAAAAGTCTATAATAATTAAACACTTGATTGCCTAGATTGTCAGTCTGTCCCATAGTCCTTCTTCTCTGCCACCTTAAGCAGAGAATTATTTCTGGCCCCGGAGGTGAGCTACTTTGCCTATAAGGGGAAGGTAAAATATAAAGCTTGGCCATGCACTCATTGTTACAATTTGTGGCACAGCTGAGATTCAGACTATAAGTGACCCTTGAACAACACGGGTTTGAACTTCATGGGTCCACTTTTACATGGATTTTTTTCAATAAATCTGTACATGTATTCTCTTTCTTATGATTTTCTTAATATAATTTTCTTTTATCTAGCTTACTGTATTATAAGAATACAGTATATAATACATAAAACACACAAAATATGGTTAATAGACTATATATGTTATCTGTAAGGCTTCCAGTCAATAGGCTATTAGTTGTTAAGTTTTTGGGGAGTCAAAGTTATATGGGGATTTTCAACCTGAGGGGATAGGCATCCCTAACCCCTGCAGAGTTCAGGAGTCAGCTGTGTATCTAAGAACCCCAATATCTTTGCCTTACTCTACTTCATGTTTCTTGGCATCTTGTACCATTTCAGAAGGATAAGAATGGCATGGAAAATATTTCAAGTTTGTGAGCATAGCGTGGGGACATTTTAGGAAGGGATGCAAGTTCTGTGGCCAAAGTAAAAAAGCCTGTCTGCTCTTCCACTGTTAGAATGAGCTGTCCAGAAAGCAGTGAAATCCTTTTCTGAGTGGACACTTGCCACATTCTAGACTCTCTGTCTGGAGTACTGATTCTTCCTTTCTTTACCTTAATGACTCCAGTTCTTGCTTTTGATTATATCTGAAGCATGCTTCCCCAGGAAAACCCTCCTTTCCCTCTGCCTGACACAGGGCCTTCTGCTAGTCCAGGCCCTCCCAGGGGCCCCTCCCTCACTGTGTGCATCAAGGTTACATGTTTCCACCTGTTCATGTGAATATTAGACTAAAGTCTGTACCTCACCCCACTTCCCACTACAGCTTACATTATATAACTATTATAGCACAGTGCCTAGCACAGAGAAGGAAAGAAGTCCTTAGTGAACATTTGTTGACTCAATGCGTGAGAAAATGTTCTAGAAGGATTGCTCTGGCCCTCATTGTGCAGGAGACCCACTTCAGGAACACTCCGGTATTCTATAGTGTCCTGGTTGTCCGTATCTAAATGATTCAATGAGGGCCACATGATGCTTTGGAAGTTATCCTGCCCAAAGTGTCAGGTTCCCTGCAATCCTTCCTTAGTTCTTTCATTAATGAGGTTTCAAACTTTAGGGAAATTGTTTGCTGTCTTTATGTCTCCTCATATGTAAAATGGGATTGTCAATATCTGCTTTATTTACCTTACCCCGTTATCTTTTTATACAAAGAAATTTAAAGGTCTAGATCTATTAGTGTGATCTAGATATTGTCAGGTAAAAAGGGTTAAGTTATAGACAATACACAATGGATGCCTAAAAATGTATTTGAAAGTTGAAAAATAGTTATGAGTTACATTTCCAGAAAACTGAAAACATATTTTAACATTCCTAATAATGGTACAATATGGATCTGACAATTAAGCTCATAAACTTGTTGCAATGACGTTGCTGACCTTTTTTGATATCAAAAGGATTATTCATTATGAATTTGTACCAACTGGACAAACAGTTAACCAAGTTCACAATTTGGAAGTGCTAAAAAGGCTGTGTAAAAAAGTTAGATGACCTGAATTTTTTGCCAACAATTCATGGCTCTTGCATCACGACACTGCACCAGCTCACACAGCACTGTCTGTGAGGGAGTTTTTAGCCAGTAATCAAGTAACTGTATTGCTGCAACCTCCCTACTCACCTGATCTCACCCCCAATGACTTCTTTCTTTACCCGAAGATAAAGGAAATATTGAAAGGAAGACATTTTGACGACAGTCAGGACATCAAGTATAATAGGACAACAGATCTGATGGCCATTCCAGAAAAAGAGTTCCAAAATTGCTTTGAAGGGTGGACTAGGTACTGGCATCAGTGCATAGCTTCCCAAGGAGAGTACTTCAAAGGTGACCATGGTGATTTTCAGCAATGAGGTATGTAGCACTTTTTCTAGGATGATTTCACGAACTTAATTGTCCAACCTCGTATGTGCTGCTTCTCTTAGATTCAGATATCCCATGAGGTGGGTGAGACCTTCACATGTGTCCAGCACAGGGGGTCACCAACACCTCTGGCCCCTTTGTTACAGCAGCCAAGGCATTTACCAATCTTTAGGAAGCTCTGGGTTTTTGGAAACAGGTATAGGAAAAAAAGAAAAAAAGAGTTCTATCTTTTTGTCCCAGTGGAAGATTACAAAAAATGACTTTAATTCTTTATTCTTCCTTAGCTACAATATTTGTCATGTAATTTTATGGAGCCCTCTCAGTTTGACTTTAGGTTTAGCCATGTATATTAGTTAAGATTCTCCAGAGAAAAACAGATGCATGTGTGTGTGTGTGTGTGTGTGTGCATATATATATATATATATATATATATATATATATATATATACATATATATATATGTATATATATATATATATAGAGAGAGAGAGAGAGAATGATTTAGTGTAAAGAATTGGCTCATGCGATTGTAGAGGCTGACAAGTCCTAAGATCTGTAGTCGGCAAGCTGGAGACCCAGGAGAACCAATGGTGTAGTTCCAGTCTGAATAATAGAAGGTCTGCGATCAAGGAAGAACTGAAGTTTCAGTTCAAGTCTGAAAAGTAGAAGAAAACAAACAAAAACAACAACGAACTAAACAAACAAACAAAAATCAATGTCCAGCTTGAAGGCAGTCATGTAGGGAGCGTTTCCCTCACTCATGGGAGGACCAGCCTTCTGTTTTATTCAGGCCTTCAACTGACTGAATGAGACCCATCCACATTAGGGAGGGTCATCTGCTTCACTCATCTTACAATTTAAATATCAACCTTATCCAAAACACCTTCACAAACATACCCAGAATAATTTTGACCAAATATCTGGATCCCCAGTGGCCCAGTCAAATTAACATGTCAAATTAACCATCGGAACATGTAATTTCCCTTGATCAATGAGATGTTAACAAATGTGATGCAAACAGAGCTTTGAAAGACCCTTGGCATATTGGATGAATTTGCATTTTGATCCTCTGCTTCACTATGAGAAGATCCTGAGGCTAGTGTGTTTGGTCATGAGAGACATGTGGAATATGTGGACTAGAGCTAAGTTATTCCAGTTGTCCCAGCTGAGGCTATCCTAGATTAGCCACAGCCTACAGACCACCAAGCCAGGCAAGAAGAGGAGAGCCACTTAACTAAGCACTCACCCATATCAGCAAGGAAAGATAATTAATTATATGCCACCGAAGTTCTGTGATTGTTTGTTACACAGCATGATTTTGGCAATAAATAACTGATACATCATAAAAAGCCCATGTAAGTGAGACCTTGACATGCACAGATGATTTTAGCAAAACACACCAACTCAATGCATGTTCACTGTGCCCCCCAGGATATCCTCCTGCTGGGAGACAAGGAAAGTCTGGACAGCTTCTATAACAATTGGGGACAGGGAGGATAATTTTCTTTGAAGAGAGAAATTAAACTATTTAATTCATATGATTTAAAATGTAAGATTGTATTTAAAAACTTCTCTTAGTAAGTAGAGCCTCCTGCCATGGTGGCCAAGATTTTTATCTTGGTGGGTAGGGATGGCAGGCGGTTTTACCAATGGGAGTGATAATGTTTGAGATACTGAAACTGACATCTAAAAGGTGGCTTAGGGATGTTCAAGTACAATATATATGAAAGGGCTAATTGTATGAAAGTCTAATGCACATATAGGTGGAATAATAGGTTACCACTTTTCCCTTCCCTTAGATGCAAATTGAGAAGAGTAAGGGCCATTGGCCAAGGATTAATCTGAGTCTCCACTCACATGGCTATCCTGAATTTCTTCAAGTGGGGAAATGTACACAGATTGCAGAGGAGGATACAATCTGACATGAAATTATCTGCTTTGGAAAAGGAGTGGGTTTCAAGAAGAGTGAATAGAAATTTGAATACATACTTCAGAAATAGGTGAAGACCCCAGGGAGCCAAGTTAGAAACTTCATCGTTATCCTCATGGAGTCTGGACTAGTCCTTCTTGCCAGAGGGCTTTAGGTAGCGTGCCCTACATTGTCAGTCTCTCCCATTCATCAGCTTATATATTCCTGCCTGTGTTACAACCAGTAGGGACCATAAAAAGGGGAGGGGTAAGAAACTCATATATAACTCTCAGCTTATGTGTGTGGAGCGGGCTGATCCTGAGTATTTTGGCAATATTCTGCAGCAAGTTGAGGAGGGCAGAGAGTGTGGAATGGGGAGCAGAGACTGGAAGTTTTCCTTTCACAGCATTTGAACATCCAACCCCTGGTCAAAGTCATCTTAGTCAGGACAGGCTATGTTTTGCTAGGGAATAAACAACCCTAATATCTTCATGCCTTAAACTGAAAGCTATCTCTCACTCATATTACATATTTGACACTCGTCAGCAGGGATTCTGTTGCACATAGTCACTTAGGAGTGCAGGCTGATGGAGGTACCATCTCAACACATGCTGTCATGAGTACTGTGGCAGGGGAAGGGATTGTGGTGATTCCTTCTCTGGCTGTTTGCCTGGAAGTAACATATGTCACTTCTACTCATGATTCATATCTGACTTGTTGCACAGACAACCAGCCTTCACAGGGATGAGTGTTCTAATCAAGTTTTATAAATTTTGTAATCAATGATTTGACATCCATTAATCACAGGGCTAAACTAATAGCTAAAGTTGTTTATGTCTCCCCCATGGTCTGGCTTTTGAGGGGGCACAAAAATCAAAATACAAGCCCTCTGACCACAAACTTCAACATCTGTTCCGCTTCCTACCCAATAGGGAACATGCCCACCTAATTAGTTCCCACTTCTATGGACATAAAGTCTCTTCCCCATGCTTCCTTCACTCTTTCTGCCTCCTGACTGACCATGGAGCCCTGCATATTGTGTCATGCACCATTTTCTTGGGAACTGTAGGTAATCAACTCTTCTTTCAAAGGCAGCTGTCTTTGTATCCGTCACCTAACCATACCTGATAAAAAATATCCTAGCTATAAATCTTGAAACATGGGGAATACTACCTTATTATCCGACTAGAAAGGAAAATGGAACATTTGTGGACCACCCCAAGGGCTAAGACACTTGGTTAAAACTGTATTCCAGGTTCACTACCTGATCTTGCTTCACATTTGCCTCAATCTAAGACCTTAGTTTGCCACACCTGACATGATAGGCTTTGGTAGTACTGGGGGAAGTGGCTCCTTTAACTACTCTGCTACCTTGACTTTTTCTTGTAAATTGAAAGCACTGTATTTATTAGCTTTTGGTGGTCTGTGCAATGGGATGGGGGCATGAGATTATTTCTCATCCTTCAAAGAGGAAAGGCACTGAGACACAGTAATGACCTTACCCTATGATCCCATGGCTATGCAATACTCGGTAAATCTGAAGACTGAGGTCTCATACTAGCATCTTTATAAAACCGTGGTGCCAAAACTTATTTTATTTTAATCCAAAAGAAGAAATATTCAGACTCCCGGTGGCTAATGACCAGAATTCCAAGCTTTTTTTTTCTATTTTATTAGAAAATTGTTATCTCAAACACCGGCAAACACTGATTTATTTTTTGAACAAATTCAGGATACAACACTATGACATTTTCTAAGCTTTGAGCCAGACTGAAAAATCTGCACAGCTGATTTTGAGTTTGGGGGGAATTGGGTCAAAAACTTCACAGGTTTATTCCAGAACCCCCATCTCAGTAGAAATCTCAGAACCCTCAGGGCACACATTCCATTGACAGCGTGTTGCCAGTAACAGAAAAAGCAGGACAATGAGCAAACCAGCTGTGTGTTCACAGAAGAGAGTGGTCTAAAATGTTTGGCAGCACTTCCTCTTTCAGCCTGGATGGTTTTGCACGCTGCACAGTGTACATGCATCTTGACATTAAAGCCATCAGTAGGGTTGGATTGGGCCGTACAATGCTTTCTCTTCCCAACTCCTACAGCTTGACTTATGCAGCTCATGAGTCCCCCACAGCCCCGGAATCTGGTTTCCTTCTGGGATGCATCTGCCATACTGGAAGAACAGGACGCTGGGGAAAGAATAGATAGACTAGGATCCGTAGGGTGCTAATTCTTCGGGGACAAGCAACATGACCTTGGCCTGCTGGATCTGTTCATGAGAGGCTGAAGTAGAGACCCCATTGCTTTCTATAAGGAGTTTGGACAAACTGTGATGATGCTGTTGGAAGAAAACCTTTTGAACACTGAAAATCCATATTGTAAACAAAAGGAGACTTTGTAGGCCCCCTACAAAGTATACTTAATAACTAACTACATGCTGTTCTGCTTTCCAAAAAAATGAAATGACTGGAATTTTTAATATTATACCATTTCTGAGATTTCTTGTGAAAGGTGATGTACATTTTCTATTAAGTTCAAAGTGCTGTTTTCCTCTCATTGTTTTTAACAATTCTTCATAGTTTTAGTATATTTTAGACAAGCATTGGCAGATTGCTTTCCCAAGAGGGAATAGAAAGAATAAAACTCCATGATTTAATCATTAAGAAGATTAGAAAAAAAATGAAAACATGTGAATCCATTGGTGGCTTTTTCTAGTTTACATGTTAAATTAATATCTAAATAATGTCCAGAAGTATGCTATGTTTACAAAAGTGGATTACAAATCAAAAACATTTTTTTTTATTCCTGTTGTTAATGCTCTCAGAAACACTTGACACAAAATTTCTGGTCTTTTTTAGAGCAGGATTTCCAAATTATTAGGAACGAAAAATCAGGCTACTAAGTCAAAATATTCACAAAAAGGACATAGCATGACTGATGAGGAATATATAAAGATTTTGTGTGTCAGAAGTACTTAGCATTTATTGAGTGCCTTTAGACTGGGTCCTGTTATGGACTGAATGTTTACATCCCTCCCACAATTCATATGGTGAAGCCCTAACCCCCAGTGTGATGAATTTGGATATGGGGACTTTGGGAGGTCATTGAATTTACATGAAGTCACGAGGACAGTGCCCTCATAATAGGTTTAGTGCCCTTATAAAAAGAGGAAGATCTCATTCTTCTTTATGGCCAAGTAATATTCCATTGTATGAATGTACCACAGTTTCTTAATCCAGTTGTCTACCGATGGGCATTTCAGTTGTTTCCATGTCTTGGCTATTGTGAATAGCGCTGCAATAAACACAGGGGTGCATATATTCTTTCGAATTAGCACTTTGGATTTCTCTGGATAGATACCTAAGTAACTACAATATTGCCACAGGGATACAGAAGACAGTTTGGGGAATATAATCAATAATGTTGTAAAGATATTGTAGAATGTCAGATAGGCACTTGTCTTATTAGGGAAACCACTTCATAGACAATGTAGATGCTTGACCACTGTGTTGTACACCTGAAGCTGAATAATACTGAATGTCAAGTATAATTTAATATATATATATATATATATATATATTCCCATACATATATATTCCTATATATGTATATGTGTGTGTATATATATATATATATATATATATGTATGTATATAGTCACAGGATGTAGAGTACAGCATAGGGAGTAGAGTCAATGGAATTGTAACAGTTATATGCAATGTCAGAGGGGTAGCACATTGGGGGAGGGGATTATCACTTTGTGAGGGGTGTAAATGTCTAACTATTACATTGTTTTGTACACCTGAAATTAATAAAAGAAAAATGAGGAAGAGATATGAGAGCTTTCTCACTCTGCACAAGCGCATAAGGAAGAGATTAGGTGGGCATACATGGAGATGGCCGCTGTCTTCAAGCCAGGAAGAGGTCCCTCACCATGAACCAAATATGCCAGCACCTTGATCTTGGACTTCTCAGCCTCCAGAGCTGTGAGAACTAGAAGTCTGTTGTTTAAGCCACACAGTCTCTATTATTTTGTTATAGGAACCTGAGCTGACTAAAAAAGACCCAAACCTGGAAACAGTGTCAACTGTCATTATAGCCCTTCTTCTGTAAATGACGTATGAGTTTAGGCTCACACCTACAGAAAAAAATATAGTAGGATCTGAAAACCTGGGACATCTCTCTCAAAGTCCTAAATAGCCCAGGAGTCATCTAGTCTTTGGGCCCTTATTAAATCTTTGTTCTTGCTAATATTGATTTAAAAAATAATTTCATAGATCACTCTTGGTTTCATGAATTTAATATGACTCTTAAAGGAAGAAAGGGAAAGGAAAAGGTCTTTAGATTCTTTTCTCTGATGCCTCAAAAATTGCAATTAGATGGATTTTCTTGACTTGCTTTGTTACAAGTATTCTCAGCTTGACAGTAAGTTGGTTTCTAGAAAGTCCTCATTTAATTCTAATGGTAGAAGCTCGGAGGGTATACACTACGTCTGAAAGCCTGAGAAGAACCCCTAGTTATAGTGGTCAAATCCTAGGTCGCATTGGACTCAGTACTCAGTGCTATTAGCCACATTTTCTTGAGTTTGGGTGAGAACTATGCACCTTCACAAGCAATGTTTGCTTTCTTGAATTGGGTTTAAGCAAACAGGCACTTGCCAAATCTTGTGGTTTCTTTCTGTCACTGAGTTGTCAGGGTCCTCACCTTTTTGTCCTCTCTCATAGCTTGCTTTATTTCTAGCTTCCTTCTTACTGACCTACTCACCTCCAGCTGATGTAGCTGCTGCCAAATCTTTCTTGCTTCATCAGGGGATTATGGCAGTTTCTCAGTGTTTTCTGAATCAAGACCCCAGTTCTGGTTAGCTGCAAAGCTCTTCTTAGACCTTGCTGGTGGCATTGCTTCCATTAGTACTCCTAGACTTCAAACCATAACCTACTCTTTTGGTTCCTTTGTTTACAGCCAGCACGTGATGGTGAAACATGCACTGGCCTGGGACTCAGGATAATTGTTTTCTAGTCTCAGTTTGGAAAATACCAGGCTATATGGCTTTGGGGAAAATGACTTATGCTCTCTGGGTTAGGGACTATTTTCGCAAATATCATAAAGGCATTTCTGATCAGTCCACAAAGTGATTAGTTCTGAGCGTGAATACTAAATGGGAACTGGAATCATAGAGCCTCAAAGCTTGTGTCTTCCAAGGAACTTTGAATGGCCCCCCTAGAAAGAAATATTATAGTCATCCAGTCTCTGGTCTGGCTGCTGGTAGCAGTGGTTCTGGTGATAGTTGCCAAATGAATTCTCTATGTGTAATCCAGATAGCAACTGGGATTTCCCTGTTCCTGTGATCCAGATTAGAGACCTCACAAGCATGCCAATTCCTGTAGCTGCTTATTTATGATTTGTATCACTTCCTCATGTGTATTAACCCTGTTCCCAGGGCATCAACCCAGATATAAAATTCTACTTCTTCCTTGATTTTTGTAGAAAACCATTCTCACCCAAAGCAAGATGCCTGGGAATTTGAAGGACATATAAGGAATGATTACATTGCAGAAATGCAAACAACTTCTAGGTGAATATTAGATGCTGCTAGTCTTAAACGTCTCCTCATTCAGGATGTCTCCCAGGTGATATGCTCTATGTTTCTGAGACAGAACTTGATAAAGGGGGCTGTTTTTCTCCATAAATGGAGCTCATAAAAGGGATTTTGAGACATTTTAAAATATGATCTCAGAACCATTTATTTTAGAAAACTCATTTGTTTGTTCATTTATTTTTTTCTTTCATTTATTCATTTTAGGTTTCTTTAGCTTGGTGTCTATAGAAGAAATAATTAAAACAATTCAGTATTTTTACCTTCTCCCCAACCCAACAAAATACGCAAATGAAGGAATTCCCTAAATAACTGAAGCCAAAGATTTTTGTATATGAATCATTTTTCAGAGTAAGCCATTTGGCCACCTGTGGCTGTTTGGAGGTCTATTCTTTGTATGTTGAGTACTACTAATACTAGCATAATCCTTCTGGAGAGGGAAAGTAGCTATTGAATGAAAAAGAAGAGCTAAACCATACAAAAAAATCTTATAGCTTACAAGAATATTGCTTGCAAATATGTAGCTACAGTGATTTTTGGAACAACCTAGACTCATAAGAGACTAGAATATAAACTAGGATACATACACACACACACACACACACACAAAACTGACTCTTTTTAGCCATTGACTTGCTTATTTATTTATTTATTTATTTATTTAACAAACTTTACAATTCTGATCACCAATTCTGATATGTTAGTTTTTCCCGCCCCCGTATTCATGCAAGCAATGCTCAGACACCAGCTGGGTGCCCTACGATTCAACTCAGTTCTGATACTGTCAACCCACAGAGACCATCAGATCCCACAGGTTAACTGTCCTTCTAACATTCACTGGTCTTCCAGGTCTGTGAAGAGTCCCAAATCTCTTCTATTCTGGTTGTTTTGTCCATGCTATTTCTTTAGCTTCAACTTTGCCCCCCTCCTGGAAGTTCAGTGAAGAGTTCTTCACTCTTTAGCCCTGAGAGGGCTGGTTTGGTGCTCCCTACCATTTTCCGTCCATCCTCCTTTTGTTTTCTACATAGCATTTTGGGGACAATTTTTATTTATTACTGGCCTATTCAGTGCTTATTTTTTTCTTTTTGTTTTGTTTCTCTCATTAGAAAATAAGCAAGGAGAAGGCAGGGCTGGGTCTGGGTTATTCACTATTGATTGTATCTTCAACACTCTATCTGGTAGGCAATTAATAAATATGAATAAAAATATTAAATATTATGGATTACAATATATTTAGTTATTTCTTTATATAGTTTTATCACATAATTGGCGTGTGTGTGTATGTGTGTGTGTATTTGTGGTATTTTGGTTACCTTTTCATACAGCATTATTCATGAGATGAATAATTTGGCCAGTGTGTTGCTCAGGGTTCTCCAGAGAAATGGAACCAACAGGATGTTTTGAGGGATTCTAGTAGTAAAAGTGACAGGGAAGTGAGGGCGGGCTGGCCATAGAGCTGCAGGCAAATGTTCTCACTATGCCTGCCTGATCCTATGCTTTTGTGCTCTCTGAAAAATGAAGGCAAGCAGAGGAAGTAACAGCAACATTCTCAGCCACTGCTCAGGGCTCTCTCTTCACTTTGTTTCTAACCTGCCCTAGTTATGCTCCAGTTTCTTCTGGTGCTCAGCTTTGGATTCATCGGCCGTTTGCAGTAACCTCCCCGCCTTGGGACTTGGTGCTGGTCTTTGATGTATTCCTCTGGCTTGGATGCAGCCTTACCTAACCAGACATGACTTGGAGGCATCCACTCTGGTTTTGTTTCGTCCAGACCACCACGAGCAGTGCTGCCTGTCCTAGTTCTAGTTCTTGGCTGGACCTGCTTAGCGTTCCATGATTCAGCCTGGGATGGCTCCTTTTTGGGTGTATGCCAGGGCATATGTGTCTACCAAGTACTTCGCACAGAGGAAGCAGAAGGGAAGGCTGAGTGAGACTCTCATTGGAATATATGCTTTCCTAGCGCGAACTGTCGTTTTCCATGTTGTGCTTATAACACAGAGAAGGGAAGTTCCTATGTGGTACCAGGCTCTGTGCCGAGCGCTTTATACAGATGTGCTAAGTTGCTTTCACTCTTCTGACAGTAATAGTTGATCTTCATACCAACAAAGCCATTTCACAGTTTGCTATTAAACACTCGTAGAGACAATATTTGGAGTCAGTTAAAGGAGAAGTTTTGCACGTATCTTAGGAGATAAATGAGCTACAGTGTGAGAGATCAATTTGCATTGTACTTCACTTTTATGTTGTAGGCTTTCTCTAACTTCATTTTATTATAGTGTTGAATTAAGAAATAAGCCTAAAGCAACAAATAGCTGTTAAAATATTTTATTTTGGTGAGTGTTTTGGAATTTGGATGCTTAACGTGTGTTTATAAAATTGTGTGAAATTTCCTTTTTTTTTCTTGTTTTTGTTTCATTTTCCTTGCTTAGTTTTTTTCCTTTCTTTTTCATTTGGTTTTGTTTTCAACCCTGAAGTTGAGATCAGACCAAGCAGCTCTGTTCTTAACTGGAATTTCCAGGAATCAATGATTCCATTACAGAGGTTTGTCTGTCCTGCCTTGGGGACATTGTACTGTCCTGGAGACCCCACTGTGCATAGTGAGACTCACTCCATGCCCACAACTTCGCTCTACCCCAGCCCTGGAGCATGTTAGGAATAAAGGGAATAAAGCAGACATGCAGAGAAAGTGGAGAAACTGCAGGCGTGAACCCAATCAAACTGGAAAACATCCAAGGAAGGTGGGTGGCATCTGGAGGTGAGGGAAAAGGAAGACTCTGAAAGAGTCTCCTGGGGTTGTACAAAGTGCCAAGAATTGGAGCATAGGCTGAGTTATGCACTTTTGGGCTAATTATGTAAACAGAAATGTTTTGCTGGAGGAAAGGCCTGAAGACCAGTTTGGTTTTCTGCTTCTCAAGTAGATCTGGACCATTGCTGTTTCTTTCAACTGTTTTTTTTTTTTTTTTTTTCAACTGCTGATATTGACTTAGATTTTTAACTCTTGTGTGTATTTAGAAAAGAAGAGGATAAATAAATACATCTGCTAAAAATTTATCCGTAATTGAAATCTAGATTACAGTAATTCAAAATGTTGAAAGGGATTGCAATGTTTACTTCACTTATATTTTAACTTTTTTCGTGTGACTTGATCTTAAACCGAATTTAAGTGACAGTCACTTCTTGAACTGTCTCTTGCTCTCTACATGACATGGTTTCTTGCCTTTGGTTCAGATTGATTTGCTCAAAATTGAACTCCTTGTCTTCCCCATGAAATGCCCTCCCCCCATATTTGTGGTTTCCATTTGAATAGCTCTACTCTTGATACCTCATTTTTGATTGCTTATTGCCCCACCCTAACCCCACACGATTTAGTGTTGCTGCAGTGTTCTCTCACATATTTTAAAAATTGATCCACACTGCTTTCCTAGGCAATAAGCAATATTTTCCTCATTTTCCAAATGAATAAACTCAGACACAGAGATTTAATGGACTTGTCCAAACTTGTACGGATAATTAAGTATTGAAACCAGAACTCGTACCCTGTCTGAAAAGCTAAACTGAAGTGCATTCAAAAATTTAAGAGTTTATTTTAGCAAAAATCAATTGGAATTGTGCAGCACCCAATCTTAGCAGATTAAAAAGGAGCTCCAAGGGGTCGTACAAAATCAAAGACTTTTCTAAGCAGAAGAGAGCAGGAACGAGGAAGTTACACTAGGCAAAAAAACTGTTACTGCAAAATTGCTTTCCTGTAGGGGCTGGCAAGGGTCTATCATACAAATGGCCCTAACTAGTGCTGATCAGGTGATTTTTGATTGACTGGTTTAAGCTTCCATTTCAGGGAGAGCTGACACTGTAATTAAGTCTTGGTTTGGTGACATGGGGCTTAGCACAAGTAACTCCATTTTGGGCCTGTTGTCTTGTTTTTAATACCAGTTCTTATGAAAGGTGGCCTGCTGGTGACTTTGCATACCCTTCATAGTCTTCTCTGTTTATAGCCAGAAAGTATGATCACAGAAGTTTATATCCTAAAGGGAAAAGTTAAAACTCCTTAGTTGGTGTCAACTATCCTTCCCAATCTTTCTGATTTACGTATGTGGTTTTCTCCTCATTCTTTTCAGTTACTCTAACCTCTGCTTCAGCCAGACCAGTCTAATCATTTGTCCTATGTAAGCTTTTGAGTATAGGGTTCCCTGTACCTGAATTGCCTTTCTTCCTCCTGCTCAATCCCATATTTTTCATGCAGTTTTCCCTGCCTGCTCATTTGGGGCGTATGCTGCTTTGTACCATGTATGGCAGAGAATCACTAGAAGCTCTCAAAAATGTTTCTTCTTCTTGGAAACACACAAAGACTTCATTTCTCAGCCTCTAGGATGGTTATGTTGGGAGCATGTTATGTTGGGAGCCTCTAGGATGGTTATGTTGGGAGCATGTGTTCTGGCCAATGTTATGTAGGTGGAGTTGATATATGACACTTTCAGGGTTGACCATAAAAGACTGCCCTCTTTTCCTCTGTGGTGACCTAAGGAGTCATGTGTTCCAGATTGCATAGTGATAACATGGAAACAGTTTAGACCTCTGTGTCATTACTTGGAAGAGAGACACTGAGAGATCATGACTTTTCATAAAAGAAGACATGAATTTTTATTGTCTTATGTTCCTGAGATTTGGGAGTTCTTTGTTATAGCAGCTTGTGACATTGCCCTGACTAATTCAGCATGCCTGCTTTGATTGACATATATATACCTTGACATCCACATGTAGATTTTAGAGGTGAAGCTAGGAATGCCACTTATTTATGTCTTCCCTTTTCTCCACTTGCCATTCCTTTCCTTCTTAGTCCTTCTTCCCTCCCTACTTTTACTCATCCCCATTTAATCTTAATTGGACTTCTATCAGGAGATAAATTCTAGTGATTACAGAGATTTAATAAATTCTGATCTGGAGTCTCAAGAAAGTAACTATTTAATAAGGCCCTTATAATCTAGTAGTCGCTTGCAATATAAGCTTTTTATTTCTCAATAAAGCTTAACTCAATTTTCTAGACAGAACAGATACTCAGTGACTAGTCACTGAATGCATGTAGCAGCTACATGGTTTCTCAAGACTTCACTGATGTGGAATGACGTTGTAGGAATGTTGAGTCAGGGATAAAATTTACTTAATGCTAAAATAGCCCCAGATGGTCATTGGGTGGGTAATATGATTAAACGACAGCCCTACAGATGGCAACACAGAGAAATGACAGATCATTCTGATTTACAGAGTGAACTTGGATGAATGTTGCACTTTATTTGCATAGCAAAGAGCCATTCTGGGGTCTCTGACTTTGTGATCTGTGAGCTCCTAATTCTCTGGCTATCCAATGGTGTGTATATCCCCCTGTTTTCATCAACTGACAGTTGTATTCTTCCAAAGCACCATGTGATTCTGCATTTGGCCATGATTTTAGGTTGCATACTTTTTCTTTGGACTGATTTTCCATCATTATTATGTCAGCCTCCATTTTTACACTGATGATACAGTTATATCTGCCTTTTGATTTTTGACATCTTTTGTCTTCCTTTGTCTGGCAGGCATTAAATCATTAATGTTTCAAAATCATATGCAGCTGAAACTTTGTAAAACAGAATTTCTAGTGACAAGCACCTTAAAATTGCAGAGACAATTCACTTCTCTCTCTTTTTTTGACCTTTGTTGACTTCCAGTTTCACTTCAAACAGGTATCAAGAGGGTTATCTTTGATTGATAATTGTTTTTCATGATCGCATGTGTATGGAAACCTGTTTTTTATCACAGAAAACTTGCTAGAATATAGGTATTTCACTCCATTACTGATGCAGAAAGCTTTTCCGTCACGATTGATATCTCACGATTGATATCTTTCAGATTAAATTACTGGGAAATCTGGCCCTTCCTGAAAGCTGACTATCTCTACAGCAAAAATAGTCCTGACTTTGCTACTTTGTTTTTGACACGGAAAATACATCATTGCGTTGCTTGTTTGCTAATTAGCAGCTGCTTCTCTGGTCTTGTTTTTCCACTGTAGGGTGTTTTGCACAACTTTCTTTCAAGTCATGCTTTCATCTTACCTTAAAAAGCACCCTAACTGCTGAAAGCAGTCTATCTTTCATTGAGGGGCCCAGTGCTAAAAACCCCATAGGAATATCAGGGTGGCTCTTTTATTGCATTTAGGAGAGTCCATCCAAAAAAAAAAAATGGGCAAGAAGCTAGCCATTATGAAATTCATATATACTAGGTGACAGGCACATGTTGTCCTTTGATTATCTCATTTAATTTTTATTACAACTGTATGCTAAAATCAGATGATGAGAGAACTGATGAATAAATAAGAAACTAAATAACTTGCTCAAGTCCACACAGCAAAACAACAACAAACAAACAAACAAACAAACAAACAACCCCAAACCCCAGCAGATCTGGATACAGACACAGATATAGATGAGTCTGACATCCTGGCTTTGGTCACTATAAGGGAATTCTAATGGAAATACTAGCGTGAGTTCTAATACTAACACAAATACTGAAATGATGGAAAGACTATTGGAAACAACTTATAACAAAGAAAATGCAGATGTAATTTATGATGTGATATACAGATTTGGGAAGCCATTCCTGATAATATTTATGTTGGTATAAGATTTGTATGAATATAAACATATTGTTACATTATTTATTGTTACACAAAGCATAGTGCATAATTTAGTGGGCTTGATTCTAATCGGTAAGGCTATGCCAGGGCTGTAATTGGTGGTAGATGATAACAAGGGAGAAAGAGAGAAGAAGAAAGGATGCGATAGAGAAGGGAAGGGAAGAGAAGGGAGAAGTAAAGGGAAAAGAGGAATGGAAGGGGAACCGAGGAAGAGGGGAAGTGGCTACTTTTTTTTTTTGTCTTTCTACCCTGCTGGTCCCCTGGAAGCCATGCAGAATAGGGAAGTGAAAATGTCTTCAAGAGAACACCAAGTAAAGAATGGAAAAACACATATCCTGCCAATGATGGGTTTAAAAAACTTCACAGCCCTGCGTGGAAAATGGCATTTCATTATGGGAGCGATTCCTCTTTTATGGATATTTTTCATCCTTTTCCTATTTAGGATAATAATTATAGCTTCTGGATGACTTTTCCTTAATATTTCCTACCATTTAAAATCTTTTGTGTCAGAATACATGTCACTTTCCTTCTTAGTAGCCACGACCCCCAACTCCCTACCAATTGTCAATTGGGAGCTCTTGGTTAAATCACTTGAAGTCTTTGTGTTAATGCCTTTTTCCTGTTTTATAAGAATATACCATAAAATATGCTATATGTAAGGTAACTATTCTCAGATGCAGATACACATGTCATATTTAATATAAAAAACACCTTGACTTCTATAAATGAAAAGCACTTTACTAGAATATAAAAGTTCTTGGTCATAGAGGTCGGGTGCCTGTAATATGTGTGGGCTGAACCCATTTTTCTGATTGCGTCTCAACTCTCAGTATTCATGCTTTCTCTCCACTATTTTTGATTGACATTTAAAAAACTATATTACACAATTTTCCACCTTAGTAAACAGGACAGTCCAAACTTTTCCTGATATTTCAGATCCACCATTATTATTTATTCTCTTGTACTTTAGATGTAGATATTTGGTAGCATCTGCTATACCGTGTTCCTTTAAATAACTTCTGGATGAATTTATTTTCATTTACCTTTTCTCATAAGCAGAATTCAGAATGAGCAGCTTCATGGCTTCCTGTGTATTTCAATGGGACATTTTTAGCAACCAAAATAACTATGGACTGAAAGGGCAAAGTCGTTTCCTAAATTGTCTCCTTGTGCTTAATTATATAATGTTCCCGTCTTTATTAGTATCCAGAGTCTTTGGACAGCCTTCACAACCTTCTTTCATTTCAGTGTTATTATCATCTCAGTGCTGTGTGACTTGCCTTATTTCTCTCCTACTTTGCTGTTGGTCAATTTCTTTCTCTCTCTGTATTATTTTTTTCTCTCTCTGTATTATTTAAACACAATTTTGCTCCTCATCTGTTCCTCAGAACTTCTCTCTTGAGCCCATATAGTCTCTTTTATTTTTATACTTTTATTTATTATATTTTTGATAAAGAATTTCATCTGGAGCCCTAATCAATATCATTGTCTAATGTAGTACAATCTTTTTTTTCATTTATAGATGAAATGCTAGCCTACTATAATTTCTTTCGGATCATAGTCTGCCTGCAGGATCTGGCTACCTAGCAGACGACTTTAAGGATGGTTGTCAGGGGGTCTTTTTTATCTTCCCGTTACGTCATGGTCTTTACACAATAGAGAGGAATTTTTCTTGGTCCAAGAGTTTGAGAAGAAAACTCTTTTTTAATTTTTTTTTAAGCTCCAGTCCCTTCACTCTTTATCCAGTTTCACTTTGGCTAGAAGCCCCTTTTCTAATTGATCTGAATGGATATAAGCTGTATTAGTGGCTATGTGAGCATGTGGTCTTCGAAATTTCTGTTATGGGAGTTTGTAAAATAGCCATTCCTCAGAGGCAAAGACAGTTTTGTACTCGAAATACAGACCACTTGCTATTAGGGGAACTTTTATAGTTTAATTATTAGAGTGCTGTGCTCCATTAGGGAGCAGTTATTTAACCATTGATATCAATTTCACATTGCAGCTTATATATTGCATCTTTTAGAATCAGGACTAGACTGACTTTCAACAACTTGATTGTGTCACTTTTTGTGATGCTCACAAATATTTTTGAAGCTGTGATATCTTTTGTGCTCTATAATCTATTCATACTCTCCCTGTGATTTCCCTTGAGAAAAACCTTTCTGTGACTTTGTTCTCAGAGATTCCAAACCACAAAGTGTACTTTTTCCGTAGAGCAATTTACCACAAGTCATTGCAGGCCCTTCCGAGAGCCTGGAGAGAACTCTCTTTTCCTGCTTTTTCATACTGATATTTTGCAAAAAAAAGCAGCAAGGGTCTCCCACCCCATTTTGAACTGATTGCAAAAAGAAGAGCCAAATGACAAAATGGACCATCAAACCCTGGTATCGTTTTCTTTCAGTCTGTTCTTTACTAAATGTTTCTGAGTTCAGAGAATAAAGGGCTCTGAGACAGATTAATGCAGCAAGAAGCTCACTGTGCTCATGGAGACTTTGATTGTTTCCTCGTGTTCTCTTTGGCTGTGGGAAGTACCTTCTCTCAGATGAAGCCTCAAGTTTGAAAGGTAGCAGCTCTGGGTCTGCCTCCACCACCTGGCTTTCTCTGGAGTAACACATATTTCTAGTGTTGAGATGACATATTGCAAACCTTCATTTTTATTTTCTGCCTCCTTTTATTGCCAAGTCATCAAAAGTGTGTGTGTAGGGGGTGGAGGAATGGGGGATGGGGGCTGTCATAGGCGGGGACTCGGGGAAGGTTAGTTGGAACAAGGGAGTCAAGACACCAAAAACACATAACTGGCTTTGAATTTAGGACTCAAGGAATGTATTGGTAAGAATTTTTTTTTTTCTAAAGCAAATATTTGATTGCTTACAGTTCTTTTAAAATACCCAATTTCTTTTTATTTAAGAATCAAGAAAGGTTTTGGCAGTTCTATTCCGCAAAAGAACATGATTCTAATCAGCATGACTTATAGCAACTGTTATAGCTTGGGGGAAGAAAAAATAAAGTTTGAAAGAAGTTAACTGGAGTGTGCTTCTATTTCATCAATAAAACTTAATCTGCTTAAATGTTGGATTAACAAATTAACCATGTTGAATGTATTTTAATATGTCACAAAAGTGGCCAAAGGTATATGTGATATCTCACATGTCCAACAGACCATTTTCAGAATGGTGATATATTCAGAACTTTAGGTTTCTGAGGCCAATCATTGAGACTGATTGTTTCTTTTAATTTCCTTTTGTGTGTAGCTTGGCTAAGTTGCCACAGTTAAGCAGTGGTACTTTGTTCTTGTTTGGTTTATATACTAAAGCATATCCTTTTAAGGTCTAAGTTTTAATTTCTTTACCAATAGAAACACAGATATCCTTTCCATATTTAAAATTAAAACTTAAAATTTAATTTATTATCAAAGTATATGTACATGATAACCTCAATTGGTAATTAAACTCCTTCAAATTTGTAAATTTTAGAACTGAAAGGGAACTTGCAGATCTTATCTAAGCTGCTCATTTTAAAGGTGAAAATAATATAGCTAACATGCATGCAGCACTAAATATTCTGTGTGTGAACTCATTTACTTCTTATAACTTAATGAGGTAGTTATGCCCATTTTACAGATAGAAACTTAGGCCTGGAAAGGGTCATTTATTTTCCATTTCAAGATGTAGAAGGTAGCAGAACCAGAATGCACTCAGACAGGTGGTGTCTGGAGGTCACATTCTTATCCATTCTCTACTGCTGTGGAAGTAACCAAAACACAGGGAAATGAACTGGCTTGCCAAGGTCACACAATAGTTGGTGGCAGCAATTACATCATATATCAAAAATGTATAAAGAACAAAATTTAAATTAAAAAACACAGGGGTATACTGGTTCTTTTTCTCTTAGGTAAATTCTTACCATATTTGAGTCTTACTACATACAACATGAATCTTGTATACAGACTCCACTAGACGATTCCTTATAATTAAACCAAATTATTAAAATTTACATTAAAATCCTTTCATATTTCTTCTAAAAACTTTTAGTGAAAAACTCTCCCTGGGTAGCTCTGCCGGTCTTTCTGGCTTTTGTTAGCAACAAAATAACAGAAATAAGCTCTATATTTCTGTTTTGAAAGGGGCAGGATAAGAAAGATCCAAGAAGTCAAATTTCTGTGGGCTTTGTGAACCTCCATGGTTACTCTTCCAGTCAGAAGGGGGCTTCCTTTCACCAAATTTCCTAAACCAGAGAGAAAATGTTTCCATTCCCAGGAGGAGCTGCCCTTGACACTACTTATAAGTAATTTGCATAACATTACTTTAAAATTCTTTAATTGCTAGCTCTTTTGCAGCTTCTGTTATAAACTATTTTTTCAGAGATCCAATATTCCCTCAGAACTGTAATTTTAAAGAAGGTCTTCATCTTTATTTTGGATTATGAAATTAATACATGTTCAATTATAAAGGGGTTGGAAAATATAAAACACAAAGGAAAAGCTATAACTATCTTTAACATTTTGGTCTACTTCCTCTAGAATGTTTTAGTTTTCATATTGTAAAACAGAACTGGAATAATAATATACATAGCTGTATTTTTTTTAACCTTAACATGGTATGGTGTGACATTTCCATGTCATTAAATATTTATTCATCACAACCAACACTTTAAATTGCCCCATAGTATTTCATTACTGGATGGGCCATAATCGATATACTCATTCTTCTATTTTTCAATGTTTAAGTTGTTTTTAAATTTTGCCATTAAAAAATGTTGAGGCACTTTTTATGTGTCTTGGCCTGAGTTTATTTAGACTAGATTTCTAAAAGGAAGAATGATGAGTCCAAGTTATACAGATTTTCAGTCTTGAAATTTATCATAAAGGTTTTTCACGGAATGGTTTCACCAAGATACACTGCTACCAACAGTGCGTGAAAATGAGCATTGTACTATACCACGGTCAATATTGACCACTATCAATAAAAAATAAACTACAATCACTCAATAATTTGATAGGCATTTCAAAAATGCACTCTAATCTAAGTTTGTTTAGTGGGTTGTGACATTAATTTTTATTTGTTTTCCTGAGAGTTTTAGTTCAATCCCTTTATTAATTTTTCTTTTGTCTCAAGTGTCTTTTAAAACCTTGTGTATTAATAATATTAACATAGTGATAGTTACAGTCCACTTCAATTCGTACTCTTACAATGCTCTTCTCGTAGTTCCCATTCCCTGACTAGCGGTGGAGAGGCCACCTGCATGCTACTTCCAGAGTCTGCTTTCTTTCCTAATGTCTTGCCCTTTAGAAAAGGGTGCGGGAATATCCCAGGACCATCTGACAGCCTCAGAGCTGATCCTGGATCAGTGGAATGACAGGCCAAACAGGTGGGAGTGGGAACTTGTTTAAATACCCTCACACAGCTGCCAATAGTCCAAGTTTGTTTTTCTCATTCTCTTTGTTACTTATGCTGTTGTTATTGTCTTCCTTGAAAACTTGTGCTTGGTATACAAAACAGTATTAGAACAAGAAGTTTATGACCTATAGGGGAGAAAACATTACCTGTCATATGTGAATATATGTATATTCTTGTACATATGTTATATTAATTATAAACTATCCGTATGCAATAAAATATTAATAATTAAAAAAATCAATATACAATAATTATATGTATAAATATAAATATTTGCATAGTATACAATATAAATATATATTTAATAATCTCCATATTCTTGCATATGTTGTATACACACACACACACACACACACACACACACACACACAGGTGATAGGCCATGACATATGTTATGTTCCAAAGGTATGGTGCAGACAAGTGCCACAGTTATTGGGGAGAGAGTACCCTGAGGCCTTTGGAGGCTGGGCAGGCTTAACCAAGTACATGGGACTTAAACTAAACACTGAGGAATGAGAAATCCCGAATAGTGAAAAAGAGTCCAGAGAACATTCCTTAATAAGCAGTTCAGCCAAGTTGTTCCTGAATACTTTTTTTTTCCTCAACAAAAAATTCTTCCCAGAGGGTCGTGTGGGGTAATGAATACAGCATGTTCTAGAGAGAAGAAGAGGTTAATTTGGAATAGAGTTAATTTAGGTGAATAGTGACAAATAATGAGTTGAATTTTGAAGCGTTAAATAAGTTTTGATGTTTGGAATTAGGGAGCTATTGGAGGTTTCTCTGTAGGAGGCTTACCTGCACAAATTATTATTATTTAATTTTTTTTTAGTTACAGTTGACATTCAATATCATTTTATATTAATTTCAGGTAAACAGCATAGTGATTATGCATTTATTTAATTTATGCAATGATTCTCCCTGATTAGTCTAATATCCACCTGATACTACACATAGTTGTTGCAACAGTAGTGACTGTATTCTCTATGCTGTACTTTACATACAGGGGACTATTTCGTAACTACCAATTTGTATTTCTTAATGTCTTCACCTTTTCCATCCACCTCCCAACCCCTCCTCCCATCTGGCAACCATTACTTTTGTTCTTTGTATCTGTGGGTCTTTACTGTTTTGTTTGTTCATTTATTTTGTTCTTTAGATTCCACATATAAGTGAGATCATGTGGTATTTGTCTCTCTGTATCTGACTTAATTCACTTAGCATAATACCCTCTAGGTCCACCCACATTGTTAGAAATGGTAATATTTCATTCTTTTTTATGGCTGAGTAATATCCCATTGTATATATGTACCACTTCATCTTTATCCAATCATCTATAGATGGCACTTGGGTTGTTTCCGTATCTTGGCTATTGTAAATAGTGCTGCAATGAACATAGGGGTGCATATATGTTTTTGAAGTAGTGTTTTGTGTTTCTTTTGTAAACACTCAGGAGTGAAATTGATGGATCATAAGGTAGTCCTATTTTTAATTTTTTGAGGAACCTCCAAACTGTTTATCATAATGGCTGCACCAGTTTGAAATCCCACCAACAGTATACGAGGGTTCCCTTTTCTCCACATTCTCACTAACACTTGTTGCTTGTTGATTTATTGATGATGGCCATTCTGACAGTGTGAGGTGATATCCCACTGTAATTTTTATTTGCATTTCTCTAATGATTAGTGACATTGAACATCTTTTCGTATGTCTATTGGCTGTCTATATGTCCTCTTTGGAGAAATGTCTATTCAGGACCTTGGTCCATTTTTCAATTGGATTTTTGTTTTTGGTTTTTTTTTTGGTGTTGAGTTGTATAAGTTCTTTATAAATTTTGCATATTAACCCCTTATCAGACGTATCATTGGTGAATATCTTCTCACATTCATTAGATTGTCTTTTCGTTTTGTTGATGGTTTCCTTTGCCGTGCAAAAACTTTTTAGTTTGATGTAGACCCATTTGTTTGTTTTTCTTTTGTTTTTCTTCCCAGGGAGAGATATCAGAAAAAATATTGCTAAGAGCAATTTCAGAGAGTTTACTGCCTATGTTTTATTCTAGGAGTTTTATGGTTTTGGGTCTTACATTTAAGTCTTTAATCTATTTTAAGTTTATTCTTGTATATGGTGTAAGAAGGTAATCCAGTTTCATTTTTTTGCATGTATGCATAGTTTACACTACAGTTATATATAATGATAATGTTCCTATAGTTATAGAATATACTATTGTTCACATGTTTTTATACTAAAATCTATATGTTTGTCTGACCTCCTTTTGGGTTGGTACTGAGTCACATTTATATTTTTATCCTGCACATTTAGTAAAGTCTTTACCTTTAAAAAATATGTGTTAAATTAAAGAACAAAAGCACCGATTTCCTAATCTCTAAAGCAGAACTGATGTTTTATATTATCAGAGATTAAAATAATTTAAATGATTTGAAAACCTTTAGTGCATAGAGACCAAGTCTGCATGACCATAGCAAAGGAAAAGTTTAAGATGTGTGTTCACATAATTTAGCCAAGATATCTGTTTCCATTTGAACCATCTCAATTTTCCACTTTGCTTGGATGAGAAAACTAATTGAAAAGAAAGACAATGCTCATTACTGACAATATTAAAAAAAGAAAATTAGGGAAAGTCATGGGGCATTTTTATTCTCTAATAGCCAGAAAATAATGCTCATCAGTGTTGTTAGCCAATGGATGTTATGCTGTGATGATATAACAATTCCATTTCATTTGATTCTGTGTAATTTGTAGAGTTGTCCTCATGTACTAGGTGTGCTTACCATATAAGCCAAGCTCCTTACTACATGGTTTTGAGTAAAATGCAGTGAGAACATTTACTGTGGGATTTCACCCCTTCAGGTAATATGTATTTTCAGCTTTTGCCAGAAGTTTGTCAGGTATTGTTTTCAGATTTTTTAAACTAAGAACCTTCATTTAGATGATTTATTTGCCTACCTGGGCTTTCTTGTTTGATTGTGGTTTCTAATTATTAAGAACTTGAATGAATTTTCTCAAGTCCACTGACAATTAATTACCCTTGGTGGTTTTCCCCACTCTCTTTCTTAAATTTAGATGAAATTTCTCCTTAGTGTTGGTTTATTTTGTATTTAATCATCCCACAGAGAAAACATTAGTTGTTTTCCAGGTTAAATGTTTTCATTGATATAATGATTTGTTTGCACTGCTTAAATTGAGTGTTGAAATTCAGGAAGGAAACTAAATTATTCCAGTTTAACGGGAAGGATGATTTTTTGCAACTACACCTGTGAGGCCACAGTTGAGAGACCAAGGAAAACATTGGGAGGATTAAGAATTAGACAACTGTAACACTTTATCACTTATGATACTTCATTTGGTATTTCCATGATATACCCAAAGGGACCCTCATCTGCTTTGCCATATGGAAAGTTTATAAATGTTAGAGTACACAGTAAAATGGGAACAAGAAAGAACTCAAGGTGGTTTTGGTACTCATAAGCAGCAGCTTCTTCTTTTGTTGAGAGAAGCAGCTGTTGCTTTAGGGGAAGGTAAGCACAACTTATTTTCCTCCTTGTTCCTTTGGCGTCTGGTAAAAAGATGTGGGAATAAACATCCCTACCATCCATTTTATTTTCTGTCATTTTCTAAAGGTGACACCATTCCATGATAAACCGTTAACTGAGAGAGTCAGTTATGTCAAAGTATTTAAGTGGAGGATTTTTCTTTATTTCTTAAAATAAAGGAAGAAGAAACTTAAGTGTTCAAAAACAATTTCAGAACCCAAGTTTACATTTCCCCTGTGTACAATTAGGCTGACATTATATTGAAAACTATTTTGTAAGAGAAGAAATTAAAAATGGGAATAAATTTCTGGGACGCAAAACAAGGAATTTATATAAAAACTAAAAAAAAAAAAAAATAAACAAACAGAGGATCCAATACAAATCCATCCATAAAGGACCAAAATATCAGATAAAATGTGGTAAAAATATTTTGTTTACAATTTAGAAGTGCTGAGATCAGATCAATAAAAAGAACACTGATACAACTTTCAGGCAATGGACAAATATCCTAACATGATGTAATATGTTTCACAGGAAAATACTTGCCTCTGTTAAAAGTGATGACTTTGCAAAGCTTCTGGGAATGAAAAAAAAATCATAAAGTGTTGATGATTACTGAAATAAATGAAAATCCTACGTAGCATTTAGAAGGATCAACTTTTTTTCTATCAGCAGTGATTCTAGTTTCTTTCAGCCATTTTGCTTTTTAACCAATTCCAGCAGTTTTCACGTATTTATAATTTCTTTCAGAGTCTAACCCTGGAAAATTTTCACCTCTGTTCACCAATATTCATTCAACACATATCATTAATCATTGTGCCAAGCATGTGATTGGAAGTCGGGACTCATAAATGAGAAGGAATGGTTTTTATGGAACATGGAGTCTATTGGGAGGTTAAGAAGTGTGAGCAGTTGCAGTCCACTGTGATACATGCTGTGAGGAATCTAAGTCGAGACCCAATTCCATTCAATTTTTTCCTAGAGAGACACAATCTTTATTTAGAATAAACAAAAACTCAAACCTTCATCTTAACCCAGAAAGACAAACTGATTCATGACATGAATAAAATTAAGCTCAGTGAGAAAATGCTGTGACTCTACTTTTAGTTTTTAAAAGATTTTATGTTTTTTAAGAGCAGTTTTAGATTCGCAATAAAATTGAAAGGAAAGTACAGTAATTCCCCATGTACTTCCTACTTCCCATCCATACATAGCCTCCCACATTACCGAAATCACTCACCAGAGTTCCATTTTTTTTTTAACTAAGGATGAATTTACATTAACACATCATAATCTCCCAAACTCTGTAGTTTACCTAAGGGATCACTCTTGGTGGTGTTCGTTCTATGGGTTTGGAAAAATGCATTACGTATATCTACGATTGTAATATCATACAGGGTACTTTCACTGCCTAAAAATCTTATGTGCTGTCTATTCTTATCTTTCCCCTCCCACTCCTGACAGCAACAGATCTTTTTATTGTCTCATAGTTTTGCCTTTTCTAAAATGTCATATAGTTGGAATCATATAGTATGTAGCCTTCCAGATTAGTTTTTTTCACTTAGTAATGTGCATTTAAATTTCCTCCATGTCTTTTCATGGCTTGGTGTCTCATTTCTTCTTAGTGCTGAATAATATTCCATTGTCCGGATGTACCATAGTTTCGTTATGGACATCTTGGTTGCTTCCAAGTTTTGACAATTATGAATAAAGCTGCTAAAAACATTCTTTTGCAGGTTGTCATGTAGACATAAGTTTTCAGTTTTTTTGCATAAATACCAAAGAGTGCAATTACTGAATCATATGATAAGAGTATGTTTAGTTTTATAAGAAACTGCCAAACGGTCCCCAAAGTGGCTGTAACATTTTGCATTCCCACCAGTAATGCAGTATGAGAGTTCCCATTGCTCCACATCCACACCAGGGTTTGATGCTGTCAGTGTTTGGGATTTTGGCCATGCTATAGGTGGGTGGTGGTATTTTATTTTAATTTGCATTTCCTGATGCCTACAATTTGAAGCATTTTTTATACGCTTATTTGCTATTGTGTTTTGTGTAAGTCTTCTTTGATGAAGTGTTTGTTAAGGTCATTTGTCCTTTTTTAAATTGAGTTGTTTGTTTTCTTATTGTTGAGTTTTAAGCATTCTGTGTATATTTTGGAGAATAGTCCTTTATTAGATTACTATTTCTTTGATTTATTTTCTTACTGAAAAATACAATGTGGTTAAAGCCTTTTTCCCACATTTTTTTTTAATCTAACATTTTGTTTTGTGTTTCTTGAGAATTTAAGAGATGAATATAATGTTGAACATCTTGGGTAAAGTTACTTATATTCCCACAGGAGTCATGGAAATAATTTTCTGTGGATCTGTTTGAGGGTAAACATCTATATCCTCTGTGGGTTCCAAGAACCTCATGGTGCAGTTCTGAGTCTTTTCTGTCTCCAAAGAGGTTTACAGGAGGCTCAGATTCCTCCATGTTAAAGCTAATTTAAAGCTACAAATGCAAATTAATATCTATTACTTTTGTTTGGTCAGTCAATGAAAAATATTTTTAATGTGGAAATACATTTTTTTGACCATAGGAGGAAGTGTTTTTCTGGTAAAGGCTTCTATTATCTTTATGTGAATAAAATACACGTGTGCGCACATGTGTGCATGTGTGTGTTCGCGCGCGTGTTATGTATTTCTGCTATTGACTGGGGTTAGAAGACCAAATTCTCATTATTCTTTTGACCTCTATTTACTTTTGATGTTTTTTTTTTGTTTGTTTAGATGAAGCTTTGGATGACAGTGCAATGTAATCTAGAAACGATTTTCAATTTTATAACTCTCTTCGGCTTTATACAAATTTCTAGTCAACCCGGAACTTCACAAGGAAAAAGAGAAAAGATTAAGTGCTAGTAGATATTCAACCATAAGTTGATTTTATGGAACAATTTATTTTAAAATGATCACTTAAAACATGGGTCCAATTTTTAGTGTATTATTTCAGCATATCTCTATGTCTATTAACAGATAATACATACTGTCTGCCTTTGATATTTTGTACAAGTTCATACAATATTATTTTTCTCAGTGCATGCTGGTAGAATGTTCAGAAAGTAATTGGTATATGAGAGACTGTCATTGGTGTATGGAGCCTGACTACCATCTAAGTAAGCCCTGTTGGCATTTTCTTTCCTAATGTGGGGGGATACCCATCAGAAGGGGCACAGGAAACATGAAACTTTATTACAAAGCTGCTAGCATTTGACCTCAGAGCAGATCCAACTGACAAAGGAGCTGCAGGATATGAAACATTCTTATTACAATGTCATGGCAACATTACTGAAGTTATTAACTATCCAAGTGGGATGATGGATGCTACAGGGTGGTGATGTCCTTGGCAGAACATATTGCTTAATTATCTTCTTTTAGTACCAGCATATAGCCACGTTCCTATGATCAAGTACTATTCCAAGTGAATATGAAATGAATTCATAAGGTGATAATATTTAAAGATCTTATCCAATAAAAAAGTAGATTAAATGTCAGATCTTCATTAGAGGTTCTTTAATCAAAGTTCTTTTTGTGGTTTTATGACAAATCATTCCATTTTGGCACTTGAACCAAAGACCCCTTGGTCTAAAAGAAACTGTTCTGTCACTTGAGTTAAAGGGTAATTTAATGATTTTTAGAAGTAGAATTTATGGTGTAGTGTGTAGGACTCATGAGTAGAATCTGGAAAGCTTTTAATTGTATTGCTGGAGTTAATGTTTCATTTCTGTTATTTTACTGGGCTATGAATCCCTGTGACTTAGTTTCCCCATATGTTAAAAAAGAATACAATAAAACAGTACGAATATTTATAATATTATAGTTAGTGACAGGTATCAGATAACATAAGGATACTTTTTAATTCTTTTTTAAATGTATTGGGGTGACAAATGTTAGTAAAATTACACAGATTTCAGGTGTACAATTCTGTATTACATCATCTATAAATCCCATTGTGTGTTCACCACCCAGAGTCAGTTCTCCTTCCATCACCATATATTTGATCCTCCTTACCCTCATTTCCCACTACCCACACCCCTTACCCTCTGGTAACCACTAAACTATTGTCTGTTTCTATGAGTTTTTGTTTCTCATTCGTTTGTCTTGTTCTTGTGTTGTTTTTGGTTTATATACCACATATCAGTGAATTCATATGGTTCTCTGCTTTTTCTGTCTCACATATTTCACTTAGCATTATACTCTCAAGATCCATCCATGTTGTCACAAATGTTCCTATATCATTTTTCTTACCGCCGAATAATATTCCATTGTGTATATATACCACAACTTCATCCATTCATCTATCGAAGGACATTTTGGTTGTTTCCATGCTTTGGCCACCGTAAATAAAGCTGCAATGAACATTGGAGCACACATGTCTTTATGGATAAATGTTTTCAGAATTTTGGGGTAGATACCCAGGAGAGGGATTGCTGGGTCATATGGTAATTCTATTTGTAATTTTTTGAGGAACCTCCACACTGCTTTCTATAGCGGCTGCACCAGTCTGCATTCCCACCAACAGTGTATCAGGGTTCCTTTTTCTCCACAGTCTCTCCAACACTTGTTACTATTTGTCTTGTTGATGATAGCCATTCTGACTGGGGTGAGGTGATATTGTGGTTTTTATTTGCATTTCTCTGATGATTAGTGATGTTGAGCATTTTTTCATATGTCTATTTGCCATTTGTATGTTCTCTTTGGAGAAATGACTCTTCAGGTCCTCTGCCCATTTTTCAATTGGGTTGTTTGTTTTTGTTCTTGTTGAGCTTCATGAGTTCCTTGTATATTTTAGATAATAGCCTCTTATCGGAGGCACTGTTTGCAAAAATCTTCTCCCATTCAGTTGGTTGCCTCTTTATTTTGTCGATGGTTTCTTTTGCTGTGCAGAAGAAGCTTTTAAGTTTCATATAGTCCCATTTGTTTATTTTGGCTTTTACTTCCATTGCCTTTAGAGTCAAATTCATAAAATACTCTTTGAACCCAAGGTCCATAAGTTTAGTACCTATGTTTTCTTCTATGCGGTTTATTGTGCCAGGTCTTATGCTTAAGTCTTTGATCCATTTTGAATTAATTTTGGTACATGGTGACAGATAGCAATCCAGTTTCATTTTTTGCACGTGGCTATCCAATTCTCCCAGCACCATTTATTGAAGAGGCTGTCTTTCCTCCATTGTATGTTTTTAGCTTTTTTGCCAAAAATTATCTGTCCATATTTATGTGGTGTTATTTCGGGATTCTCAATTCTGTTCCATTGGTTTATGTGTCTGTTTTTCTGCCAATACCATGCTGTTTTGATTATTGTAGACCTGTAGTACAAGCTAAAGTCAGGGAGTGTGATACCTCCAGTATTGTTCTTTTTTCTTAAGATTGCTTTGGTTACTCAAGGTCTTTTGTGGTTCCAAACAAATCTGATGATTTTTTGTTCTATTTCTTTAAAAATGTCATTGAGATTTTGATGGGGATTGCGTTAAATCTGTATATTACTTTGGGTAATATGGCCATTTTAACTATGTTGATTCTTCCAATCCATGAGCAGAGAATGTCTTTCCATTTCTTTTTGTCTTCTTCAATTTCCTTCAAAAATGTCTTAGAGTTTTCAGCGTATAGGTCCTTCACATCCTTGCTTAAGTTTATTCCTAGGTATTTTATTCTTTTTGCTTCAATTGCAAAAGGAATTGTTTTTTGTATTTCTTTTTCTGAGACTTCATTGTTAGTATATAGGAATGCAATGGACTTTCGTACATTGATTTTCTAGCCAGCAACTTTACTGTATTAGTTGATTATTTCTAATAGCTTTTTGGTGGAGTCTTTAGGGTTTTCTATATATAGCATCATGTCATCTGCAAAGAGTGACAATTTAACTTCTTCATTCCCAATTTGGATGCGTTTTGTTTCTTTGTCTTGCCTGATTGCTCCGGCGAGGAATTCCAACACTGTTGAAAAGCAGAGGTGATAGGGGACAGCCCTGTCATGTTCCTGAACGTAGAGCAAAGGGTTTCGGTTTTTCACCATTAATTATGAGATTAGGTGAGGGATTGTCATATATGGCCTTTATTATGTTAAGATATTTTCCTTCTATACCTATTTTATTAAGTGTTTTAATCATAAATGGATGTTGTATCTTGTCAAATGCTTTTTCTGCATCAATTGATATAATAATCATATGATTTTTGTCCTTTATTTTGTTTATGTGATGTATCACATTGATGGATTTGCAGATGTTGAACCATCCTTGTGCCCCGGGGTTTAACCCCATTTGGTCGTGATGAATAATCTTATAAATGCATTGTTGTATTTGATTTGCTAGAATTTTGTTTAAGATTTTTGCATCTGTATTCCTCAGAGATATTGGTCTGTAGTTTTCTTTTTTGTGTTGTCCTTACCAGATTTTGGTATCAAGGAAATGTTGGCCTCATAAAATGAGTTAGGGAGTACTGTCTCTTCTTCAATTTTTTGGAAGAGTTTGAGCAGGATTGCTATTAGATCCTGTTTGAAGGTTTGGTAGAATTCACTAGTGAAGCCATCTGGTCCCGGACTTTTGCTTTTTGGAAGGTTTTGGATGACTGATTCAATTTTGTTACTGGTGATCGGTCTGTTTAGATTTTCCAGTTCTTCATGGTTCAGCCTTGGAAGGCTATATGTTTCTCAGAGCTTGTCCATTTCTTCTAGGTTATTGAATTTGGTGGCATATAGTCCTTTGTAGTATTCTTGGATGATCCTTTGTATTTCTGTGGTGTCCGTGATAACTTCCCCTTTTTCATTTCTGATTTTGTTAGTTAGTGTCTTCTCTCTTTTTATTTTAGTGAGTCTAGCCAAGGGTTTGTCAATTTTGTTAATCTTTTCAAAGAACCAGCTCTTTGTCACATTAATTTTTTCTGTTGTCTTTTTGTTCTCTATTTCATTTAGTTCTGCTCTGATTTTTGTTATTTCCTTTCTTCTGCTGACCTTGGGTTTTACTTGTTCTTCTTTTTCTAGTTCTTTAAGGTGTAACATGAGGTAATTTATTTGGAATTTTTCTTGTTTCTTAAGATAGGCCTGTAATGATATAAATTTCCCTCTTAAAACTAGTTTTGCTGCATCCCCAAAATTTTGGTAGGATGTATTTTCTTTGTCATTTGTTTTTATGTATCTTTTGATCTCTCCTCTAATTTTTTCTTTGATCCAGTCATTCTTTAAAAGTATGTTGCTTAATCTCCATGTATTTGTGTTTTTTTCTGCTTTCTTTTTGCAGTTGATATCCAATTTCAAAGCCTTGTGATCAGAGAATATGCTTGGTATGATTTCAAACTTCTTAAATTTGCTGAGGCTGATTTTATGTCCCAATATATGGTCTATCCTTGAGAATGTTCCATGTACACTGGAAAAGAATGTATAGTCTGATGTTTTAGGATGAAGTGCTCTATATATGTCAATTATGTCCATTTCATCTAATGTGTCATTTAGGGCTGCTATTTCGTTATTTGTTTTCTGTTTGGATGATCTAGCCATAGCTGCCAATGATGTATTCAAGTCCCGTAGTATAATTGTGTTTTGGTCAATTTCTCCCTTTACTTCTGTTAGTAGTTGCTTGGTATATTTTGGTGCTCCTTGATTGGGAGCATAAATATTGATGACTGTTATGTCTTCTTGTTGTATAGTACCCTTTACTATTATGAAATGTCCATCTTTGTCTCGTTATTTTTTTCACCCTGAAGTCTGTTTTATCTGATATCAGTATGACTACACCTGATTTTCTCTGGTACCATTTTCTTGGAGTGTCATATTCCACCCTTTCACTTTGAGTCTATGCTTGTCCTTGTAGCTGAGATGTGTCTCTTGGAGACAGCATATGGTTGGGTTTAGTTTTCTGATCCAATCTCCTACTTTATGCCTTTTTATTGATGAGTTTAGTCCATTTACATTTAGGATGATTATTAATATGTGAGGATTTCCTGTCATTCTATCTTTAGTTTTCTGGTAAGGCTGTGTCTTCATTGTTTCTTTGCCTTTCTGTTGTTGTCTCTTATTTCTGTGTGGTGGTATTCTATGATGTTTCCCTCTGTTTCTTCTTTTATTACAGTATATATTTCAGCTCTGGATTTTTTTTTGAGTGGTTACCCTTAAGTTTATGTAAAAGAAAGTTTGATATTTAGAGTATTCCATTTTCTTCAGCACACTTACTTTCTCCATTCCCATATTCCGGTTCAGGCCTTTACTCTCCCACTTTTGATGTTTTGGTTGCCACAAATTGTCCCTGCTGATGGTGGTTGAACAGCCTCCTGTAGTATTTCTTGTAGAGCAGGTTGTGTATTAGAACATTCTCTCAGCTTCTGTATGTCTGGAAAGGTCTTTATTCCTCCTTCATATCTAAAGGATATCTTTGCTGGATATACTATTTTTGGCTCATAATTTCTCTCTTTCAATAGTTTGAATATTTGGTTCCACTCCCTCCTGGCTTGTAGAGTTTCTGCTGAAAAATCTGATGATAATGTAATGGGCTTTTCTTTGTAGGTTACCGTCTTCTTTTCCCTGGCTGCCTTGAGGATTCTTTCTGTGGCGTTGATTTTAGACAGCTTCAATACAATGTGCCTTGGATAAGGCATGTTGGGATTGAGGTAATTAGGTGTTCTATTTGCTTCTTGGATTCGAGGATCCAGTTCTGTCCACACGTTTGGGAAGTTCTCATCAACAATTTGTTTGAATATATTCTCTGTTCCCTCTCTCTTTCTTCTCTTTCTGGTATGCCCATTATTCTTATATTGCTCTTTCTGATAGAGTCAGAAAGTTCTTGTAGAGTTCTTTCATTTTTTTTTAAGTCTCAAGTCTCTTTCTTCTTCCATCTGTGTAATTTCCATGTTTCTATCTTTGATGTCACTGATTCTTTTCTCCATCTGGTCAACTCTACTACCTAAGCTGGTTATTTCATTCTTCATTTCTACTATTGAGTTCTTAATCTCCAGAAATTCCATTTGGTTCTTTTTTAAAATTTCAATCTCTTTCATAAAATGCTCATGTTGTTCTTTGATTGCATTTCTGAGTTCATTAAATTGCCTTTCTGTGTTTCCTTGCATCTCGTTGAGTTTTTTCAGAACTGCAATCTTTAATTCTCTGTCATTTAAGTCACATATTTCCATATCTTTAAGTTCCTTTTCTGGAGACTTTTCACTTTCTTTCTGAGCTGTCTTGTTGCCTTGGTTATTCATGGCAATTACTGATTTATTATTTCTCTTCCTAGACATGTACAGGAGTGGCTTCTGCAACAGGTTGATAGGAAGAGGTCTTTCTTTTGTTTTCCTTTTGTTTTCCAGTATTTGCTGGTAGAATGTTTCATTTTCTCTCTGACAGCAGCCTTTTTTTTTCCTCTCTCACACTGTAGTTCTATGTTTTCTCTGCACTATTCCAGCTTCTCACACAATGGGGAGATTCCCGCGGAGATGGGCTTCTCCTCTGTTAACAGTTCACCTTGGTCACAGGGCGCCACATTCCTGTGGGGATGCGGAGAGGTTTTGAAGTTCCATAGCTTTTTCTGCACCAGATTCAGAACCCGTATGTTTCAGCAGTTCTGTTTACTCATGCAGAGATTCGCCCAGATAGGTAGGGCCAGGGGCAGGGTGAGTTGTCAGAGGTGGTCCAGAGCAATGGCAGTGTCCACCACCACAGCCAGTACTGCTTCCACAGCTCCCTCCCCTTTTCCAGAACTAGTTGGGCTGCGAATCTGTGTCTGCGGTCCATAGTTCTCAGAACAGCAAATATTCTGTTCTTTTGATCTGACACTGCTACTGTTCTGCTTCTAGCATTGGGCAGGTGGTGGCGGGGTGAGCTCTGGGAGGGTAGGGAGGGGTCGGCTAGTCTCAGTGCCTAAGGCTTCCATTTTCTCCTCGGCAGTGAGGGCTTAAACCACCGATTTCAGCCTTCTTCCCTCAGTTTTTTCTCCGAGGTCTCTGCCGTGAGCGTTGGGTTCAGCCATGTTATATGCTGCTCTCTCAGCCCTGTGGGCCATAAGCAGAGCCCTAGCAGTCCGAGTTCTTCCCTCTCCCGCAACTGCGGTTATTCTGGGATGCAGCGAGCTCGGAGTACTGAGCTAGGTCTGAATCCTGCACCCGTGCCGCTCCGTCTCCGCACTTCTCCCTTCCCTTCTTCCCTGCTTGTGCGATTAGCCCACCTTTAGGTGAATTCAGTAGTGGGCTTCTTCGTCTTGCCTGTCTGCTGTGCAGGGAGTCCTTTGTGGAGTTATTGTTGTTCGATTAGTTGTAAATTCCAGGGGAGCTTTACAGAGGCTCACCTCACTCCGCCATTTTGATCGAGACTTGAAATATTCTTAACAGTCTGTGGTGAACTTAATTCTGAAAAATACAGTGCCATCAAGCAAGTTACTTAATACAATTTTCTGTTGCAATTAGTTAATGTTTGAGAAATGTCTTCGATGGAATGGACAGTACGATGTAATTTTATTCAGGCCTAAAGCAGCAAAACAGACTCCAGTAGTATTTTGGTTTTTCAGATGAGAGGTCCATTATATAGTAAGGACAGCCTCAACAACATGGAGCTTCAAGGACTCTCATCTTAGGGACCTTGCATGTAATCATAAAGTATCAGATCCAAATATCACTCATCTTTACCACAGAGTGAGCTGATTCAGTACAAGAATGAAACTAAACTCTTTTTGGTTATAATGAAATTGTAAATAATTTATTATCTATTTGCTTTTGTGGAACTGGTTGTGGGTATGCAGGAAAAAAGCTGGGAAATCTAATAAGTTGGTTATCAGACACCAAATCTATGTATCAGTTGGTTTTATACCTTAGAAAAGTGTATGCTTTCAAAGCTAAAGTGAAATCTTTGATTTATGTGAAAAGTTTTTGTGTGAGAGATTATAACATTAAAACCATTATATTGGGTTCAAATATGGGAGAAATAGTCTCATAGAAAACTCCTTTTGTCTATTAATTTGTGTTGTTAAAAATGATTAAAGAAAATAATTTAAGTTATACAAACTAATTTTAACACTTCATGAAGTACACAGTCTTCCTTCAGAGAACTACAAAATGGGGTGGAAGGCTAGAAGAATTAATAGGGTAAAGAATAGGAAGAGAAAAATAGAAAATATCTGATTGGCAGGGGTCACATTCTCAACCTTGTTTGGACTGAGAAGGCCCAGTTGGCTTGGAGTTTATGGTTGGTGGACTGGGCACACTGCGTTTTTGGTAAAGTGGAGCATTTACAGGAATAGGAAAGTTATCTAAGTTTCGGTTTGCTGATGTGGCACCCCTGGCAGGAGCGGCTCCATTTTGGACCGAGATATTTATTTCAACAATACTGTGTTTCCCCAAAAATAAAACTTAGCCGGACAATCAGTTCTAGTGCGTCTTTTGGAGCAAAAATTAATATAAAACCCGGTCTTATACTAAAATAAGACCGGGTCTTATGTAATAAAATATAAGACCCGGTCTTATTTTAATTTTTGCTCCAAAAGACGCATTATTGCTGATTGTCCGGCTAGGCCTTATTTTTGGGGAAACAGGTATCAATTAGAACTCTTTGTAGATGGCATACCTATTGTATGGTTATCAGTGTTGCTAACTGATTATGACTTAAGACAAGGCAGTATTAAGACAATTACTCAAGACAAAGTAATCAAATTCTGGATCATCATGTCCAATGATTTATATTCAATTGAGTCTGTTAATTAAATTTTAGTTATCCTGAAATTAGTAATCCATATATGATAAATATTTATTAATTAAGAGTTTTTGATTAATGAAGACATCCCAATTCTGGAAAGTTGGTACACAGATTTTGGTGCTTTTGAAGGTCAAATGAAATCAAATAAATTGTAACTCTTGAAGAGATTGTAAAATATAAAAGTTTTATAAAGCAAATATTATATGAAAACCTATAATAGAAAGCAGTGATTAGCTGGAACCCATTTGAGTTAGCATTAATCATTAAACCAAACTTTTTTTTTTTGATGAGATACTGCTCCCATAGATCAAATATGCCCAAGCATCATATGGCATCTGAGAAAGTTTCACGTAATTTACTTGTGAATTGTAGAAATATGGGCTAGCAGATAAATACATTTTAAGAGGTTTTGGCTCATTTGAACAGCTTTATTCAGGACATGCTGAATCAATATTAGTCTTGGGGAGGTGTCTAACCATGACAAAGGGTTAAGTTCCGTTCAACGTATATGTTTTTAGCGATGGTTGGACTAGTGAAGATACTGAATGCACATGTGTTGACTCAACAATGCATGATTTATGTAAAATACAAGAGGTATTCCTTTAGATAATTAGAATCAAAGAAATAGATAATAGAATTCAGAATGATGATTCTCAGGTTAGAATAAGAGGATGAGATGAACCAGGTCAAACTTTATAGGGACAGAAGCAAAGTTGTGACTATAGTTTTTAAAAAAGAATGTAAATATCAGAGAGTAGCTTGACAGAAGTTCCTGTGAATAAGACCTAGAGGATGAAGGAAGTATGTGACTCAGTTGCTGAAATTAGTAACTTAGAAAGACCATGACTTACTTGTATTTTAATTATTAGAAACTAGTCTGGTGCCTAGGACATAAAGGGCAGTCATCAAAGGTTTGCTGAGTGTGGCAGATTGTATTTTCTAAGGATCATCAAAACTGTACCTTCCGTCCTACCTGTTCTGTAATGTGACCCCATCACTCCAGCAAGAAATGGAGTCTATGTCTCCTCCCTTCAATATGGACATGCATGGTGACTAACAAAACAAATAAGGCCAATAAAATAAATATGACCTAAAGGACGTTGTCCCAGCTCTGGGCCTAGCCCTTAAATTCCATTGCAGCTTCTGCTTCCAACTTCTTAGATGTCAGCTGCGATGCCAGAAGTGTGACTACCTTAGGACCATCAAGTGATAAAGATTCCATGCTAAGTGGTAATTCTCTTAGAGACTGAGGAGGCAGGTAGAAAGAGAGACAGGGGACAGCAACAGTGAGGTGAGTCAAGAAACCATATTAGATATAAACCCACTTCAGCCTTCAGATAACTATAGTCTTAGCTCCTATCTGACTTGCAACCACTTGGGAGACCTTAATCAAGAACTGTAGAGAAGGCGGGTCAAAGTACAGAACTATAAAATGAAAAATAAACTGTTGCTTTAACTTGTTAATGTTTGGGGTAGTTTTTTTTTTTTTTTTTTTCTGTAGAAATAGATAACTGGATCACTGAATTACTGAAAAAAATGTATAATTATATTCTAGATGGGCATTGATGTTGATGGCATCCATCTTCAATCTCTCTTTCTAGGAAAAGAGAAGAAAAATGGGAAAGAAAGCATGTTAATTGGTTAAATTGTGAAGGGCCATTTGTGGGAGACTATGTAGACCAAATTGGCTTTACCCCATAGGACAGAACTGAGAGCATGAATGAAATATGCAGGGTGGCATCTGCCCTTAAGAAGGAAATGGAGTGTTGTAATTACTAGAGTTATCACTAATGAAACCAACTGTTTTGCCAGGCTGTGAGTTACCTGTTAAGAGATTTTTATCTAGCAAAGACATAAAGAGTCAACCATTTTTCAGATTCAGGAGAAGGGAGTACTGTATAAGGAGAAGAATTGGTAGGTGGTGGTGTGGGAAATTTGAGCCAAGGCATAAAGATAATGCTAGTCAATTCTGAAGACAGTGTGTTCACATTTTAGTTTCAAAGAACATTGATGATCTCACCTTACGATGTTGGAGTTTTTTCATTTAGACATGATCTATTACAAATATCGTTTACTATAAAGAGATGGTATGAATATCTTATGGAAACCATATTTCCTACCTATTTGTTTATGTAGGTCCAAATATTATATTGCTTTGTGAAGTGGAGCATTAAGGCAATTATCTGAAAAATTCAGACTTAAGTACATTGTCTATTTTTTCCACAGAAAATGTAGTATAGCACAGTATTTTTTCCAAACTTTGTTTCACATGGAATTACCCAAGGAGATTTTTAAAAAAAGTTTCAATGCCCAGGTAGTACACCATACTAATTAAATCAGGAACTCTTAAAATATATAATAAGGAATCAAGGCCAAGAAAGAGTATTGTTAAAATAATCCACAAAGCTTGTAAAGAAGGCCTTAAGGGAGACAATTATGACCACATTAGAGAGATGCAATCATGAAACCAAAGATCCACAGCTGTTTTAATTCTTTGGAAATTTCTCTGTTCTAAAAGATTATGTCATTTAAAGAGACTAGATTTCTTTGTAACAAGAAACAAGTGGAAGTCAGAGCTGCAATGGAAAGCATAAATTAAATGCTTAGATTTTTATCTATTTTGCCTCTGTATCCTATTTTTCATATCTGCAAATGGAAGTTATCACCTAGAATACTATGAGGGTCAAGATTTTAATTATTTTGTGGTTCTTTGAACCACTGAATGAAGGTATTGTTACTAGGAACCTGTAAGAACACATGCTCCATTAAACAAGGTGGGAAAATCAGCGTACTGATTTTTTTTTAAATAGTTGGTGTTCATGATATTTTAAAATATAATGATTTTAAAATATAATGATTTTAATGATTTTAACATGAGCTATGTTATTCAATGCTTTATTTTTCCCCCAACACTAAATTGCTTTCAAAGTTAACTTTGTTTTGCGTTTAAAAGCTTGGTTACATAAATTGTTAATCAAATATTTCTGTAAGTGAATATTGGGGTTTTTTGTTTTGTTTGTTTGTTTCTTTGTTGTTGTTTAAATAATTATCCCCACACATGCATAAACAATGGCTTCTTTAGCTGATAGCAATTCCTTTAACTTGTGTATTACTTTAAGAACTACACTTACTTTCTTAGTTGCATATTAATATGCCAGAAAAGTTATTTGAGAGAAGTTTTGTAACTAAGGTAAAAAAAAATAGTGTTTAAGTGTAATTTTGCCTTGGCATTGTGTTTCTGTTCAATATTTTAAAGATTAAAACATGATAATTCATGTTGCAAATTAAGAAAAAGTAAACCAAATTTATATGACAAGGTAATTTAAAAATGACTTATTTCAGTAATAAAACAAGTTTAATCTAGACTCTCTCTTCTATAATTTAGTCTTATCTGAGAACTCATCTTTTCTGCTTTACTACACTGACTAGATGAGCCACTGATGAAGGAGTTAGGAAATGTGTTTTGAAATCCACCAATATTTTTTTTTTTTTTCAGTTTTATGTCAAGAGTCAGCTTCCATTCCCTCCCAATAATTACATTGCACTTTAAAGGTCAAAACTATATAGATTCTTTTGAGAAAGGAGGATTGACTTTTGACTTTGATATTTAAATACTTAATTCCATTGAATGCCACCATTAACTTAAGTAGTGTTTGTTGGAGCCATGAATAGACTCAAATGGCTCTAATATCAATAGGATATAGGAAGTAATAATAATAGATGTTAGCACAAACAACTTTAGAAAAATGAATCATGTTACTAGAGATAAATGATAGGAAGTCTTCAGTGTTTCTTGATCACTCAAGTGTACTATCAAGGTTTTTACAAAGTTTCATTTGAAAACTAGATTTTTAGTAGGTTGTCATCTTAATACACAAAGAATACTTAGTGTTGTATCAGCCTCCGTAAATGTTACTGTACTTTATTGTAATAACATGATTCATGATTTTTCCAGTGTTTTTGATAGACATAAGACTAATATTAAACATAATTCCTAAAAATATTATAGAAATAAAATTGGTAATTTTGTAAACTTTAACATTTTCAGAAGACAGTAGAATTAATCGAAATGGACTCACCACTCTCCATTTAGTGCCAAATACCTAATACACATCTCATCCTTTAAATTTTTTTTTACATCTTATTGCATTTAACTGCTAGCATGTTATGTCCCTTGCTCCTAGAGTAGCAATTGTCCATCTATCACGTGGATAGGTAACATTAGTATGTAGAATGAATGAGAAAAATAATTCAATGGCTATATAATCCTATTAGAATAGCTACAATATTTCTGAATTGAAGCAAGAGGCTGTTCAGAAACTATAGGGCCAAAATTTGGCATGATGGGTAGAAAACTAGTGATGTTTTTGTTTTAAACAAGCCCTCGTCATCAGAATCACTATACATTATAAAGGTGAAAATAAACGATGATAAGAAAATGGCAGACCAACTTTCAAAGTTTTGAAAGTCTTTTGCTGTGATTCTGTGATACAGTTCAAACACCATATTTTGTTGACAACTTCCTGATTGATATTAGAAGCACAGATATAGAGCAGTTTTAGCCAAGCAACCATGACATACACTGTAGATTTGGAATGAATGCTATTAAGATAACATGTCTTTCTCTCTCAAGTGGCAGCTGACCATGTGTATCATGTCTTCTACTTTATCGTGGAGAATGATTAAGTGTGATCAGCCCAACAATGTTGATGGGCATTGATCTGTTTCAGAAATGAATTAACTCAGAGTTTCAAGGACTGAGAACTGACTTCAGGCTTTCCCTTTTAAAATGATGATATCTCATTTTCTTAGTTCAGAGACAAGGAAAAAAAGTGGAAATTGAGAGAAACAAGGTATAAACTCAAATAATCTGAATTAAGTCTGAAGGAGAATTTTTGCTTTTTCCTGTATTGTATTTATCAGATGATAATCTTATAGTGAAAGTTCATGTTTTCCAATGAGTGAGACTTAGGACAAAAATATGGATTGTTAATTTGGAAGATGACTAGAAAATTATCCCTGTTATTAATAGTTTTTCTATTTTACCCTCTTTCCCCAATGTAACTGAGGAAAATATTACTTTCATAAAATACGATAGTGAACAGAGCCTGGAATTTTAGTCTTATAACTACTTTCAGATGGAGGTATACAAATTATATTTCAAAATGTTAAAAGTAATGTGAGTAAAAATTGGACTTTGAATATTTGACTGCAGTGTTATAACTTCCTCTTGGTGGTTTGTTTCTAATTTTAGGGGCTGTGGGGGAAAGACTAACTGCATGTGCATGTAATTTTCCAATATTGGCTCCATTTGTTTAGAAGACCTAATGGTTTTATTTTCAGGCTTAATGCCCCTGAGATTCCCGAATAATTTCAAATTCCATCAGAAATACCCCTACCTTCAAAAGCATGTCTAATGGATTCATTTCTTTTGATTTGTAGAGTGGCAGGGTAAATAAAATTAATATTTACCACAGATATTGCAAAACACCTTTATTAAGCCAATTACTAAGAATGGTTTTAATGGATAATGTTTGGGCACTCATGGTATCCATGTATTTCCCTCACGACACTGTTGGAACTATAGTGTGGTGACTGCACAAAAGTCTTAGTATGTCTCAATTGTTTAGCACATCTAGTCAAGTAGAATGGCTTGTGAGTGGCGAGAAGGATGATGAACGATCAAAATAGATAATCAAGAAGATGCCTAAACTTTAAAGATAGGGGGCAATTACTATAAACGCTGAAAGCTACTAAAAGCAGTATATAATAAAACATATTCTGGAGACATAGAAAAAAAACACATTTAAAGGCAAATGAAGAGAACAAAAATGGCAAAATAGTGAGCAAACTAAATAACTTAAAATTTAGGTATGTTTGTGAGTCAATGAATCTCTTCCCATTATGAAAAAAAACCAAATGTCTATGTGTATCAAGTTATATTAGATTAAAAAGTTCTTAGAGTTTAGGAATTAGTTTTATTTTTTTTTCAAAGTTGTGTACACTTCTTCGCATAATTCTTTATCATTCACTTACATTGCAGATCTGTTTTATTCAGTATACTGGATTAAGCACACGTGTCTCGTGAATATTATCAGAGATCTGATTAAACTCGTCAATAAATTTTTTGTTAAATACAAATGTTGCATTTATTCCTTTTGAATTTTATTCAGGGAGAAAACTTCAACGAGACTGCTAAATAGACCAGCTTCTTAGAAAACCAAGACATTCCTTGAAATAGAAAGTTATAGACTTCTCCTTTTACAAGTTTCTTGTGTGTCTACATCACCGGGTGTTTTTTTTTTTCTTCATTATTAGAGACAACACTGCCTCAAGTGTAATGTCAGAGGCACCTGTTTGAACCAGGAATGCTTTATCAAAGTCAAGAGGGCCTAATAAGGCTGGATTTTCACTGAGTACCTTTGTTAGTTTCTTGAATGTTAAATCACAAGCTGAATCATTGTTCAATTTTCTTCTTTCCTTTTGTTTTTTTTTTTTTTTGCAAGTCAGGAAATGGCTCTGCAGAGATAAGTTCTGAATTATCCATTAATGTGTCACAATTTATACCCAAATTTGTCTCTTTTCACCTTTCCAAATGAAGCTCATCTTCATTAATGTACTTTTTCTATGAGGTACATGAAATTATCAAAATGTTACAAGAAGATACATGCGTTGGGTGACCCACAAAGCATCATCAGTATGTAGCAGCATTACTGCAAAGAACAAATGTAATAGCTACATCATAACACCAAGGACAGAGAGCATCTAATTTGTGCGCTTCTGGGCTGTTAGGGGATTTGTGACTTCATGTACCAATTTGTTCAAATAGACTGTAAGCATATGTTTGGGTTCCCACAGATACTTCAGCAACTCTTTTCCGAGATACAGTTGAAAAGGTCACGTCCTATTTTGCTGTCACTGCACTTTAAACTTTATAATCTTTCTTTAGCATGCTGACTATCCATTTGGATGTTGGCTGCCTGGTTTCTCAATGAATCCTCTGTTCAAAATGTCTGTTGCCAAAACTGAATGCAGTCTATGTGGTTTGCAGTATTATCTACAGAAATCCACTAGTGACACTTAAAGGTGTCATCTGAGCAGAGGGAAGGCAGCATACTGGCATTTACTCCCCAAAGAAACATCTTAGGAGAGAAGTGGTTAGCGTTTTTGAAATATTGTTTGCATCTTAGTGCTTGCCTTTTTATTTTTATTTTTTTGACTCTAAAAGCCATAGCTAGGATTTTATTTTGTTGGTTTTGGTTATTTTTTAATTGTTGTTGTTGTTTTGTGTTTTTTTAACTAGCTTCTTTTTTTTAATTAAAGTTTATTGGGGTGACAATTGTTACATAGTAAAGTTACATAGATTTAAGGTGTACAATTCTGTAATACATTATTTATAAATCCTATTGTGTTCACCACCCAGAGTCAGTCCTCCTTCCATCACCATATATTTGATCCCCTTTACTCTCATCTACCACCCTCCTCCCCACTTACCCTCTGGTAACCACTAAACTATTGTCTGTGTCTATGAGTTTTTGTTTCTCATTTGTTTGTTTTGTCTTTTGTTGTTTTTGATTTATATACCACATATCAGTGAAATCATATGGTTCTCTGCTTTTTCTGTCTGACTTATTTCACTTAGCATTATATTTTAACATACCCTCCCACCAAAAAAAAAAAAAAATACAAAAGCAATAAAGAGAGATCTACAGCTTCTGTAATGAAGCTTCAATGAGGAGCAATTAATTTCTTCCTGCAAAAAGAAACAGTCGAGAAATGATAATAGTCACAGTTCAGACACTGCAGTGAGCTAAGGATCAAAGTTGTAGGTACTTTGAGCAAAGCAGTGCTCTTCTTGAATGACCCGACCTCCAGTGTTAAGAGCAGAGTAGCTTCTTGATTATGGTTTGTTCTCAGTGGGTATGGGAGAAGTAAGGCCACATATAGCTTATCCTAAGCTGCACTGTCTGGAGGGGATCGCTCTCAAACTCACAAGTCCCTGTTTGGTGCTGGCTGTTGGTTCTCAATGTAGGCCCCAGTAGCCCTAACCTTGTTCCCCAGGAGCCATTTTTAAAGTCTTGGAAACTTAATTTTTCCAAAAGACAGAATCAATTGTAGCTTCCCAGAGCAACCAAACTTGCTTCTCAGATATACCCAGAAATAAACAGTCTTTATCTGAGTCCTGGAATACCCTAGAGTGATGCTGGGAGTTAGGCACACCAGAGGCAAATCTGGTGGTTTATTACGTGCTCATTTGCAGACCCATCTCATGAGGTCCCCACAGTTTTCCTTGGCATATGTGGAGGGACCTGCAGATTTGAATTTCTTTCAAATTCAGAGCCTAAAGGAGCCTGGGGTTACTCAGAAGTATGTAATAAACAGCAAAATAATTTGTGAGCTAATCATTACACGTTTTTTCTTAACTACTGAGTTTCTGGAGTGATGAAGGAGGAAGAATGAGTTAAGTCATGTATGTAGTTAGCTCTGATCACTACAGATGGTGTTCTATAGTATAAGAACAACCCTCTGACAAGGCAAAATCAGCATCTTTCAGAGAGGAAGGAGGTGAGATGTCCGAACCTAGCAAAGCCTACTTATTGTGCCTTTAGCTTGTTTTCGTTGTCTGAACCTTCATTTTGTTCAGTCTTAGCACTGGCCTAAGCCATCAGCTACCATTTTCCCCTTGAAGGCTTCCTTTTTTTATAGGTCGGGGTGAGTAACAGCAGGTGACCTCCTGATTCTAAACTTTTTACTCATTCTTCCTTACCTGTTTATTCCTTAGCCTGGAAGTTAATTTTTGTAATTTGGCATTAAACTCCTCATACGAGTGATTCACTTGGGGTCCATGGACCACTCATGAGTTCATGGACAGAACTGTGCTTTCAGGTAGTTGGTTCTCATCTTAGTCCTATGAATTTTATTTAACACATTTATAAACATGATTTTTTCTAAGCATGATTCAGTTGGCTTCACCAGGCTACCCAAGGTATTCCTGGTCCAGGAAAAATTGTCTCCTCTTCCTCACAATGGGACTGCTGCCTCCTGCTTCAGTCGCTCCACGTGCGTCCTTCCATCTCAATCAATTTCATTCCTCTGTGTCTTTGTGAACACAGGTCTGTAGCCGAAATGACATTTCCATTGTCCAAGGTGGAGTGCAAATTCCACCAAAACACCTATTTCTTGGTTTTGTACTTATTTTGTTTTCTTACCAGTTGTTTTTATATTACTCTTTTCAGCAATATTATGAAGTCCTTATGTCCAGGATTATGTGTAATTCATCTTTCTATTATGGTCATAGTTTGGCAGGGCCTAAGTGCTCCATCAAAATTGATGAATATTTTAATGATTAATCATCTTGTAGTAATACAAAAACCTGATTTTCCTTTCTTTGTTAGAGGATCAGTGTCCCTTTAGCTACTAGCTTCACTGTGAGCTAGGTTGTGTTTATGGGGGCCCCTGAAGGTTCCCAGAAAGCCTAAGCCAGATAAACAAGATAGAGAAGGAAAAATGGCTTAGGAGAAGGGGGACAAAAGATAAAGAGAAGTAGGAAAGAGAAGAAAAAAAAAAAAGAGAAAGAAATTATGAAGTGGAGGAATGCCTTGCTCTCTGCCTCACAGACATAGATAAGTTGCCTCTACCAGGTCTCACACAGAGGGTTCTGACTTCAGAGACCTTTCCCTATTGTTTATATTTGTTTCAATGTCATGCATTCTTTAAAAACTCAAAAACAAACAAATAAGCCAACAAACAAAAACCGCTGTGGGCTTCTAAGGATCTCTACAGAACATCAGATAAAAAGATGAGATATACTATCCTATATTTAAAAAGGCTCCAAAGTAAATATCATTAAGAGTATTGTGTGGTTCATACCATCCTTTCTCACTGATATGCCCCTACATCTCAGTATAGAGGGACCATGAAATCCTTTGTCAGCTATGTCTGGATCTGGTTTTACCGAGAGACTGGATGGCAATTTTGACATAATCTGGACATTGACACAAAGCTGTTTTGCCCCCTAAATATTCAGTCTTCACTCCAATCTGATATTATGCCAATCATAGTATATAATGATTGATGATTCCTTCAGGTCTCTCTGAGTCACCTGCTAATACATATATATACTTGCAAGATGTACAGTAATAGCTCCATGGACTCCTCTTGCCACACTTTTTAACACTTGCGGCTATTCAGACAAATTCTATAGAATATTTGGCTGTTGTTAGAAGCCTTGGGTGAGGAGGTCCAGAGATAGAAGAGAGGCTGTTGAGGAGAACTCAATCCCATGTTTGAAAAACTTTAGAAAACCAAGTGATATTGTATGTCATCTGAAGTGATACGGAATAAGATATTGGAAAAGGTGGGCAAGCACTGAAGGATCATTATCTTCAATTTCCCCTTAAAGCTTACACAAAGTATGGATGATGCTGAGATCTATGACTTTGGAAATTGTAAACAACTCTTTTTAAGTTAAATTGGAAGGGAAAAATAAGATATTTCGCTTTTCTTTCTTTTTATGTGATGGCAGGGGTGGAAAGGAGTCACTTGTGAAATTCAGTAGGCCTGATTGATAAAAGGCAATGGTTGCAGTTCATGTGGGCAAGGTCTACTTGTGAACCCTGGACGTGAACAACAGCTGAGGTTTGAATTTCAGCTTCACCTCAGTGTTTCCTCATTGTAATTGGACACAACAGACCTGTGAGTGTGAGTGTTTAAAAGAGCTGGTGGCATTTTCACAATCACGCTCAATCGACATTCCAATTTGTAAAACTCCCATTGTTACCAGGAATACTTCTCCACATGCTCAGGTCTTCCTGCTCCACACGCTCAACAGGAGATGATGAAGTTTTCCTGAAGACTGTTCTACTTTATCATTTATCAATGTTTCCTAATCTTGAGGTAGTATTTTCCTTCTATTTCTCTATCCCAGAATTTCTCAAAGTTGGTTTTTTGGACTGGATAATTATTGGTTGTGGGGGGGCCCTTCTGTGTATTGTAAGATGTTTTAGCAGCTTCCCTAACCTCTACCTTCTTACTAGATGCCAGCAGCAGCTTCCCCAGTTGTGACAACGAAAAATGTCTCCAGACACTCAAATATACCCCATGGCATGGGCGGGGTCAGAATCATTCTCAGTTAAGAATCACTGCTCTACTCCTTTCATAACAAATTAATTTAGGAAAGTCTCCCTTCTGCTGTATTTGCTGATAAGGTACTCACTAGTTTTTCATTTATTCATTTAAAGTATATTTATTGCATAGCTGCTTTATATATACAAGTAAACAAATACTAGTCTAGCTGTTTGCTAGATTCTACAAAATATTCCATGATCTTTTTACAGATTTATTGGGCAATTTTCTCTGTAACAAAATTCTGAAATAGTTCATGTTCCTTAGTTACTCTGAAATTTGATCAATTAGGATAGTCATTAAAATAATTGCAATTATTGCTTAGGGCTGGGTTTCAAACGACCTGGAGTTATGAAAAGTTGGGGAAAGCAAAAGCCATTGCATGGTCAATGAGTCTTAGTCCCTCACTGAGTCTACGTGTCGAAGATACCAAGAGATTGGAATGAAGACTCAAAACTGGAGGGTATCTGTCATGATACTGCCTCTGAGTTGTTTAGAGATTAGCAAATTGATATTGCTTTTTGCTGGCACCTCAGATGCTGGTACACTCTGAGCCCATATATGAAATGACTATGAATTTTTATAATGAGCCAAGACAGCTGAGACTTGGTGGGTGGACTGTTCAAAACTGTGTTTGGATCCATTATCAGGGTGTTTCGATAGACGGGGCCCTAGGATATGACACACAAAACCAGCAGGCCCAGCAAGCACACCACATCTCTTAAACTGAAGCCTGCGGTACAAAAATAAAAGTGTGAATGAATTAGTCTTTTGGGGACTAAGCTCCAAGTTGAAATGCATAGAAATTAGAACAAGTAGCAACTTTCTAAATTGTTTTTTTACGCTTCATGCCATTCTTTAGTCTATATTTTTAGTGCTTCCACCTATTAACTTCATTCTCTCCCCTGCTATTTCTAATACATCTCCAGTGATGTATTTTCAACAAGAATTCAATTACCTGGAGAGGCAGATGTGCTAAGTGGCAATTTGAGAATTATTATTATTTTTTTTCCAAGTTGATTTCAAAGCTGACTCATGCTTCTAGCTGTGGTACTGTCAGGAGAGAATCACTGTCAACAAGCTGTTAAAAATGAAGCCTAGTAATGAGGGAGAATAGATGGAACATGAAGTGAAATCTTCTTGTTCTTACCAATTGCCTCATTTAATTGGCACTGTTTTATTGAATTTTTAATAGAATGAAATGAGATTTTAATGTAATCTCATTGAGTTTAGATCTAATTCAATGTATTAATTTATTATGAATCTTTCCTCATTAATTTGGTTTGTATGAAGTTAGGCAGTGCAAAGTTTCCCAGATTTCCAGTTATTTGTAAACTCTTAAAATTTTCTCCTGAGGAGTTTTGTTATTTGTAATAATGCCAAAAGCCAAGTGAAAGTTGTCAGTGGTATTTTGTTTACTGTTGCCATGGTTAAGGTTCTGTGAGTTGTAAGATAGTGCCTGTTTGTATTTGCTAAATTTTCTTAAACTTGGAGATTGAGCTTCAATCATATTAACCCTTTAAAATGATAGAACATTGGCAATAACTGTATAATTCTGTGATATGCCTAACAATTGAAAAAAGTATCAGGTTTCATTTAATGATGTTACCTAAAGTGAGCCTCATTTCAAGTCATATACTGAATTTGAGTCACATAATATAACTATTTTTAAGGAGAAACTGTAGATTTCCCTGAAAAAATGTTGAGGGTGCTTTTGTTTACTAACAACTTGCTGGTTATTTTAATCCAATGTATTTAGGGAATTGGCATCAGACTTCTCAAATAGGGCACTCAATGAACTGCAGATATGTTAAGTCCCCACTATTCTAAAAAGAGGATGACAAAACCTGAAAGACATTTTGAGTTGCCCAGAAGAAAAGTGACAGAAAAATCAACTAATTTATTGGCATTTGTGAATAGAAGAGCTTTTAGTAAAATTCACAGTGGTTCATGTGTCTATAATTTTCTAAAGTGTTTATCTATAAATACCTTTAAAATGACATAAATATTATATATTTATTATTGAAATGGTATAACCTAGTGAAATAAATAAAAAATTAAACTCAAAGAATCCTGTTAATATTTTGTTGTATAATCATACAGACATATCTATGTGTTTCATATAACATGGGGAAAATTGTCCATAATATTTTGTAATGATTTTACACTCAATGATAGTATCACTAGGAATATCTTTTTTTGGTGGCTGCAGAAAATTTTTTTGTGTGGTTCTACTAAGATGTATTTAATCAATCCTTGGTGTTGGTCATTTAGTTTACTTTACATATCTTTGCTGCTATATGCTGTGATCAACACTTTGCACATAAAGTTTTGTGTTCTTCTTCATCCCAATCTTAGGATAAATTTCTAGAATGAAAGTGAATTCATATTGCTAAATAAATGACTTACTGAGAACTTCAAAATCTCACACATAGCTGATTTCAACTCTTCCTACTGTAGTTCGGTCAATGAAATACTATTTCAATAGATACTTAAAAGAAGAGATGCTTATTTAAGGGCAGATAGACAAAAAGGAATGAAGACGAGAATGAAGTATTCTTTTATTCCTGAATCCAGAACAGAAGCCCCTCACACGTCTAGACATGTCCACTAGGGTGGATTTTACTTATGGAGGGTCTAGTAGCAATGGTTGCCTTGAACCTTGGCTAAGCAACATTGTCTTTATTATCCCTGTTCATGGAAGAGAAAGAATACTACTGGGTCTTCGCAGGTCATATTGTCACTGTGGCCTTCATACTCAGATGAATTATAGGTCTTACCCTACTGTATTAATTTCCTGTGGTGGCACAACAATGTTATCACTGAATTTAGTGGCTTAAAACAAAAACAATTTATTCTCATAGTTCTAGAGGCCAGGTGTTTAAAATCTAGGTGTTGGTAGCGCTATACTTACTAGAGAATACTTCCTTGCCTCTTTTCATTTCTTGTGGCTCTAAGCCTTCCTGGCTTCCTTGGTTTGTGGCTGTTTCACTCTAACCTCTACCTTTGTGACCATGTTCCCTCCTCCTCTTCTCTGTGTCTCTTACAAGAATACTGTGATTAGATTTAGGGTCACCCATGTAATCCAGAATGAGCTCACTGCAAGATCCTTAACTTAATTATGATACATCTGCAAAGACTCTTTTCCAAATAAGGTAACCTTCACAAGCTTTGAGGATTAAGGCATGGCTGCTGTATCTTTTGGGGAATGCTATGGGATTGACTTCTCTCTACCTATGAAAGTCCTAGATGGCATCTTCCAAAGGAAGGCTGTTTCATCTACATTGAGAGTTTGTTGTTTAATGTAGGCACGTTTATTAATTATCCTTGCTGTATCTTCTGGGTAACTTGCTGCAGCTTCTATATCAGCATTTCTTGCTTCACCTTGTACTTTTATGTTATGGAGATGGCTTCTTTCCTTAAACCCATGAACCAAACTCTGCTAGCTTCCAACTTCTGCTGCTTCCTCACCTCTCCCAGCCTTGGTAGAATTGAAGAGAGTTAGGGCTTTGCTCTGGATTAGGTTTTGGTTTAAGGGAATATTGTGACTGGTTTGATCTTGTATCCAAACCACCAAAACTTTCTCTATGTCAGCAATAAGGATGTTTCGCTTTCTTATAGTCATATGTTTGCTGGAGTAGCGCTTTTATTTTCCTTGAAGAATGTTTTGTTAGCATACAGAACTTGACTAACTGGTGCAAGAGGCCTAACTTTTGTCCTATTTTGGCTTTTGATGTGCCTTCCTTACCAAGCTTAATCCTTTCTAGTTTTTGATTTAAAGTGTGAGATGTGTGACTCTTCCTTTCCCTGAACACTTAGAGGCCATTGTTGGGTTACTAATTAGCCTAATTTCCACATTGTTGTGTCTCAGGGAATAGGGAGGCCTGAAGAAAAGGAGAAAGTTGGGGGAATGACTGGCTGGTGGAGCAGTCAGAACACAAAATATTTATCAATTAAATTGTCTGTCTTATATGGGTATGGTTCGTGGTGCCTAAAACAATTACGATAGTAACACCAGAGTTCACTGATCACAGATTCCCATAACAAATACAATAACAATGAAAAATTTGAAATATTGTGGAAATTACTGAAATGTGACACAGAGACAGGAAGTGAGCAAATGCTGTTAGAAAAATGGCAATGATAGATTTTCTCAATACAGTGTTACCATAAAACTCCAATTTATAAAAAAAACTAATATCTGCAAAACTCAATAAAGCAAAGTGCAATAAAATGTGGAATGCCTATATATTACATTCTACCACCTCTTTAGAGTTATTCAATCAAAGAATATCAGATGTAATAGGAAAGCATAGCTAGCTTTCCCAAGCCTATTCACCCTCTCTTCAAAGGCACCACACAGAGAGTTTGCCACTGGAATCTCCAATTCATGATGAGGTTTGGCATAATGAAGTTTGCTAATCTTGTTTTGTACATTTTACTTTTATCCCTTACTTATATTCAGAAAAAAATCATAATTCTGAGTAATGGTAAAAAGCTTGAAAAATGCAGCAATATGGTACTAATATGTAATAGAGTAAATGCCTTTTTTAATATCAAGAGAATGTTGCAAGTGTATTTGAGGAGTTGTAGCAGTCAGGAAGCTTTTGGCTTGAAGTAATAGAAAGCCTAATGGGAAGAGCATTAAACAAAGAAAATGTGTTAGCTACATATCAAGGAAATGAAAAGTAGGCAGGTCCTGGGTTGGATAAATCAGTGACCCACTCTGCATTAGGCTTTCTTTTTTTTTCACTCTGACAGCCTCAGAGTCCTTAAACTTGTCCCCTCAGGCCTATAAGATGGCTGTGGCTGCTTCAAGCATCATGTCCTCTCCACAGCCTCCAAAACACAGGGAAGTGGACATATCCCTTTCTGGGAGTGAAGAAAATTTTGTAGAGGTCCCCTGGAGATTACCCGTTACACATCCTCGGGGTTAATCTGTATCACAAATTCCTTGACCCACGCCTTGGTGAAGGGGTGGATATCTGCCATTGATTAGACTCATTGAGATGTACCACGCTTACCTGGGGAAGGACGAAGCCTTCTCTTCTGTGTAAGGTCTGCTGATTACTGCACTATATCTGTGAGAAATCAATGTCTGCATGTGCACTTGTGAGTGTGTGGGTGTGTGTGTATGTGTGTGTGTGTTTATGTGATATGAGGGCATTAGGCAATCAATATTGTTTTGTGTGGAGGTTACCTTTCATGTTGACTAGAGATACTGAGTAAGTCTGGCTGGATAGCCACTCTGTCATCAGTGGCACTTTGCTGACGACTGCTTCTTCAGCCCGAAGTAAGAGACCATAAGTAGAGCAGAAATTAGAGTCTACTAAGCTATATTCTATTGGGAATGGCTGCACCCAGTGATGTACTAAAAAATGTTTAACAATTATCTCTCTGGAAAAAAAAGGCTCTAATTTGTAGCATTTGCTAATTTGCGTTACGTAAATACTCCAATCATGACCCATTTCAAGTTACTAACATGATGTCCTTGAAGGAGGTAGGAAGATACATGCACGATTGGCTGTTGTGAGCTGTACAAGCCCGCTCCAGTATACCAAGCTGCACCTTGAGGCAGTGAGGAGAAATGCTTTTTCTTGAGGGCATGGCTGAGTACAACCTGGAACAGGGTTTCTCACCCTCAGCACAGTTGCCATTTTGGGCTGGCAAATTCTCAGTTGTGCGACTGTTCCATGCATTGTAGGATATTTAGCAGCGTCCCTTGCCTCTACCCACTAGATTCCAGTAGCATGTTGTGACAACTAAAATAGACATTTCTAAATGTCCCCTGTAGACCAAACTGACTCCAGGTAAGAAGCACTGGCCTAGAGGAAGGGAGAACTGGCTCGGTAAGAAAGCCTTGCAATTGTTTGGATGGTTTTGCTAACTTTTGAGGCCAAAGAAAAGGCCCGGTGTTTACTGCGAATCTAAAACTGTTCATCAAATAATGGTCTATGCACAGCCAATGATTTCATATATTTCTGAGTGTGGATTTATGCCTCTTTTCTAGTTGATGTGTGACGGGTGGAGTTCCTGCATTCTGTTTACTATCCAAGGTGGTATTTTAAAAGTTAGTTGAAACATTTTGAACTATGGATTTTCTACAACTGGGTTTGCTCTGCTAGAAACTATGTATTGATCAATTCTCTCATCTCCAGGTATGTAAAACAATTGGCTGATTTAATCTACAAATATAATAAGCCCTTATGTTATTTTCTGGACGAGAACTAAACACTAAATTTAGAGAAAGTTTAGATATATTTTATAGATCTTGGCTAGGGGCTTTAAATGTTGATCAAGATATAAATAGGGTAAATGCTTTGTTGAATTCATTATTTTTATGACTTGGAGGAATGGTATAGAAAGGTTATGATGGGGGAAAAAACAACAACAGCACACAAACTGTGAGAGAATATGGATTTTGTAGTCCTAGCTAGAACACCGACTTCTCCAGAGAAAGTGGTTGCACCAGATCCTGCCATTAACACTTGACTATCTTTACATTTGTGCCACTGGGGCCATCTTTTTTGGTATCCAGTGTGGATACCGTGTTTCCCCGAAAATAAACCTAGCCGGACCATCAGCTCTAATGCGTCTTTTGGAACAAAAATTAATATAAGACCCAGTCTTATTTTACTATAAGACCAGGTATAATATAATATAATGTAATATAATGTAATATAATACCGGGTCTTGTCTTATTTTCGAGGAAACACGGTATGTATCCCCTGGCCAAAGCACTGGGCAAGTCCTGGCTGTGCCATGTCATAGTCACGTGCCCCTACTTCTCTTACCCACACAACTTTGGGCTGACTAGTGTTATTCACAATGGTCAGGGGACTGTTACCAGGTAGTGATAAGTCCAGAAACAAAACTGATGTTTGCATTGGCCTATAAGGATGTGATCTGTTTTAGTAATTATTTTTTATTGTAGTTTATAAAAGGGTTGGTCTACAAGTGATTAGGAAAACAAAACAAAAATCCAGCGAATGGCCTCCTGAATCTGGTTCGTTTTCACAGGCTAGTCTGAGAAGTACAAAACTAGATTGCATAAATCCTAAATATGGCCTATTACTATCTTTAGAATATGGTCTATTTTCACTGTATACAATGTATTTTCATATTTCTGGCTTATGTCACATGGAAGATTCTATGAGAGTAATGGTAAACGTCATGGTTCTTTTGAGGGAGGTAATAAAAATCAGAGGGGGCTGAGTGGCTGGCTGCAGAATAGTGAGAATCCACACCAGGTTCCCACAGGGGGACCTTGGAGCTCATTGGCCTAGTGGGAGATCCAGCCCCCTCAGGTTCCCTGTGTCTATCCTGAACCATTTGTGCTTCCCTTAGGGGTAAAGTGTGAGACTGCTATCTCCACAAGCTGTCTGAGGACATGGAAACCAGGACTAGTACAGAACACACTCACCTGTGTGCTCTGGAAAATACGGTGCTTTTCAGCATCACATTGTGGACTTACATTTCATAGACTATGAGACCAGTCCTACTGTATCCTCTAATTTAAGTGCTAGAATGTATACTAAATACATTTTCATGTTTTTTTTTCATGTTTTCATGTTTTTGCAAAGCTCTGAGACTCATAGCTCCTAATTGTAGATAAAGAAGTATTAAAACGAAGGCGTTTGTTCTGTTGAATATAAAAAAAACTAATTTAAATATGCCCACATGTCTTGTACAAAGGTGACATTGTTCTGAGCACCCTTTTCTCTCAGTCACACAAGGCAAAGTTCCTTCCATGCCTAGTTTTTATATAACAGTGTTGCTATAGATTGAATATTTGTACCCCTGCCCTCCCCCAATTCATATGTTGAAACATAATAATGAATGTAAGGGTATTTGGAGGCAGGTTGGCCTTTGGGAGGTGGGGCTTTGGGGAGATGAATGGAACAATTGCCCTTACAAAAGAAACCCCAGAGGACTTCCTTGCTCCTTATGCCATGTGAGGACACAGAGAAAAGATGGCCATCTGTGAACTAGGAAGCGGTCCCTCAGCAGACACTGAATCTGTCAGTTCCAGAAATGTGAGAAATAAATTTCTGTTGTTTATAAGCCACTCAGTCTGTGGTATTTTGCTACAGAAGTCTGAACAGAATACAACAAATGTCAATCCCAATATCTGGGAATGCGTAGGTGAAAGTTAAGTGTGACAGAGTCTTTGCTGTACTGGATATTGAAAGCAAACTGGTTGACCATGTCCAGCAAGTGAGGATTGCCATAGAGTAGTCAGAATGAGTGTTTGGTTGATTAAGGGCCAGTTGCACATTTTACTTTCTCTTAATATAATTTCAGATATTTGAATATGTAGTAGAAGGAATGATACCATTTTTGATTACTTCTATTTCAGTTATTTTCTGTTAATTTACTATAAAGGCTATATTTATATTTCTAATTCTTTCTTCCAAATGTTGGGCTGATTGAAACTTTCTAGGAAGTCATTGTGGAGAGGAGAAAGAGTGTTAATAAGCCTGAAGTTTGTGTTCTTCTGTGTGTTTGTTTCAATGTACTTATTTAAACTATAAAATATGTTTGTGCAATGTTGTTTCATCTATAACACAGCAGATGCCTAGGTCAATTATTTTGTTAGTCTGGCCTCTTGTTTTCTTTTCATTTGCTTTTCTTTCTTTCTTTTATTCCACTTTTTTTTTTTTTACCTCACATTCTTCCTTTTTAAAGGACATCTTCACTTTATCACCAAAATCAGAACTTTGTTCCCATGTTGTCCCTCTTCCCAACTTTTTCATGATTTCTGGTAGAGACATAAAGTGTAAACTTTGGCCATTTTTATCTTATTTCGCACTTTGTCACTGATGTGCAGTTTGTCGTCAAGTTATATTGTCTCTTCCTTCTTATTTTCAGATGTATTTTGTTTTGTTTTTTACCAATTCCCTATCAAAGTGTGCTGGAAATGGGGCAATAACTGGATTTCTAGCTCCTTTCCTCCAACCTATACTTCATATAGCAGCAAGGATCATCTTCATTCTACTCCTGTACCATCACAGGACATTAGTTCCTATTTGAATCAAATTAACCTTGATTATGAACATCAAGGTCCACCATGATTATGTCCTCTTGTCTCATTACAGACTACCTGTAATGACGTAGTCAAATACTTCTGAAAGGATAAACAAAAACACCAGAAACTTGAAACTCACTTTTTGTTAAAAATTTATTTAGGTTCTAATACTTATATTCATGTAATTACCTTCCAATGTGGTTGGTTTTCTTGGGTGAAGTCATAGCTTGCTCATTTATGGGATTATTGGGCAGTGTGTGTGTGTGTGTGTGTGTGTGTGTGTGTGTTCACAACAGCTGTGCAGTGGGCCCTGAGAGAGTTGATAACCTGACCTCCCAGAGAAGTGGAGTTGGAACAGCCATCCGTGGCAAGTGGCTGACTGAGCCCTGAGCCAGACGGAAGATCTGGGGACTGAGGTCAAGTGCAGGAGCGGGGGTGGCCACAGCTTGAGAGTGGAAATGAAGGTTGCCCAAGATGTGGTACAAGATGGACAAGGGGTCAGGAATCAAAGAAAGAGATAAATCAAGCATCATATCTCAAGAGACTAGGTGCTAAAGAGAAAACCAATTTGAAACAGTGAGACTGTAACTAACGATAGTTGGGCAGAGAGAGCAGGGATGAAAGAGAAGTAGAAAATGAAAACTGGAGATTTTCTGGTATACTAGAACAGGTAGGAAACAGGGATCTTTTTATTATACAATGTAACTGAAACTTGACAGTGCATAGGGAGAGAAAGGACACCGTGCCAGTTCAGATGACTGAGTACTGGGAATTTTAGTTAGGATTTTGTGGTCATATTAGTAGCTGATTTTTAATGAACATATAGGTATGTGCCAGGTATTGGGCAGATATTCATTAAAGGCCTTACTGATGCTGGGAAATATAATTTAAAAACCCACTGACTTCTTTAATATAAATGTGATGGTTTTTTAGCAGTAATTATAATATAACAAAAGTATTTATTTAGCTGTCATTTTATACCAGCATATTCAGACTCTCATTTACAGTGGTAGACTGAAAAAGAGAGCACAATTCTGCAGCTGTCTTACAAAGTGGTGTAATCTATTTTCCCAGCCTTTGACTGTAGACTGAACTCGTGACTTGTTTTGGCTAATAGAATGTGGTAGAAGAGCCTAAGCCTCAAGAGGCCTTGCAGCTTTTGCCTTCTTTTTCTGGGAAAATTGCTGCCTTCCTCTTTCAGGATGAAAGACTATATGGAGAGAAAGGTGGAGCTGTCCTAGCTGAACACATTTCCAGCCAACACTCCAGCTTAGTTCCAAAACATTGTGAGCCTATGAAAGACCAAGAAAGGAACCACTCAACCAAACCAGAGAACTGTGAGAAATAGAAGTCAGTAAGGATTGGGGTGCTTTGTTAGGCAGTATTAGATAACTGACGAACCCACGATTTTGATAAGCCTGCCCTTTGGTGTAGGTACTCCCCCAACACATTGGGACAAATGATAAACAATTTGAGGTCTGAAATAGTACTAAGTGAAGTGGCATGTCATTAAACACCGCTCTGTAGGTCATTTAGGAATTTTTCAATAGTGTAACTGGACAAAAATTGTGCTGTTGCAAAATATTGACTACCACTGATTTTTGTTCAGAGAGAATGTAACATCCTGAAAATACATAGGTTTTACCTAGACGTTAGGTCTTACATTCAAGATGCAGTTGCTTTAGAAAGAATTAGGACGTAGTGTTTCTTCAACTGTTGTACCCTTATAATCTCTTTCTTCAACAGTTTCTTCAACTATTGTACCCTTATAATCAAAAGCAACTGGAGTTCATGTTTAGAAAGCTGGTATCTAGGCTCACCATAAACTGTGCTCAATAATGTGATTTTAAATTTTAGAGTACATTTTCTTGATAATATTCTTTCTAAACATAATGTTTATGGAATCCACTACAATGGCTAATGGAAAATAAATAATAGTAAGTGCGGGCTAGAATGCAGAACAGTTAGGACACTCATACACTGCTCCCCAATTATATTGGTAAAACTCTTTGGCAGTATTTACTAAAGATGAACGTATTGATGGCCAAAGAATTCCAATCCTAGGCATGTTCCCAATAGAAGTGTGTACATGTGTGCAGTAAAAGACATTAACATTAATGTTCATAACAGCCCTATTTGTAATAGCTCCCAACTAGAAAGTACTCAAGGTCTATCAACAGTAGAATGGATAAAAAAGTGGGAATACTATATAGCAATGAGAATGAATGAACTACAAGTACAAGCTACAATATGGATGAATCTTGCAAAGATAATGTTAAATACAAGAAGGAAGCATAAGAATACATACTGTATGAATCCATTTTTTTTAAGTTAAAAAAAGGCAAAAATTTATGGTGTTCAAGAATCAGGATAGTAGTTACCTGCACTGGGAGCTGTGACTGGGAGGGGTCACAGAGAGGCTTCTGGGGTTCTTTGGTTTTGGATCAGGGTATTGATGAGATGGATGTGTTTGCTTTGTCCAAATTCATTAAGCTGTATGACGTGCAACTTGTAAACTTCTCCAGATGATTGTATTACTCGATAAAAAGTTTACATTTACAAAAGAAATGATGGTACATGAAGGATGTATTATATTCCTGTAAACTGCCTCCATGTCTCTCCATAATGTCTCCCTGTATTTCTCTAAATCTTTCAGCATGAACACTTGGAGAGCTAAGAGAAAGAAATACAGGCACACCTCATTTTATTGCACTTCACTTTATCACACTTTGCAGATATTGAATTTCTTTTTTACAAAATGAAGCCTTGTGGCAACCCTGTATCAAGCTAGTCTATAGGTATCATTTTTCCAAAAAGCTCACATGATGTTTAGCATTTTGTAACAAAAATATTTTTAACTAAAATATGTACATTGTTTTCTTAGACATAATACTATTGCACACTTAATAGATTACAATAAAGTGTGAACATGAATTTTATATGCACCGTGAAACCAAAAAGTTCGTTTGAGTTGCTTATGGTAATTCACTTTACTGTGGTCTGGATCCAAACATGCAAAATCTCTGAGGTATGCCTGTATAATACTTTTAATTAAAGATATGTATGCACCAGAATAGACAACATGATATTGAAGGAGAAGAATAAAGTTAGATGACTAACACTGCATGACCTAAAAACTTACTATAAAGCTACAGTAATCAGGTCAGTGTGTTATTGGTGAAAGTATAGACAAACAGATCAGTAGAACAGAATAGAGGACCCAGAAATAGACTCATATAAATACGGAATTGATCTTTAACAAAGGATCAAAGGCAATACAATGGAACAAAGACAGTCTTTTCAACAAAGGTGCTGGAACAACTGGACATCCACATGAAAAAAAAAATGAATCTAGGCACAGATTTTACACCTTTACTCAAAGTAGATTACAAACCTAAATGTAAAATGCAAAAATATTAAGCTCTTTGAAGATAACTTGGGATAAAACCTAGATGCCCTTGGGTAAGGTGATGACTTTTTAGATATAATACCAGATACAGCACCAAAGACATGATCCATGAAAGAGATAATTAATAATCTGGACTTCATTAAAATTAAAAGCTTCTGCACTATGAAAAATAATCTCAAAAGAATGAGAAGACAAGCCACAGATTGGGAGAATATATTTTTAAAAGACACATCTGATAAAAAAGACTTTTATCCAAAATATACAAAGAACTCTCAAAACTCAAAAATGAGAAAACAAACAAGCCAATTGAAAATGGGCCAAAGACCTTAACAAACACATCACCAAAGAAGATATCCAGATGGCAAATAAGCATATGAAAAGATTCTTCACATCATTTGTCATCAGCAAAATGCAAATTAAAGCAACAGTGAGATACCACCGTGTTTCCCTGAAAATAAGACCTAGCCGGACCATCAGCTCTAATGCGTCCTTTGGAGCAAAAATTAATATAAGACTTGGTCTTATTTTAATATAATACAATACCAGGTCTATAACATAACATAATAACAAACATCACATCACATCACATCACATCACATCACATCACATCACATCACAACACAACACAACACAACACAACATAACATAACATAACATAACAATATGATATAATACTGGGTTTTATATAAGACCGGGCCTTATATTAATTTTTGCTCCAAAAGACACATTTGAGCTGATGGTCCGGCTAGGTCTTATTTTTGGGGAAACACGGATTACACACCTGTTAGAATGTCCAAACACTGATAAACCCCAAATGCTGGTGAGGATGTGGAGCAAAGGGAAATTTCATTCATTGGTGGTGTAGTCACTTTGGAAGACAGTTTGGTGGTTGCTCACAAAACTAAACATGCTCTTACCGTGCAGTCCAGCTGTTGTACTCATTAGTATTTACCCAAAGGAGTTGAAAACTTACATCCACAAAAAACTTGCACATGGATGTTTATAGCAGCCTTATTCATGATTGCCAAAACTTGGTAGCAACCAAGATGTCCTTCAGTAGATGAATGGATGAATAAACTGTGATACATCCAGACAATGGAAAAAAACTTGCACATGGATGTTTATAGCAGCCTTATTCATGATTGCCAAAACTTGGTAGCAACCAAGATGTCCTTCAGTAGATGAATGGATGAATAAACTGTGATACATCCAGACAATGGAATACTATTCAGTGCTAAAAAATAAATGAGATGTCAAGCCATGAAAACGAATGGTGAAAACTTAAGAGCATATTACTAAGTGAAAGAAGCCAATCTGTAAGGCGACATACTGTATGATTCCAATTATGTAACATTCTAGAAAAGACAAAACTATGAGACAATAAAAAGATCAGTAGTTTCCAGAGGAGGTGGGAAAAAGGGACCAATAGACAGTGAACAGAGAATTTTTAGAGTAGTGAAAATAGTCTGTATGATACTATAATGGTGAAGGCTCATCATTATAATTTGTCCAAATCCATAGAAGTATATCAAGAGTAAACTTTAATGTTAACTATGGACTTTCAATGATTATGATGTGCCAATTTAGGTTCAGTAATTGTAACAAATGTACCTCTCTGGTGAGGGCTGTTGAAAATGGGGAGGACTATGCATGGGTATATGGGAAATCTCTGCACCTTCCTCTCAATTTTGATGTGGACCTAAAACTTGTCTAAAAAAATAAAGTAATTAAATAATTATATGCAAATATATGTACATATATACACACACATACATACATACATACATGCATATATGTATATATGTATCCCCCCACCATTTACAAAGCAGTTCACAATTACTTTCTAAACAGGAGAGAAATAATATGAAATCTATAACATATTTATTCCAGAACATATTATTTGTGAGAATTGCAATGATGAATTTAATAGTGTCCTGGGGAGTCTTTCTTCTCCCTGATGTCAGCAGACCTTATTTAGTCAGCCTTTCCATCCTCAGGCTCTGGATAAATAGCACTGACAACTGGCCTGCCCCTTCTCCATCAATACTATTCTAAGACTATCTTTTTTCTGCCTGGGGATATTTTTTTTTTTTTGTACTCTCAGAGATTGTCTTTCTGTGTTATTAAAAAACAAATAATGTTGATACAATATGATCACCCCAACTTCATTCTGTGTCTTTGACTTTATCCACAATTCTTTTTCCATTTGCCACTCCTTAAAGGCATTATGTATGACTTCAATTGGCTGTAAATAATTAATCTCAATTATATGTTGAGTTTGGTGTGTAGCTCGTCTGCTCTAATCTATCCATTTCACATATGCCCATTCACAGCAATTTTAAAATTAGTTTTAAACTGTAGAATCATTGATATGGTGGTCTTTTAGGTTAGAACTTACTAGCCACCTTGCATCACTCCATCAATTTACAGTGTATTTATTTTTCTTTTTACCCACAAAACCAGAGAAATTTGCCTGGCCTGGAGTGAGTGAGCAGTGGTGAAGGGTTTCAACACTTGTTGAAGTCTCTCATATGTATTTTTATAGTCTTTATATAAATTATTTTATATAAGCCTCATAGTATCCTGCAAGGAGGATATAAATATCTCATTTTAAAGATGAAAAAAAGTAATTTACCTCAAGCAACTCAGTTTAGATGTGATGGAGCTCAGATTTACCACCCAGTAATGTCCCCAAATTCTATAATTATTCCATCATATCAAGACAGTTAAACTGTATTCTTTCTTTTTTTAAAATCTTTATTTATTTATTTATTTTATTGGGGTGACAATTATTAGTGAAATTACATAGATTTCAGGTGTACAATTCTGTATTACATCATCTATAAATCCCATTGTGTGTTCACCACCCAGAGTCACTTCTCCTTCCATCATCATATATTTGATGCCCCTTACCCTCATCTCCTTCCCCCCACCCCCTTTACCTTCTGGTAACCACTAAACTATTGTCTGTGTCTATGAGTTTTTGTTTCTCATTTGTTTGTCTTGTTCTTTTGTTGTTTTTGGTTTATATACCACATATCAGTGAAATCATAGGGTTCTCTGCTTTTTCTGTCTGACTTATTTCGCTTAGCATTATACTCTCAAGATCCATCCATGTTGTCACAAAAGTTCCTATCATTTTTCCTAACGCCGAATAGTATTCCATTGTGTATATATACCACAACTTCTTTATCCATTCATCTATCAAAGGACATTTTGGTTGTTTCCATGTCTTGGCCACCGTAAACAAAGCTGCAATGAACAATGGAGCACACGTGTCTTTATGTATAAATGATTTCAAATTCTTTGGGTAGATACCCAGGAGAGGGATAGCTCTCTCTATGGTAATATGGTAATTCTATTCGTAATTTTTTGAGGAACCTCCACACTGCCTTCCATAGCGGCTGCACCAGTCTGCATTCCCAACAGTGTATGAGGGTTCCTTTTTCTCCTCAGCCTCTCCAACACTTGTTACTATTTGTCTTGTTGATGATAGCCGTTCTGACTGGGGTGAGGTGATATCTCATTGTGGTTTTTATTTGCATTTCTCTGATGATTAGTGATGTTGAGCATTTTTTTATATGTCTATTTGCCATTTGTATGTCCTCTTTGGAGAAATGTCTCTTCAGTTCCTCTGCCCAATTTTCAATTGGGTTGTTTGTTTTTTTGTTGTTGAGTTTCATGAGTTCCTTGTATATTTTGGATATTAGCCCCTTATTGGAGGCACTGTTTGCAAAAATGTTGTCCCATTCAGTTGGTTGCCTCTTTATTTTGTTGATAGCAGTTTTAAGAGGGAAATTTATATCATTACAGGCCTATCTCAAGAAACTAGAAAAAATCCCAAAGAAATGACCTCATATTACACCTAAAGAACTAGAAAAAATAGAACAAGTGAAACCCAAGGTCAGCAGAAGAAAGGAAATAACAAGAATCCGAGCAGAACTAAATGAAAGAGAACAAAAAGACAATAGAAAAAATTAATGTGACAAAGAGCTGGTTCTTCGAAAAGATTAACAAAATCGACAAACCCTGGGCTAGACTCACTAAGATAAAAACAGAGAAGACATTAATTAACAAAATCAGAAATGAAAAAGGGGAAGTTATCATAGACACCGCAGAAATACAACGGATTATGCAAGAATACTATGAAGGACTATATGCCACCAAATTCAATAACCTAGAAGAAATGGACAAATTCTTAGAAACATATAGCCTTCCAAGGCTGAACCATGAAGAACTGGAAAATCTAAACAGACCGATCACCAGTAACAAAATTGAATCAGTCATCCAAAACCTTCCCAAAAGCAAAAGTCCTTGACCAGATGGCTTCACTAGTGAATTCTACCAAACCTTCAAACAGGATCTAATAGCAATCTTGCTCAAAATCTTCCAAAAAATTGAAGAAGAAACAGTACTCCCTAACTCATTTTATGAGGCCAACATTACCCTGACACCAAAACCTGGTAAGAACAACACAAAAAAAGAAAACTACAGACCAATATCTCTGATGACTACTGATGCAAAAATCCTAAACAAAATTCTAGCAAATCAAATACAACAATGCATTAAAAAGATTATTCATCACGACCAAGTGGGGTTCATCCCCGGGGCACAAGGATGGTTCAACATCTACAAATCCATCAATGTGATACATCACATAAACAAAATAAAGGACAAAAATCATATGATTATATCAATTGATGCAGAAAAAGCATTTGACAAGATACAATATCCATTTATGATTAAAACACTTAATAAAATAGGTGCAGAAGGAAAATATCTTAACATAATAAAGGCCATATATGACAAGCCCTCAGCTAATCTCATAATTAATGGTGAAAAACTGAAACCCTTTGCTCTACGTTCAGGAACATGACAGGGCTGTCCCCTATCACCTCTGCTTTTCAACATAGTGTTGGAAGTCCTTGCCAGAGCAATCAGGCAAGAGAAAGAAATAAAAGTCATCCAAATTGGGATTGAAGAAGTTAAATTATCACTCTTTGCAGATGACATAATGCTATATATAGAAAACCCTAAAGACTCCACCAAAAAGCTGTTAGAAACAATCAACAAATACAGTAAAGCTTCTGGCTACAGAAGCAACGTACGAAAGTCCATTGCATTCCTATATACTAACAATGAAGTCTCAGAAAAAGAAATACAAAAAACAATTCCCTTTGCAATTGCAGCAAAAAGAATAAATTACCTAGGAATAAACTTAACCAAGGTTGTGAAGGATTAATATGCTGAAAACTATAAGACATTTTTGAAAGAAATTGAAGAAGACACAAAGAAATGGAAAGACATTCTGTGCTCATGGATTGGAAGAATCAACATAATTAAAGTGGCCATATTACCCAAAGCAATATACAGATTTAATGCAATCCCCATTAAAATCCCAATGGCATTTTTTAAAGAAATAGAACAAAAAATCATCAGATTTGTTTGGAACCACAAAAGACCCTGAATAGCCAAAGCAATCTTAAGAAAAAAGAACAAAACTGGAGGTATTGCACTCCCTGACTTTAGCTTGTACTACAGGGCTACAATAATCAAAACAGCATGGTAATGGCAGAAAAACAGACACATAGACTAATGGAATAGAATTGAGAATCCCGAAATAAAACCACATAAATATGGACAGATAATTTTTGACAAAGAAGCTAAAAACATACAATGGAGGAACGACAGCCTCTTCAATAAATGGTGCTGGGAGAATTGGATAGCCACGTGCAAAAGAATGAAACCTCACTACTATCTCTCATCATGTACCAAAATTAATTCAAAAAGGATCAAAGACTTAAGCATAAGACCTGGCACAATAAACTGCATAGAAGAAAACATAGGTACTAAACTTATGGACCTTGGGTTCAAAGAGCATTTTATGAATTTGACTCCAAAGGCAGTGGAAGAAAAAGCTAAAATAAACGAATGCGACTATATGAAACTTAAAAGCTTCTGTACAGCAAAATAAACTGTATTCTTTCTCCTATCACTCAGTGACTGAAGGGTGCTGCCCCAGCCTCTTGGGGACTGTGCCAGCAATGTCTGTTTCCAATTAGCTTGCCTCTCAATCCAAACTTTTCCTGAGTGATTAACAGAAATAGATGACTCTGAAGTATTGGAATCTAAGGACTCTGCTGTTGTTAGTTGCTATATGAATAAACAGGTTGCAGATACTCAGGATTTCATAGAGGGGATATTGTCTGGATATCTGGATGAAATTTTAATTAGAGATAAACATATCATTTTTATATTAGATATGTTAAAGAGAAAAAGAAAGATCAGGAAATTGGAAGATACGCCTTTCATGTTATATCATAATAAATATTTTTAGAAAATAGTGGTTTCCTTGTTTAAAAAAATCTCCGACCGTCTATTTAAAATAGTACCCATTTTCTATCTCTTTTCCCTGCTTTATTTTCCTCCTTGTCACTTTTCATGCTCTACTGTACTGTGTGTTATTCACATTTACTTTGTGAATATTATTTCCTAGAATACAAGCTCCATGAAGGTAGATGCCTTGTCTGTCTTGTTCTCTTTGAAACAGTGTCTGACACACAATAAATATTTGTTGATTCAATTAATATGCATTCAACATTTGATGTCTTGTTAGTGTCTGAAAGCTCTGACCAATAGATAATCCTTTTTTCCTCATTTATTAACAGTGTTCTTTCAAGTCAATGTTCGTTTGGGGTTGGGGGGTCTGCTTCAAAATTCATGGGTCAATTGGGGCAATGGGTTGGTGAGCTCAGGCTGCTCCCATAATGCTTACTAGCTAGCATCTGGCCAAGGTGTCTATTAGAGATTTTCCCAAAAATTTCATTTTTCAAGTTTTCAAAAATGAACTGCTGGGTAGTGCTGTGATGAATACTGACATTAATTTGCAAACATTTTAAAGTTATGAGGATAAATACAAGGAAAAACATGTTTTTTAAAATTTATTTTTAATTTTTAGATGGCTGAAACTGAAATAGAAAATTTAGGGGAAATGTAAGTATACCAATAGATGCCAATTTTAGCACCCTTCGAATTATCTTTTTGGTTAATTAAGATCATAAAAGTCTACTGTATATGGTGTGCCAGCCAGGGAAAGAGAAAGAAGCCACACTAGTTAATTTAATAGAGATAATTTAATATAGGGAATTAGAATTAAAAGGGAATCCTGAAGTAATTCAGAGAGAGTAATTGTAGGAGGCAGGTACCACCTCTTGGGCTAAGCAAACAAAGGAAAGAAGTTGGAGTTATCAGAATCCAGAAGCTTGAGGAGAGGTCCTTAGAGATGAGATTCCTATCTCTGAGGAGGTATCTTTGAAGGGGTACATGGAGGCTGGCTCTGGGAGTATGAAAAGAAGCCAGAAATGGGAACCACCATCATTGGTACGTTAACTACTTCTGCTGGGGAGAAGGACCATTTGTGAGCAACTGTCCAGACAGGAAACAAATAGGAAGGAGTAGGTCCCTTCTTTCACCTTCTTCCTTCCAGTCTTTTTCTGGCACCTCCTCTTGGCAAAGCCAACAGGGATCCCGTTGAGAAAGGAAAAATGTTTGTCAAGTTCCAATTTTACGGTGAATTTAAAGTTGAGAAGCAACAACCTATTAACCATAATATATGGCAATCGTCTTGAAATAACATCAATGTAAATTCCTAAATACTTTTAAGATATAATTATCATAACTGAAGAACTAAGCATGTTTTGGATAAATAGAATGGAGAAGACTTATGAAAGATTTCAAGGATGAATTAGGGTGGGGTGAATAAAGAATTACATTTTAGTGAAATATATATTTGATAAAATGACAACAACCAAACAGATTGTGAATTAGAAATAATGGAAACTATATGAAAAATTTCCATGTATTTACTTTTTAGAACTTTTTAAAAAATTTTTAAGACAATTTTGTACTTAGAGAAAAATTGTAGAAGCCATGTAAAACACACCCCTATACTTTTTACTCAGTACACAACTTGTTAATATTTTATCTTATTCTCTTTCTTTCTCACATATATATTTATGCACATATACATACATTTATATATTTACAATATATAATATCTACACATGCTCACAAATGTATATATGATTTATTGTCTGTAATCCAACTCAATGATGAAATGGATGTATCATCATTAATCTTGTGAACAATGGAACCTTCCCTTTTTAGAAGAATCTTCTTTATTTTGTTTTTTTTATGGAATTTTCTCATGACTAGAAATGGGTTATGTTCCTGGATGCAACATTACATAAGTGATTTTGTGTCCTTTTCCGGGTCTCATAGCTGGAGACACACAGTGTCTGTTATTGGTGATGATAATTTTCATCACCCCATAAAGTTATCTAATTTCTTTACTGTAATGTTACTATTTTTTTCTCTTGCAATAAAAACAACAACATATTTATCTATGGAAAAATATTCTAAGAATTTAAGACCATTAATGTATCCTGTACTTCAAAATTTCCCTTGAAATTTAGCATACATGTATGATTTTTGCCAGAACCAAGGATTACTATGGTGGTTGCAAAATGATGGTTTTCTACCTTAAGTTTTCCTCCATATTTAGTAGTCAACACTTGGCATTCTACTGCAAGCAAGTACCCTCCTTCACTTCTCTATTGTCTTATTATTTCTTTATTTAAAACCTATTTATTTTATATATTATTATTTATATAATAATATATATTATTTATATATATATTTATTTATATATATATTATTTATATATATATATTATCTGTATGGGCTCATGGATTCCTATTTTTTCAATGGATTATAATTTATTAACTCCATTCTGACACTATTTACCTGAGATAGCATCAGGTCCCACAGGTTTAGGGTTTAGTCCGAGGATACTGTTCCGACTTCAGATGTCAATTCCAAGCAGTAGATCCCAGGTTACCCACAACTTCTGTCTGATTTGTCTATAGGTTGGGGGTTCCCAAGACTTCTTGTCCCTTGGATTTGATTATTTGCTAGAACATCTCCCATAATTTAGGGAAGCACCTAATTAAGTTTGCCAGTTTATTAAAGGTTATGATAAAGGATACAGATGAACAGCCAGATGAAGAAAGACATAGGTCAAGGTCTGGGAGGCTCCCTAAAGCAGGAGCTTCTGTCCTTGTGGAGTTAGGGTATGTCACTCTCCAGGAACTTGGGTGTGTTCACCAACCTGGAAATTCTGTATACAATACTATTGGAATTTTATAAAGGCTTCCTCATGTAGGCTTGATCAATTAATTCCATTTGCAGCCCCTCTCTCCTTACGAGAGAAGTGAAAATTCCAGGCTGAAAATTCCAAGCTTCTAATCATGGCTTGATTGTTCTGGTGACCAGCCCCCATCCAGTAGACTACCCAGAGCCACCTCATTAGGACAAAAGATGCTCTTAGTGCTGCTATCACTTGGGATTTTACAAGTTTTAGAATCCTAGTTTCAGGGACAGAGATGAAGACCAAATACGTATTTCCTATTATAAATCACAGTATCACAATATACATATTCGTATGTTTATTGTCTTATTTTTGCTTCTTTCTTACACAAATGTAGTATACAACATACATGTCTTGCACCTTTTTCCCCACTCAATATGGGAATCATTAGCATTGTCAGTCTTACATTTTTGGCCTATCTGATGGGTAAGAGATGGTATCTCGGTGTAGTTTCACCTTGCATTTCTCTTATTATGATGGAAGTTGAAAAGCCTTTCCAATTCCATATGCTTTCAGACTATTTTTATATATCTTTGTAAATTAGCTTTTCTTGTCTTAAGTCATTTTCTATAAAATTTCTGGTCATTTTCTCCTAAATTTTAAAATTCTTTGTACCAGAGGAGGATTAGCATTTTATTCTATGATTATTGTGTTACCAATATTTTGTCCTTATTTATTTGTCTTTTGATTTTGTCATACAAAATTTTGTGTTATATAATAAAATTTATCAATATTTTATCACATGGATTTGATTAAGAGATAGAAATTTTTCCCTAGTCCAAGTAATGGGTACAGAGTTTCTATTTGGGGTAATGAAAAAGTTCTGGAGATAAATTGTGGTGATGGCTGCACAACAATGTGAATGTAGATAATGCCACTGAATTGTATACTTAATGGTTAATTTTATATTATATATATATTTTATCACAAAAAAAGGTTAAAATTCACTTGTGTTTCTTTTAGTCCTTGTATAATTTCATTTTTAAGTTTAGCTCTCTGGCTCATGTGGATTTTATTATTGTGTATGGTGTGAGGAATTGATCTAATTGTATCTTTTCCCAAATGACAGTACAGTTGCCACAACACCATTTAGTAAAAAGACTATCTTTGCTCAAGTGATTTGAGTACCATCATTATAATATATCAGATTTTCATAATAGTTGGGTCTCTTTCTTGACTCTTTATTCATCCCATTGGTCTTTTAATACATCATTTTTATACTTCTTTAATTTTATATATTTTATAGTCTATTTTAATATTTGCTAGTTCAATTTTTCATCCTGAAGCCTCCTTTTCTATTTTTATCCTGAGTTTAATCATCAAAGACAAACACAAATATACAAAACTATTACTTTTTTGGCCATTTTCTGTTCTTAGTTCTTTATTGAAATTGTTTTTGTTATTCCTACATGCTAGTATGAGAATATTTAATTCACTTTAGAATCTTGCATTAATGTTATTCAGTTTTGTGAATGTGTGTTTTTAATGAAGGGCAGTTATCAGCAGAAATGGTTTAATTTACTTTTTCTAATTGTTTTACAGTAGTTTTCTATGGATGTGATCTCTTTTTTTTCTGTTCCTTTTGTTTCCATATAAGATTTTCAGTTCCCTATGTTTTCTGTCAGTTCTGCCATCTTCTGTGCAGTTGTCTTAGTGAACAATTGTGAAGGACCAGGCGTGGGTTTGGTGTTCCTTCCTTCTCTTTTGTTTCTGCAGGATACTCACTTTTCCTTTATTTATTGTTATTTTTTTCTTTACTTCACTGACTCATTTCCAAATCGTGCCATCTCTTCTCCTCGTATCTGATTGTCTCTCTGGATGTAATGCTAGACTAGTACTGTGGGTCTTGCAAATTTTCAAGCACCTTCCTCGTCGCTCATGCTGTGAACTATCTGTATTTGGCACTTGTATTGGAGTTCCTTCTCCTTAGTGACATTATCTGTGCTTTATCTAAGCCCATCACTTTGCTCTATTTGTTTGTCGTGAAGGCTTGTGGCATTGGCTGTGCATTGGGACCTCTGATAGAATTATAGCAATTTGAAGATCATAGTGATTAGTTTCTTATTTATGCCAAAAACATAGGTTATGTATGGTTGTATTTGCTCTCCTGTGTATTTTGTGAATTTTTTTTTTTTTTTTTTTTTTTTTTTTTTTTATGGCCGGGGGAGGTGGAGAGGAAGGTTGTGTAGGAGATTGGTAATCAGGAAAAATAAATAAATCCAGAAGTTCAGTTTCCTTTTTTCCCCCTTTTAATCTTGAGATGCCTTTATGGTAATGACAAGGCATTATTGAATGGGTATTGAGGGAAGAGAAAGGGGAATTTGTGGACTGCTATTGGGAAAATGATTCTTCTCTAATCTCTTCTTCCTGGAGCCTATGAATCTCTACTCTCCGAGGCTTGCTTGAATCCAATATTGAAGTTCCAAGTATGTACAGGTGTCTTAACATTCACAATTTACTGAATCTATTTATGTAGCACTGCAAAAGGATCCTATTGTCCTGAAAATGCTTTCTAAGTTCTTTCCAAGAAAGAACAATAGTAACCTGTTATTGATACGTTTTCATGTTTACAGCACTGTAGCAAATCAGTCAAGCCTCAATGGAAAGTCTACTGTTTATACATATGCAAACTCGTGTTTTAAAGTCTTAAGTCTTTCTAATCAGCTTATTTCCATAGAAACTTTTTTCAAATATCCTTTGTAAATATTGTATAAGTTTTTGATGATGCCGTTTTCTGTATCTCTAACTGAAGGGTTTTGGGATTGTATTGTCCTTGGTATCCGTATTTTCTCAGTCACCATGAGCATTTTCTATCCTGTGGTAATTGAATTGGCATTTTAAATTCTCTTTGGCAGGAAGATGGTTTCCTGTTTAGGTCCAGGATGAAAATGGATCTCTCTATAGAGTGACATTTCCTTTGTTTAACAACTAACAACCAGAATCCACTTTCTGCTCAATGTTATACGGGCCACATAAGCAGTACATGAAAACACAAACACAACAAAAAGAGTAAAAGATAATTGATTTTAATAACTGACTCTGGAGTCAGACTGAGTAGTTTCAATCACAGCTTTAGCAGTAACTACCTCTCTGAACTTGGGGAAGTTATTTAACCTCTCTGTGTCTCTCCTATAAAATGAAGATAATTATTACGATTATCTGATGAAGTTATTGGAAAGAATTAAGTGAGTTAATATTGATGAGATGCTGGAAACAGTATCTGGCACTTGATAAACCCTATGTTACTGCTAGTTAAAAATAAACATACAATAAAATACAATTAAGTGAAATGAAATAAAATTAAAGATGATGTATAATCCAATGGGTGAGTAGTAATAGGAAGAGTGAAAGCAAAGGTGAATGGTCATTACTCTCTTTCATCTGTGGAGCTATTCAGTGATGTGATGTGGTGGCAGCTTGGGTTGACTAACACGTATTTATTAAAATCTATTTCTACTCAAATTTTTCATAGAGAACTGTGATGAGAAGGAATTACTGTATCTTAGTGTTCTCATGAAATTATCACATTTTTATAATGGTTTTTAAAGATGTGGACATTAAAAAGCTAATGTCTTAATGTTATACCTGTATGGAGATGTTATGAAACATAAATTAAGCTTTTATGAATAAACTTAAATACCTGAATAAGAATGGAGTTTGATAATGAGACGACTAGCATCTAGAGGATAGTGAGTCTGTTTGCACTTGAAAATGATGCTGAACTTTCTGTTATTGGGTTACTAGAGGGATCTTAATCTGGGTCACAGATGATTTCTGGGGCCATGGAACGTAAGACATTTTTATGTACAAGAGCTTTTGTGTATTTGCACTTTTCTTGGGGAAAGGTCTATCAGAGGATGAAGAGAATTTATATCCCAGCAAAGGTTAAGAATCATTGATACAGAAACTGATTATCTGATTCTCTAGTTACAATTATATGTAAGCATTTCTTTTAAAAGAGGTAATTTATTCATTATTTTAAGATTAGATCATCTAAAAATTACCCATTTTACGTGCCAAAGGAAAATAATCAGGGAAATTAAACATATACTAATTATCCCTACAATGTTCTTTGTTCTTTATTTGCTTTTATTTTTGTCTATTAGGTTGGTGCAAAAGTAATTGTGATTTTTGCAATTATTTTTAACCTTTTAAATTGCAATTACCTTTGCACCAATCTAATATATCACTAGCATTACATTAGTAATGCTAGTAATAGCATTGTTAGCATTATATTATAGCATTATATTATTTTTTTTTAATTTGGAAAGCATCTTTATTCACTACTGTACTACCAGCAGTTGATTTTCAGTTGATTTTTAATAAATCTAAAAGACAATGAATTTAAAGAATTTTAATAAATTAGGTGTTCAGGTACATTAGATTCTCTAAGGATTTCATACAGGGTAACAAATGGGCTATTATATATATTTTTAAAGGGGGACTTTGATAGGATTAGGAACCATTCTGCTATGCTGTATGCAAATGATTTTAATTGGGTAAAAGCTAATGCCTTGGAAACTGTCCTCAGAGACCTTACTGATTTTAAGGCAGGGAAAAAAAAAATACATAGATATTATGTTTGAGGGAGGGATTATAGCTTAGTTTAGAGAAAATAAAGTTCTATAATAAAGGAAGAAAAATGTAGACTCTGGGTCATTTCCTTAATTTCTGTCTCTGTCTCATCTTTCTATCTCTATCTTTCTCTGTGTGTGTGTGTTTCTGTTCTATCATATCTTATCTTTCTTTATATCTTATACAGAGCAATACTTAGGCATATAATATATGTGTTAATTGGTTCATATTCTGCACAATCCCACCCACAATAGGGTTCAATACTACTAACAATGGAAAAGATAATAAGTGAATCTAAATTTAATCCCCTTTTGTTTAAACTAATCTCTTTCTCTAATTAAGGATTGCTCGTTCCATTATTGCTAATGAATCAGGAGACTGTTCTCTTCATCTGTTCAGGAAGCCCTCTATTAAATCATCAATTGAAAATCAAAAGGAAGAATATAGTCTGCTTCCCATTGTTCCCTTGGTGACATTTTGCCTAATGAAAAGGATGTCTGAAATACAAAGGCTGAATGGAGCCTTCTCCATTTAGGGCATACCTCTTAATTCTGGATTGCTTCCTAGCTTTCTTTACATATTTTAAAATCCAAATTTTGTAAAGGTTATGTACCTTAAAATAGTGTATTATAGTTTAGTGGTTACCAGAGGGTAACAGGGGAGTGGAATGGAGAGGTAGATGAAGGTAAAGGAGATCAAATATATGGTGATGGAAGGAGAACTGACTCTGGGTGGTGAACACACAATGGGATTTATAGATGATTTAATACAGAACTGTACAGCTGAAATCTATGTAATTTTACTAACAATTGTCACCCCAATAAACTTTAATAAAAAAAAAAAACTATTACACTAAAAAAAAAAGAATAGTGGATTGTGTAGAGCGGTGGCAGGGAGGGGCTGGCTAAAGGAGGGAATGGAGAGGCTGAAGTTATAAAGAAAGCTTTTTAAAAATATCCATGAATCAACTCTCCCTGAGCATTCATCCCCATCCCACTTGAGATCTGGTTCTTTAAGACAGACTGAGTCTGAGTGTGTGCACTTTGAGAAGCCCCCCTGGATGATTTCTGTGCGATAATTGACCTTTATCCCCAACACAGACACACACACACACACACACACACACACACACACACACACACACACACACGGTGAGGACCTTTGCAAGAGGCACCTACCACACGAGTACAAGTATGCTTTTCCTTGATAGGAACTTGCTTTAAAAAAAAAAGTAACTTTTTATTCTTTAGGATTGTTTGGAACTTCTCTGTTTAAAATCACTTTAAGTAAACTGAGAGCTTTGGAGTCATAATACAAAATATTAAGTGTTAATGTTTCATGTATTGAAACCTTCTGTATACCAGGAACTGAAGGGTGATGGAGGATACAGAGGTGAAGGACAAGCTTTTGCCTTGCAGAGAATCCCAGGCCAGGTACTTAGGGACACTGTATGTCACAGAGCTTAGTAATTGAATGTTGAATTAAACAGAAGCCGTAGCATATATTTGTTGCATGTATTCCTTAACTGAGACTTTCAAATGGCATTTTTAGTCACTTTCAGAAGAATCTAATTTTATATATATATACATATATAAATATATATATGTATATATATATTTATATTTCATGAAAACACTCCGTCACATCATATACCCTGAAACACAGCATCAGTGCAGACAAAAACAAACTGACTTACTAAGGTAAGCTATTGGGGTTGTTATTAAATAGTTCTGTGCCATTGCTCCAAGCTTCACTGAAGAGATGAATGTTTACTAGTCATACTAAGGATAAACATATCTTTCTAGAGATATACAACTACTGTTAGACTCCAAGTACAACACGTTTCTACAGACATGCCATTGAGTCTAGGGCTTAGGAACATTGAAATATACAATAAAAACCAGAAACAATGTTTTTTTGATTATATGCATCCTGAAAAAATTAATAGCTTATTTGGGTCCATTGTGATTGTTAATATATATTTTCACTTTAAAAACACTTATGCTTTCCCTTTGCTGTAATTGGTCGAATGATATACCATAAAGTTAGGATACGAAGGCTTCTAACAGGAAGTCACCTGCAAAAAATTATTCAGAGATGAAAAGCTACAAAAAAAAAAAAGGAAAAGAAAAGAAAAGGAAAAAACAAGCACATTTTCTAAGAAAGAGAGAACCATTAATCTTAATTATTTGGTTTGTTAGAAACAAACATGATGTGCATGGGAAATCTATGCAAAAAATTAAAGATAAAGAGCCATTGAAACAACCAATATGGGTGACATGGTAGGGTCCCTGATGATCAAAATGACCACTTATTGGGGCAATTTGGCTCACCAAGAATAAATTACAACGATGGCTAGGAGATAGGTATCAAACTGCTACATGTTATGGTACAAAGGTGAGATGATATGGAACAGTGGTCTCTCCCACTCTTCTACGTCTTCATGGTTCTCTGTGCTTCTTCCTGGCAAAACATTTATCATAATCGACCACAAAAGACCCTTTTTATAATACCACCTCTCCCTATAAGCTTCTAGGGGCCATGTCTCATTTGACGGTGCATTTATGTTTGCTATTATGGTACTGCATGTGGAAGGCAGACCATAATTGTTGCACGAATAAATCATCTGTATACCTGGAGGAAAATTTAAGCAGAAAAAAAAAGTTTTTGTGGTAAGTCAGGAATCAACAGGAGACAGCTGCTGGAGCTCAGTGTTGGCAAGCCTGCAAAGGCCAGAGGAGAAGGAACCCATGAGAGATAGGAAGCAGCATCTCCTCTTATGACGGGCTTTCATTTGAAATGTGGTTTATTTTTCTGTGTAGGAGTTTGAGGCGTTTCAAAACATAATTTCAAATAAAAATATTTTACACATTGTTTTTCTCTTGGCTTAATGGTTTAAACTACTTTGAATATGTTCATAATCTAAAGCATAATAAATTAAGACCAAAGCGTACCTGTGAAATAAGTCTTGACGTTTTTTCCCTTTTCCTCAGCCAGAGGGGTCTGCTTTTTACCACAGCATATGGTGAGGCCAATGCTCTGTGACCAGAACTGCAGAGTCTGAGCATGGTTGGTGCTTGTGCTGTGGAACCAGAGGAAACCACACAGGTCATGTGGCCCAGTTGCCACAGGATTCTGGGACAAAGTATCACTTGTATAAAACATAATCAAACGTGTTCCACTGTCTTGGTCTTGGGCCAGTAGCTCTACAGGGCACATCAGAAGTATCATTTTGAGAAACGATGTGGCATAAGTTTGGAGTAAGAAAGTATCCTACTCTTAGCTCTATCATTTATTTTCTGGGTGATTTGGGAAAGCTACATCTCTCTGGCTATCAGTTTCCTCTCCTGTAAACTGAGGATATTAGAAATTCTTAGCGGGTTCATATGCACTATGTATCTAAAACCAATGATATAGGCAACACCCAGTATCATCTGGAAATGCACTTACTAGAAACACACAAAGCTCATCTCCTGGTAGCTTCCCAGCCACCCTCGCTAAATTTGTGAGATTGCCTAAACTTGCCACTTAATACTATCAGATTACCTTTTTTATTTTCTCCACAACACTTTCCACCATCTGAAAGCATACTGATTGTATATTTGCTTGCCATTTATTGTCTCTTCTCCTAGTTTCACTTGTTTGGTGAAAACAGTATCTTGTCTCTCATTCTCACTACCATATTCTCAAACCCTAGAAAAGTCCTGGGATATAGTCTGTGTGCTTCTTGTGATAAAAATAAACTTTTTTCTTCATTAAAGAAATGTACTGGAACATAGGAGGCACTCCATAAATGTTTTTTGAATGAATGAATAAATGAACCTGATTGAGATTTTTTTTCTTACTAACCATTTTGAATTTTTTACATATTTCCAGTTATAGTAGTATTTTTTTCTTTTTCTCCAGTTGTAGAAAAACCTCACCAGATAAGATGCCCAATTTAGAATGCTTTGGGCAAGGATAGTAAATACCCCATCTCTATCTGTGGGTGTTCCCTCAGTTTGGACAGAAAAGATGCAGCCAAGGAGATAAAAGAGAAGAAACAAAAGTCTATGTGTACTTACTATTTACCAGTGTAGTAAATTTTTCCAATAGAAAAAGAAAAGACAAAGTTAGTTTAATTGGATCCAGTCTCTTTGAGTTCCATTTCCCTATTTTTCCCTGAAGAAAAGAAAGTGGGAGAAAGGGCCTAGCCAAATGATGATTTAAATTTAGTCAAATATTTCTGGGGGTGCCAAGCCAAGAGGTTGCTGAAGTTTATTTCTCTTTCTTCCTCTGAGGTGAATTTCCAGCTCAGCTCAGACACATGAGGTGGAATGGTAGAGCAATCAGTTATAAAGAAAAAAATACATTTGGTGTCTGCCTCTGTTAGCTGGAGAAATAATTGAAAGCATGAGTGTTGTGTGGTTTCTCTAAAACTTCAAAAGTGTACATAATCACAGAAAGGAGAATGCCATCTGTTTGTTATTAGGGTCATGTTTTATTTTCCTGCCTATACTCTCAATATAGTCAGGGCACTTAGTTTTTTTATATAAAAAATAATTATTATTTATGCTAGATTTAGATTAATGATGAATTTACTCATTTCCCCCTCTCCATTAGTAGTAGAATGGCATTAGATAATAGATTAGAACCATTTGGCAATTAATCACAGGCAAGCACTCTTAGAAATTGTTCATTGACCAAAATAATCGGTAGAAATACTACTCAGAAAAGACAGAATCCATCTTTTGTTTCTCTAATGACATGTTGGCAGGTTGGCAAAGTTTGATAACAATAACTTTCGTGTTCTATGATGCGTAAGGGGTGCATTGTCAAATAGAATTTGGAGGTCATTTGCTATCAGCGTCTATCTGCTTTAGCATCGGTGCAATCCCTGATGTTCGGTGGGGAAGGCATAGAGTGTGCACTCCAGAACTTCAGAACTTGAACCTTAGACCTGGGGAGTGCAGAGATTTGCTCATAGTAATGCAGTGGCTTAGTGACAGAATTGGGCCTGAAACCCAGTTCTTTCGATTGCTAGCCCAGTGACTGTCTGACGGCACCCTTGTACCACGGATTCTGCATTATTCTGCAATGTCTGTATCATTCTTTGCCAGAATAGATGCAGCTCCTATTAATCCATGAGTAGCTTCCCATGCAAATTCCACCAACATGTATTTAGGGCAGACTATGTTCTAGGCTATGTTAGGTAAACTGTCCGATACAGTATTTATTCTATAGGATACTTGATTAGTTGTTTTATGATTTTGAAGTTATATTAAGATCAGCCTACTAATTCTTCATTATTTGCGCACCTAATTAAAGATGTGGTGTATCAATCGTTTGCTATATGAGAATCAGTTATTAGATACCAGCGATACAAAATAAGTAGAAGCCCTTACTTTTAAAGAACGTGTAGATGTGTTATACAGAAAGAATGGGCAGAATGATACTGATTGAAAAAATATCTTTCCTCTCGGACACTGCCTTTTTATTTTTTTAAGTTTTCCTCCCACTTTATAGTCCGTTCTTTCTTAGTCTGCTTCTTGTCTTCCTTCTATTGGTTTCTTAAGTGTTGTGGTTCCTAAGTCCTCTCCTCTATTCTCTTCCTTGATTGTCTCATCCAATCCTACAACTTCTATTATCATCAATAGCAGGGCTTATTCACCTAGGGTCCATGGGTAGACTTCAGGGGCCTGTGACTCCCCTCAAATTATATGCAAAATTGGTATGTATGTCTATGACTTTGATGTGACCCAGACTTCAATGCTCTGTGATGGATGACTCCCAGGTTTGTATCTTTCCCTAGACTTAGATGCCAAGTCTGAACTGACCTCTGGCCCCATCACTTACAGATCTCACAGCTGCTTAAAGCTTAGATGGTACAATGCTTATCACAGTTTTCCATCCCCTTCTAATACCTTCACTACCCCTAGCTTTTGTTTCTCCTTTTGTGTTTGCTGTCATAGTAACTGATACCATCATCCACTAGGTTGTCCAATCCAGACACCAGAGACTTGTCAGATTCTTCACTCTCCCTCACTGCACACATCCACCCTAAGTCCTGAGGGTTCTTTCCCCTAAACATCTCTCATATTCCTCCCCTCCATTTCCAATGACACTGACTCTCCCAGCTGTCATCACTCTTTATTTGGTGTAGCAGCTTCCTGGTGGGTCTTCCTCCAGTCTATCTTCAATCTATTCTCTATATTGAAGCTAGAGTTTGCGTTTTCTAAAATAAAATATGATTTCATCATCACCTCGCTTAAACCTCTTAGTGGATCCTCTGAGTTCCAGAGGTCACCACCACAGTGATTACGCAGCCTTACATAAATTGTTTCACTCCCTCCAACATCATAACTGGCTAATATCACTCATCTCTTTGCCAAGTACTTCTACATCTCCTTAAACTGGACATGCTTTCTTCCATCTTCTGTCCAACCCTCTTCTGCCAACCTTCTTCCACCTCTTTCACCCCCTCCACCTCCTCTCCCCTATAACCCTTTTTGTTCACCAAGCTAACTGCTATTTATTCTTCAGTTCTCACTTCCTTGTAAAGGGTTGACCTAATTTGCTTCAATAGGTAAGTTCTCCCTGCTATATGCTCCCACAGCACCTTCCCTTTCATGATGTCCAGTGTTTACTACACTGTTCTGATTTGTTTGTTCCTTCGTCTCCAATGACTGTGAGCATAACGAGGGCAGGGCTTATATCTGTCATGTTCACTGTTGTATTCCTAGTATCTAGGATAAGGCTCAATACTCAGTAGGTGCTCTGTAAACACTTAGTGAATGAATGAAAAGACAGTTTGTATAGAACAGGCAGTGAAGTGCAGTTAGAGATCTGAGAGGAAGTCAGTTGGTTACAATTGTCACTCAGCGAGTAGGACTTGGGTGGTCCTGAAAAATGGATAGGATGTGGCTTATGCAAGATAAGAAACAGCTGAAAACAAGGGATGGAAAACATAGTATTAAATTCTGGGAAAAGTGTTTGAGATGACTGAGAGATGAAAAAGCAAAGATGTGATCAGTGGGTAGCGGACAGACCAGAGAATGTAGCTTATGGCTGACTTATGTCTGGTGTGGGTGGTGGTTGACATCAGGTAGGAACCATTAGTGAATTGCCTTGAACACTAGGCTGAAGAGGGTACCTACTGATGGAGTTCGAGCAGGAAAAGGAAAAGAGGACAGAGATGGCTAAAGATTGTGGCTCCAGGACATAGTTAGATGGTGAAGAGAGGAGGGAGAGCTACTGAAGGAGACTGAGTAGGGAAGCCCTACAGGTGGTATGTGAAATAGATATTAGAGCAAAGTTTTGGAATGAACGCATGATTAGAGTCAAATTGTACAGGAAGATCAAAGGAAGGAAATATAAGGAAACATTTAGATTTGAGATTCATAATATCTTGCCAGTTTTGAAAAGACACTTTCCAACACTTTGCAAAGTCAGAGTTGCAAGCATTAAAAGTTTTTTGTAAAAGGAAAGGGCAACTATATGGAAGAATATTGCCAAATACATGTTTTATTTTTCTAACATGCAGTTTGGAGTCTGCCATTTCTTTAGAAATGTTATAATCTTGGCTTTTATTATTTAGGTAATGATGAAACAAGGGTTTGTCTGAAAACATATTCTAAAGGCTCTGACGTGTTTACGAATTTAGTGAAAATGTTATTCATATTAGTTGATCTATGTCTCTATCAGTTTATTTTTCTATTCTACCTATCTAATACATGTTCCATCTATTTCTAAAGAATGATTCGAGATGCCTATTATATAATGATTACAAATTATAAATGAATAGTTATGAATAATTACATATTACTCAGAACAGTCTAAAAATGAAAACTAGAGGGTGACAAATTAATTGCATTGGTCGTGAAAATGCACAGCAAGAGATTCTAGTACAAAATCCATCTTTGACAAAGGAGAGAATGACTCAGAGGCTTTGCTGTGGGCTGTCTGGATGGGAGCATCTAATTTTACCAGCTGAAGATAAGGTGGAGCCAGCTGAAGTTGAGGCCAGAAGAGATGAGGTATACTGTACAACTCATGTGCTTCATTCCGACATCAATGACTGGCTCGAGACTTAAACTACATGGCTATGGAAGAAAAAGGATTTTTGGCTAAGTGTTTCACATCTATTCCAGTATCGATACTAAACAAAGAGCAAAGAAATCAATTTGAAGTCTAAAATATTAATACAAAATAGATAGGCTCAATGAGGACAGAGGATGCAGAGTCTGAACACTGAAAGTTCACTAGTGTCCTGCAGTGGGGCATGTTGAATTTAATGCCACTTGGGGCAATAAAAATGAAATGTCCCACCATCTTAAAGGTTTGGGACTTCTAATAGAATAAGTATTTGATTAATGAAACAACATGTACTATAAAGAACAAGGGATCATAAAAAGCTGGTTTTTAATAGCCTAAGTAACTTTTGCAGCTTGAAGTCTTTTATCACCTTGTAAATCACCCCTGGGGAGATATAACCAAAGTGAGACAAGGCAGATTTCCATTACCATACTGTCTACCTTGGGACCTTGGCTCTAGTTCCTCAAACACATTATCTTTGCTAACACTGTATGGTACCTTGCCTTTATTATGGGGAAAGGAGGGTGAGCTCATTGTGGTGGCCCTGCTTTTAGTAAATGTCTGAGAACAAATACACTCCCTCAAGAGGCACCTTCCTTTCCCTTGATGTCTCTATTCTGTAGTGAAGCCTGCCTCTGTTGGTGGAAATTAACAAGCAACCTAGCTGGTATTAACCAGCCAGTGTCCCCCCAAATCTCATGGCTAGCAAGAGCAAACATTAATTTCTCCCATAGTGGTGTTTGGGTTCGCTGCAATAGAGTTCAGGTTGTTTCCTATTCCTTTCATTTCCAGGGCCCAGGTAGAAAAGTGGTAGCACAGGGGCACACTTTCCTCAAGGTGCAGGGAAGGAGCACAGGAAGGTGAATTAAACCTCCAGAGTGCATTTGAAGATCGGGGTGGACAATGTATACTTTTAGGTTTCTCATGTGCCATTGGCTAAAGCAGGTCATATGCTTAAGCTTGAAGTCAGTGGAGGGAGAGAGTGTATTTACATTAGCAAATTTTGGCCAGGATGGAGAGGTAAAGATGAATTGGGATCAAATCATCCCATTAATTATATTGTGGATTATGCATGTAGTTTGGTTAAACAGACACCTAGCTAGAGAGCCTGGATCCTAAGTGATAATCTCTGAGATCAAAGTGGGTGTTCTCATCTGAGGAGATAGATGCTTTGCATGTATCTTACTAAAGTGTCAGGAAAGAATCCCGACTTTCAGAATTTTGACTCATTTAGATTTACAGCCTTAGCCTTAAGCAAAATCTTAGCAAAATAGCTATTGATATGAGAAACTATGCTAAGTAGGATATATATGATTTAATTTAGTTCTCACAACACCAGTGTGAGGTGCGATAAAAGTGAATTGGCATCTTAAGATGACTAACCATATAGCTGGGAGAACTATAGGCAGAGCTGGGCCCTTTGTTAACTCTTTAGTCCTGACTTTCTGTTAAAACTTTGTGGTAACTTCCGGAGGGAGGGATTCATATATAGAGAGAGGTCATCTTGGGAAGGTTCGCGTTTTGCATGCATGCAGCTGGTTGGAGCTCTAGTCAGAGATGTGCATTCTCACACTGCTGTGGTGGTTTTGTTTCTTTTTCTTTTCCCGAATAAACCACTCTTTTGGCAGATTGTCTGGAGAGTTATTTTGGCCAGTCGACAGGAGGTTGTTATTAACCCTGCTTTTTGTGTGATGGAACTGAAGCTTAGAGGCCAAGTTGCACAAAAGGTCATCGTGCTAAGAAATTCAGAGCTGGGATTTGAACCAATGTCTGCCTGCTTGCAAATTACTATGCACTCTGGAAGAAGGTCTCAGGCTTAAATTTAGTGAGCAATTGACACACAAAATAAACTGGTAAATTTTTGTCTCGTGTTCATATCCTTTATATCAGGAATTCTACTTCAAAAGATTTATCTTAAAGAAGATATATTAGAAACTAAAAAAAAATTAAAAGAGTGAATATTAATGTAAACTATGGACTTTGAATGCTACAGATGCCTTGGTGTAGGTTCATGGATTCTAACAACCATACCACTGCAGTGTGGGATGTTGACAGTCACGAGGCTGTTCTTGTGTGGAATCAGAAGGCATATTTTCCACTCAATTTGCTGTGAACCGAAAGGTGTTCAAAAACTAAAGTTAATTAATTTTTTAAAAAGTAGGAAAATGCCATTGTCCACAGAACATAAAAAAAGTTATTTGTATATGGATATTCATGGCAGTGCTATTTGTAATGGAGAAAAATTGAAAATAATCTAAAGGATTAAGCATAAGGGATTTGTTAAGTCATTTGATACATATGTAGACAGCCATAAAATTACTGTTTAAAAGAATGTTTAATAACATTGAAAGTGTGCACGGTGAAGAGCTATAAAACAGTATGCACAGTGCAATCCCAAATGTGCAGAAAGACTACTCAAATATGAAGAGTGAATAATTCTGGGTAATACGCCTTTAGGTGACTCACCTTCACACACCCACTAAATTTGTCGAATGAACATATTTTGCTTTTGTAATTAGGGGCTATACTCTCTCACCAGACCACACTGCCCCCAAATGGCTTTGCAGCCAAACTCAAGCTGGCTCACATTAGTGTACCCACAGGGCACACAGCCTCACATTTTCTGTGATTAATGAAACAATATTAAACCTCTGTGTAAAAGAAGGGGTGAGGTTGTTGATGTGATATGTGTGTTTACCTCGTTGGGTTGTAATGAGCATGTATAGGGAGTACAGGGCTGTGATAACAATATTAGCTCCTATAAGGTTAATGGACATGGAAGATCATGACAATGTTGATATTGCTACGAACAATTCCCCAATTAGGTTAATTGTTGGTGGAAGGGCCAAGTTGGTGAGACTTGCTAGTAGTCATCAGGCCGCTATTAGGGGCAGGATAGTTTGTAGGCCGCAGGCTAGGATTATGGTACGGCTGTGGATACGTTCATAGTTTGAGTTTGCTAGGCAGAACAGTATTGAGGATGTAAGGCCGTGGGCACTTACCAGGGCTGTTGCTCCTATGTAACTCCAGGGTACTTGGATAAGAATAGCTACAATTACTAGTGCTATGTGACTAACAGAGGAGTATGCAATGAGTGATTTTAGGTCTGTTTGGCATAAGCAGATGGAGCTGGTTATGATTATTCCTCACAGGGACAGTATTAGGAATGGGTACGCCATGAAGTCTGTAATGGGTTTGGTAGTGCTGTGATTCCTAGCATGCTGTAGCCTCCTAATTTTAGGACGGTTGCTAGTACTATGGACCCGGCGATTGGTGCTTCTATGTACACTTTTGGTCGTCAGAGGTGTAAGCCGTAGAGTGGCATTTCTACTATAAATGCCATTATGCACGCTAGTCATAGGAAAACGTTACTTCAGGAGGGAGATAGGGGTTGTAGTTGAGAGTAGGAAGTGTAGGGTCCCTGTGATGTTTTGGATATAGATTAGTGCCAGTAGAAGAGGGAGGGATCCTGCTAGTGTATAAAATAGGAAATAAAGTCCTGCGTTTAGTCGTTCTGTCTGGTTTCCCCATAGGGTGATAATGATTAGGGTAGGTAGGAGTGTGGCTTCAAGAGGATATAAAATATAATTAGTTTGGTGGCAGTAAATGTTATAATTAGAAATACTTGTGGAAGGATTAGAATGGTTATGAATAGTTTTTTTTGGTTCAGTGGTTCGTTGGCATAAAGTATGCCTGGCGATGGTTGCACAACAATATGAATATACTTAATACCACTGAACTGTACCCTTAAAATTGGTTAAGATGGTAAGTTTTATGTTATGTGTGTTTTACCTCAATAAAAAAATGATAATAATAAAATATGTCTAATCTATGAAGAAAACACAAGTAATAATCTTCCACTCCCTTGCCCCCTGTTTTGGATGAAAACGTAGATAAGGCAACGGGAATATAATTGTACATTAGGATACTGTGGTACTTAGCACAACACTTATAATTATTTTTTATTTTAAATGGAAAGGATCTCTAAAAGACAGACACCATGGCTCTAAGAAAAACACTGGATTAGGTATTTGATGTGTTTGTCAAAAAGTGATAACACAAAATAAAAAAAAAATGAAAAAAACTCTACGACAAGCACACCACAAAATCCAGAACAGTACCCCTCATTTATGTTTGTGAGGAAAAGGAATATCTTTCTCAGAAGTATGTTCTTCTTAAGGCAGAACAGACAAGAAATGAGAACCATGACTACTAAATACTTGTCAATGTTAAAAATTTTTCTAGCAGGAAAACAGAGACTGAGGCTCTGTAATAATAATTGTACTTATGAAAGCTAACATTTATTGAGTGTATGCTATGTATATCAAGCGTTTTCATACCCAAAGCATGTGTTGGGGCTATTTTGCAGCAACTATTAATAACTTCTCTATTTTGTTGATCCAATTTGTTCAAGTTTGCTTGAACACATTGGATTGTTCTAGATCTGGTTTTCCTTTTTCTATCAAAGGAGTATTTTATAGCTTAATTTAATCTATTGGTCTTTATAAAAACAAAACAAAACATGACCTATTGGATGATCCTAAAGTCATCTAGTCTTTATTATTATAGTGTTTTTTTTTCGTACGTAAGATGGTAATGCCGAGTTCATTTTTGTCTCGAGTGAAATTACTTTCAAGGAGCACCATTAGAGTAAAACAAGAATTTAACTTAGAGTGAATAGACAATAACTGATTTCTAGAATGCTTGCAAACAGTTATTAACTTTTTAATACAATGCTAAAAGCTTTGCTAAACTGATAACAAGTCACTGCATTTATGTAAATATTCTAGGGGCTGACCCATTCACAACTCTTGAGGATACAAAACTATTAATTTATTTAAACCTCTGAAGTTTTGGAAAAGTGTCCTATTATCCAAATATTATAGATCTATACTTATAAAGTACAGACAAAAGGAGACCAAATGAATTTGACAAAGATTTTAGAATGGAGTTTTGACAGTCAAATTTCATATTAATTTAAGTAAGAGCCATCAAATCTAAACAGATAGTAAAATTGTGTTGCTCTTTGCAACAAAGTTGAATAAAGATCAGAAAATTGTTAGTCAAGGAATTATAAAATTTTTTTTTTTTGAATTATAAAATTTGAGAACAAGAATTGTCCTTAATTCACAGGTGAGACACCAGAAGCTCAGAGAGATTAGTGCTTTGTTGAAAGTCACACAATGAGTATTGCTCCATTGACTTCTGACTCTTAGCACGCTGCCTTCTGATAATCACTAGGAAGTAATTTGTGGGAGAAATTTTGAGCTTTTTTGGAAAGATCACTGCTCTTTCATACTTACCTGTGTTGAAAATGCTTTTATTTGAAGAATCTACATTAATTTTCATGGAAATAAAACTGGGAAATCTTCAGAGTTAGTGTTCCATTAAGGAATTAACTGTATCAACTGCTCACCTTACACAGGTAAGCCCTCTACAAGTAAATGAAGGGGTGAGGAGAGAAAAGTATTAAGAAGTAACAAGCAGTATTCTGAAGGGAAAATGAGAAGACATGTTGCTCTTATCTAAAGTAAAATGGATTTTATTAGTAATCGTATTCGCAGCATGAAGAATAGCATAAAAAGAAAATAGCTTTATTTGCTGATGGATAATGGCTCTTCGCTAATCCATATGGTCCCTATTCTGATTATGTACCATATAATCAATGTGCAATATCATTAGCTGTCTCACTTTTTAAAGTTAGAAGGAAAGTGAAAGTCATGACCTCAGCCCTCATCATATTTCTCCTCATTTTTCTTGTCTTTGATAATGAAAAAGTGTGCAACTTCAGAAAAAGAAATGTCCAAAGTGAGTAGCTGAAATCACTGAGTATTTTTCAGCTATCGGGTTTCATCTTCTCAATAGAGAACACATGAGTGATATGGATGTGACTCATATATAATGCCCTCTTTTTTCCTGTTATGTAAACATTCCAAAAACGGAAACAACATTAAAAATTGAACCCAGGAAAGATGCATCGTTATGAATTATGATTTAGCGGCTAAGTCACTGCAGGAGAAAGAGAACCTGTCTCTCTTACCCTGATGGTACTTGTGATAAAATACAGGAGGATGTGGCACCGCTCTCCTTGATAAATTGAGCACTAGAAAAGCCATGAATTTGAAATTATCTAGCACATGATAAATCTGCTGTAATAAATAAAAATCCAATAGTCAGAAGAAGTTAGGAACTCTGTGAAGTAAACTTTGCTTCAAACTCAGCCTCTCTAACTTTGGGAAGGATTCCTGGCTCTCTGAGGACTGTATAATTAGTTCATGATTAGCACCACAAAACCTCTTGCCTGGAAACAAAAAAATCACGGACCATACGAGTTTCACCTCTAAAAATATGCTCAAAAGATTTGTCGAGGTAAACGTGGAGTTAGCTGAAAATTCTTTGTTACTCTCAAGTCGCCAGGGTGGTATGGTCTTCAGTTGACATTCTGAGAAGCTGTTATGCTACATCTTGGAGTATGCACAAGATGTCTTTTATACATGCTTTCAATGTGCCTCCACAAAACCTGCCTTGACCTTCAGACTAAAAGGAATATCATATTTTAAAATAATTGGTAAAATTCTAGAAAGCATCATCAGGAAACCTCAACCCTCCCCAGCTTCATGTATAAGTTTATCAACAATAAAATATATATTAAACTGCCCCAGATTAGCAGGTCATTAATGTTTTTATAACAACAAATGGAGAATAAAAATTTATTTTAATAATTTTTGAACAAACTCCAGGTTTCAGAAGTTTGTTCACAATATATTCTCATTGCTGAAAATGTAATTCTCTTGTAGATTGAATTGAAATTAAATGATATTCCATCTTGTTATAAAAGGATTTCCAATGCCATGGTAAGTTGTTGAATGGACAGTTCAATACCAAGTTACTTCATACTTACCTTTGGCATTACAAAGTTCGTGTCAGTAAAAGTGATAGGCCTGCAGGTAAAGCACACTAGATATGAGAAAAGTGCCATAAAAGTTCAGCAAATAATTTGGAGAAACAAAGTACTGTTATGATATTAAAGATAAGCCTTATATTCATTTAAAATCTTGCTCCTTATCATGTTATTTAATATAGTTATAAAAAAAGGAAGTGTTACTTTTCATAGTTTGATAAATTCCAAAAGCCCCTCCTGTGGGTCTCTTTTACTCCCTCCTCATTTTCCATTGAATTTAATCCTTGGTAATAGACTACCACAGAAATGAACACACTTAGTCATTTATTTCCATCCCTTCCTCTCCTCGCCCCTGCTCAATCTGAGTCTGTGGACTGTGTTCTTTGGCGCAGTTGCAGGATATGACAGGATGAAAAAACACAAGTAAGTTGGTCTCCCTTGATTTTGTTTCTAAATATCTATGAGGTTAGAGAAACAGAGATGACTCCAGGAAACAAAGAGAAGAAAGGGATTAGTTTTCTCTCATCACCAAGACTAGAAAATTCTCACTGGATGGAGTACAGTGGGCTACTGTTAAAATGGTAGTTCTAGAGAGAGAAGACTTGCTTTATGTCTTCCAGGTAGAGCTCTAGGCTGTCTGCAAATCCTAAGAAAGGTTTGTGGAATCTAAGAGCAGAAGAGACCAATATATGGAGAGAGCCATAAAGAGGTGATAGAAAGGAGGTGTCTGCAGAGTGAGTCTGGGCAGACATTGTTACAAACAGAGTCATAAAATGTCCCATGATACTGTGTAGCAAGAAATGTAAGATCAGAGCCTGTGGCTTCACCTGTGGCACAGAAGTAGTCAAGAGATCCATCAACCAGAAGGAGAAGCATGGACAATAACGTGTGAATAGTGGTGACAAGAATGTGTGGAAGAAGATGGAGTTCCTCAACATGATCGCAAATAACTTATCTGATACTGGACTAAACAGATGATGTCTAGGACCACGTGTTTCCCCCATATCATGACTGTCTGGAACTTAGATATAATTTCTAGAAAAGAGAGGGAAGGAGGTTGATTAACACTAATTTTCCCTCATTCCAATGGAATTAGGAGCTCAAAAAAGAATTTAAAACTGAAAAAATAATTCTTTTCCACATTAGTTTGCAGACTGAGTTTATGTCCACTACATATATTCTGACTTTCAATAAGAAGATTAATTCCTTAAGGTTTATCAATATACATATCTGATTGCTTATATGGGAGGCAGCATAGGACATTGGAAAGAGGTTAAATAAGGGAAGCAGAAAAGAACATTTAGTCCCTGTTCTGTTACTTCTCCTCTCTTGGCTTCACTTTTCTCATGTGCAAAATGAGGGACTTGGATGGGATGATCTCTGAGGACCCTTGCAGCTCTGATTATAGGATTCTGTAATTCTATACAATCCTATTTGCCAAATTGTTTGTTAGTGTTACCAGATTTGATGTTGCATGTAAAACACTTGTCTAGGAGCTTAGCACTTAGGTGGTGAATGAATATTAATTCCTTGCTCCATGGCATTTTCTAATGCCACTTGCAAGTTCAAAGATGTGATTCCTAAGACCTAATTCACATAAAGGTCCATTATTTGCTCTTTTTTCCTAAGTTTCAAGTGCAGGTACTGTTCTAGAGAAGCCATGCAATGGGCCAATTTGTCAGCATATTTATTTCCAAGGATGCCTTTTCGGCAGTTCTTTTATCTCTGGTTGAAAGTTCTTTTATCTCTGTGCACTGAATAGGAGTGACGGTTAAAGGGCTTGGATGGTGGCCAGGAAGTTCTGCTTTTTCACTGGTGACACATGAAAAGAAGATTAATAATGGACTCAGGGTAGCACTTGGTTGAATCTGTGACCAGGCTGAAACAGGGTTTTCGGCAACCGTGTTGAGATCAACCCAACTGTCTTTCTATTGGTCTCTTTATTCGGGCACCCAGGCCATTGGATCAATGTACCATTCCAACAGGAGATATGAAATAGTTGAAATGGATTCCTCTGTGCATTCACAGAGATATAGGAAAATGTGAGATCATCCCAGAGTCTGAGCATTTTTTTAAAACAGTGTTTGCAGGTACTGTTGCATAGATTTTGTATCCTGAAGGGATGTGGGATTTTCACTTCGGCTCCATTCCCTCAGGCTACCTCTGTCTGTGTGTCTGAACCTTTTCCTGTTAGAAAGCTTCAGCCAATTACTCCCTAAGGAGACACGATTTTTAATAGGGTGTACCTTTTATGAGTATTTAGCTGGCTGGGGCGGAAAGGGGGGGTAATTTTTTTATGTCTGTGCAACATCCAGTCTCTTATTGTCTCACCATTGTCCTTATCCCTGCACCTCCCACCTGGTTCTGAAGGCCAAGGCCTTCTCATTAGCCTCTTTATCACTCTATTCTTAACGCACTTTTGGTCTTTTACTCACGTATAGGGTTCTGCCCTTGTGCCTGGCCCAGAGTAGATATGGACTCACAAAGATGGTGTTTTAGTTTGGTTCTTTACTTCTTTGACTCAAAATGCCTCAACTAGGAGCCTCAGATAGTTTTTCTCAAAGTATGGTCTGCAGATCACCTGCATCATAGGAAGGCTGGGGTGCCTGTTAAATACAAATTGGAAGGACCCTTCTCCATATCTTGTGATTCAGAATCTCTAGTGGGAGTCCTTGCACTTTTAACAAACACCCTTTTGTGCGTTAAAGTTTAAGAGACACCACCTACTCATCCCATTCTCCTCTGAAATTCCCTTGCTGCTAGCACCTCAACTTACTTATTCTTCTCTTTGGGGGGGAGGGGTCGGGATCGTCTTTTATTCCTCACTGTGAGAAGAAGCTAGGGTCCTTTGCAGAATAGTTCACATGCTTCATTCCAGTAGGCACATACCAGTAAATAAGCACATCATTGTCATTTTACCTCATGCACCCAGCTATGGCCATGAACTTAACATGTCAGAGGATGCAGTTTCTTCCAGTTCTCATCAAAGCACATGCATATACTTCTACCCGAATAGAGTCTATGTGTCAATAGAATCCCCTGTGTCTTTTAACTTGTCACCTGCTAACAACTAACAGCCCACATGAAGAAATGATTGTCAACAAATGCTGAGAGTACCATGCACTTGTACCTGTTTTGAAGGGAGGATGGGCTATTTTATCAGTCTGCCTGCTATGTTTGCTGGTTAAGGAGTTCTTATTGATGATCTGAGTGGCTCCATCTTGTTCTCCTCTCTCTTAGCATTTCCTAGTCACACCACATGACCTGAAGTGACACTTAATGAATTCCAAGGCCATTATTGTTTGTAGTTGCCACTTCAGCTTACTGTATAGCTGTTCCTTCGGTCTCCTGCTATTGTTTGTTTTTGGTACCTGTCCCAGCCGGTGAGGTATTTCTGGTTCTGAGCTGGGAGATTTGGAATTCTGTAATGGTATTGGGAATAGCCCTTAGATACTGCCAAGCCCAAAGGACCAAACTGGGTTGGCAGTTTGGCCAAATTCTGTCTCAGAAAAATATTTTTAAAAGCACAAGCCTACATAGGTATGATTATAAAGGAAATGAATTATGTTCAATAAGTTTATTAAAAGACTCTTAAGAATGTTGTGGGACAGTAATGTATCTCTTTACCAATGCATGAAATAATAAGAAATAGCTGTGAGTTTGATGATTTCTGTAAATTTGAAGAGCTGATGATCATACATATTTTGAGATATCTGTAATAACTGTGATGTAATATGATAATATCTGTAATTTATATTGGAACAAAATCATAAGTATTGCTGATAGTACTGTGGTTTTCCATTTATGTTCATAATTGGATGAAGTGCTATAAATTTTAGTTATTTAGAGAAAATAAAGATGTCTTTCCCCATTTATGTTAATAGTTCCCATAAATGAATTCTAAGAACCCCTGATCTCGTTTGATCTCCCAATTTTAACAGGAAACAAAGACCCTATGGTGTAAAGTGAATTACAAGATCACACAGTTCATTGTTGTCCAGATGTGATTCAATCTTGGATTCCCTTAATCCATTTCTCTTTTTTCTATGCTCCGTTGCTTCTGTTTACTGAATTGCAGGATGACCTTTATTGGTGATTCTGCTTTATGATTCTCCAATAGTTCTGTTTTCTTTGTGTTATATTTGATTCTAGCAATTCCATACAATTCTCCTTCTCTGAGGTGCTTTAATTTTGTCTGAATACAGTGCTGTGTGGATGTCGTGCCCACTTTTTTTCCTTCCCTAGGGTATAATGGCAAATTCCCTAATATCTCTTTCATTGTTTTTAATCAAATACCATACTCTTATTTATGGAGAGGGGATTAAACAGAATCATAACAACTGGTTGGCATGAAGTGTATTTTCCTTTTGGACAGAAGGATTTAGAGTTACTAGATTGTACATTACAAATTAAAGAAGATATGAAACCTAGAGAAAGACCAGCAGAGATTAACCAAATAAATAAAGCCATATGAGGGAAGAAATGTCTTGTCTGAGTGAGTCATTGGGAGACTAGAAAAGAAGTAGAACATACTTTGCACAATGGATCTCAATCTCTTAGAGACTCTATTTAGATATAGTTTTCCCTAGAAGCAGAATAGATTATTAGGGAACAACCATATTCTACATCACTTGGGTTTTGTACATTTGGATTTCTCCCAGAAATTTTGCTGTTTTTGAAACACTTTTTAGATTGGACTTAAAGATAATATGATATTAATCTTTAGATCTTGCGTTGGTATTTAATTTTTCCTACATATATCTTTGACTCCCCAATAAAGCTACATGCCTTTTAAAGTTAGGGAGCTGGTCTTATGTGTTTTATTTCTTGGCATTTTTTCAAACCTTTGAAAAGGTGTTTGGCTCCAAGTGTGTGTGTATAGGTGGAAAGCATAAGAGTCAGTGTAGCTTCACTCTTTATTTTGGTTCAGTATTAATATAGCCATGCCTCCATTTCCTTACCTAAAAACACTTACCTACTCAGAAGGTTGTTTAGTGGATGATGCCATACGGAAGATGGTTAGGACAGTATCTGACACATAGCAGAGGTTTGGAAAGACTTCTTCTCCTTCTCCTTCTCCTTCTCCTCCTCCTCCTCCTCCTCCTCCTCCTCCTCCTCCTCCTCCTCCTCCTCCTCCTCCTCCTCCTTCTCCTTCTCCTTCTTCTCTCTTCTTTTCCTCCTCCTCCTCCTCCTCCTTCACTATTTGTTTGATTTGGTGCTTCTTACCTGCTAGTGTCCACAGTGTCTTTGTTTTACTTTTAATTATAGTAGTTGTAGAAAATTGGAGCTAAATAAGATGAAGTTTGTGGAGTGGAGCAACACTGAGTTCACTCACACGTCTTCACAGCTATTTATTGTGGATGTGTTATCTATGAGGTATGATAAAAAGCTACAATGAATGTTTAAACAAAAATAAATTTATTACAGTAAAAGACACGTTGCCATTAATCCCCCTCAAAATACTCCCTCTAGCTTCGCACACACTTACCCCATCGTTCTTGCCACTTTCTGAAACAATTCTGGAAGTCCTCTTTTGTGAGTGTTTTCAGTTGCGCTGTCGAGGCTGCCTCTATGTCCTGAATCGATTCAAAATGTTTACATTGCATGGTCATTTTGACTTTGCAGAAGAGCCAGAAGTAGCACAGTTTCAGGTCTGGTGAATAAGGTGAATGAGGACACACCGTAATGTTTTTATTTGACAGAAATTGCTGTACCAGAAGCAATGTGTGACATGGAGTGTTGTCATGATGGAGGATGAAGTAAAGACATTCATGAAAGAGAATTTCCAGAACTGTTTCAGAAAGTGGCAAGAACAATGGGATAAGTGTGTTTGAAGTGAAGGGGAGTATTTTAAGGGGGATTAATGGCAATGTGTCTTTTACTGTAATGATTTTTTTTAATTTAAACATTCACTGTATGTTTTGAGCATGCCTCGTATATTTGTCTTCTCCATTTTTCAACTAATTAACCCAATAGAGCATGAGCCATGTTTTTTCCTCAGTTTTTACAGACATGTTTACTAGTCAGTGAAATTATTTATAATGCTTTGAAAGGATTAAAAAAAAAGAAACTGTTTAAAAGGGGGAGCATTATGTTGGTATTTTAGGAAGCTAATATATAACACCTTTTTTCCCCTTCAGGTGTTCAGGATGTATTGAGAGAGAGGACCTGGAAGATAGATGAATGGAGAACAAAATTTAAAAATATATATTTTAAAAATTTTAATCGTGCTTGAAAATGACTTTACCTATGTGGTCTGATACCCCCCCTCAATTGAATTTTTCTTCCTGAAACCAAACCAAACAGATCTGGAGGGCATCCTGAATGTGTCGGCGGAGACTGCACTGAGGCACATCCATAAAAGGGAGAGGGTTGCTCTGCTGAGCACACTGTTCCTTCTCCCAAACTCAACAGTGGGATCAGCCGCTCCTTGTCACAGGGAAGGAAGAAATGACAGAGGCAGAGAAGGGCTATGTGTTCCTCTAGCTGAGTCGTCCTCAAAATACTGTCCCTAGGCCAGAAACATCAGCATCTCCTGGGCATGGTGACAATGTAGTTTGGGGTCATATTCCAGACCTTCTGCCGGAAGTACCAGTTTAGCAATCTGTGTTTTCACAAGCCCTCTGGGCAATTCTGACTAGGCTTAAATTTGAAGGCAGTTGTTCTAACTCAGTAGTCCTCAACTCTGGTTGCACTTTAGCATTTCTTGAGAAGATTTTGAACATTATCCATATTTGGGCCCTAAATAAAGAAAGAAAACTTTGTAAATCAGGAGCCCTTATGGTAAGGCCATGGGGGCTGGGATGTTTTGAAAGGTTCTCAGATGATTCGAATGTGTGGCCAGGCCCCAGGACTACTGCTCAGTCTAGCTCACAGCTGTTGATGTGGAAATAGGAGTCCTGGGAAAGGATGCAGTGAACAAATTTTGGTCGTGACTTTGAATTCTCATTCCTTCCTCTTGAATGATCTCTTTCTTTCCACCTCAGACTTGGCATTGTGAACATTACAAACTCACCTAAGTGTAGGCTCTTGACTGCGTTGTGGGACGTGGTGACTAAGAGCCTTGTGGGCTGGTGGGTTCTGTAGGCAAAGGAAACTCAATGTGTTTCAGTGGTTCACAGCCAAAATACCACTGGCACCTCTAAACTTGTCGCTTAAAATATAGGCTAGTTTGTTTCAAGACTTAGCAAAATCTGAAATTGGCAGATACTGTCTAATGTGTTTTAAAATGAATAGTTCTTATATCTTTGAAAGGAATCCAAACTTAAGATTTGGTTGGCATTTGAGACTATGCTTCACAGGGCCACTGTAAAAGTAGAAAAGAAATCAAAACATCTAAGCTTGTAGGATGGCTGTATATTTAGAAGAACGAAGTTTCTTGTTGAAGATGGATTCTGTTGGCAGCCATGGAGTACATTCTACTCCTGAGGGTAATGTGACTGACTTTACGGAGGTCTTTTTTAATCCATTTTTATATGCATATTAAATTCCTGGGCCAGTCTCCTTTTTCTCCCCCAGAAAATCTGTCGCTCTTCAATACGTTTCTTCACATAGAATGATTAGAAAGTGAGGTCATTGAGTTACATAAACAGCTCTGTACTTCCCACCATCGTTCTGGAGACCTGAGGCAGCTTGCAGCTTGACTGTGCCTTCTGCGTGGGGCCGCCACTAGAAGAGCACTATCCAATAGAGATTTGAATTACAAGTGTGAAATAAGCCAGACAGAGAAAGCCGAGAACCATATGACTGCACTGACATGTGGGATATAAAACTGAAAGCAACAAAGGAACAAGACAAACAGATAAAGAAACAAAAACTCAAAGACATAGATAACAGTTCAGTGGTTACCAGAGGGTAAGGTTGGAGGTGGGGAGGTAGAAAAGCCTAACGGGGCTCCAATATGTGGTGGTGGAAGGAGAACTGACTGGGTGGTGAACACACAATTTGAGATATAGATGATGTATCACAGAATTGTACCCTTGAAATCTATGTAACACGATTAATCATTGCCACCCCAATAAACTTTAATTAAAAAATTTTTTTCTGATAGCTGCTTTACAAGTAAAAAAAAGTGTGCAATTAATTTTAATAGTATGTTTTATTTAACCCAATGCATTGAAAATATTATTTCAACACATAAGCATCATAAAATTTGTATACTGAAATAAGTATAAAAATATTCCTTATTATTATTTTTTTTAACCAAATCTTCAAAACCCTAGTGTGTGTTTTAAATTTACAGCACATGTCAATTTCAAGTGCTCCATAGCCTCTGTAGGCTAGTGGCTGTTATATTGGGTAGGGAGTTCTAGAATCTGGTTCAGTCATCAAGTTTGCCTCTCACCTTTCTTACAATTTGCTCCTCTAGCTATCAACTTATTTCTGAAAAGTAACTTAGTATTTCCCCTTCATAGTCTTATATTTAAGAGAATATCACCAATAGTCATTTTGACTAGAGTTAAGGAAATCTTTTTAAAAATCCTACTTCTTTTTGAGTTTCTCATTTATTTTGAAAAATTGCATTTCTATCGTAGTGACTTTGCAGTGCCTTTTTCAAAAAGCCTTTGAGCCTCCAGCCAGACAAAGTTGAGATTGCCTGGACAGGCTCACTTGAGAGGAATGTGGGCTGATATTTGAATGCACCTAAAAAGAGTGATAAAAGTAGTCCAGGGGTTCTACAAATGAGGGCTGGAATGACATCCAATTGGGCAAATAAGGATGAAATGTGAGTGGACAATTTTTATCATCATTTTTTGGACCAGAGTTCCTTTGCTTTGATCCATTGGATTTAAAATGCTGACCAACTGACCACTGCTTGCCTGAAAGACAGCAAAGCATCAACTGGGATTGCTGCAGAAAGGAATGCAGCTGCTGATATATTTTTGGATGTATTACAGCAATACATGTTCAACAATTACTTGTTCATTGAATAATATGATATTGACCCTTGAGAATAAGCAAATGCATTGGTATCACAAAGAGGTATCTACAATACTAGAGGTGACCTTCTGGCATACTTTAAGCTCTCATACCTGTTTCGACAGTTGATAATGATGTTATCTTGGATCTTTTCAGTTTCAACGTACTGGACAGAGTTGGGGGAATAAACAACTGTATTTCATGCATTCTACGCTACACAATTTTCCCCTTACATTTTAGTTTTTAGAATTTAGGATGCATCTTATAATTGATTATAGCTTAATATTAATTGTGGTATTTTTTTTTCTTTTCCTCTGTGTTGCATAAAATAATGATGTGTCTTATTGCCTTTGGTGTACTAGATTAGATGAAATGCAATTATATGAACACTTATGATATGGCATACTTTGTGCTAGACTCTATGCTAGGCATTATCTAGAACTCTCATTTTATCTTCACTGTCTCTTATACAGATGAAAGAAAAAGGACGTAGAGAAAAGTGAAATAACTCACCATTTTCATACATTTAGAAAATACATTTAGAAAATAGGGAATCCTATTCTCTGATGGCAGATGCTACATGTTGAATGTTTTCAGATGTCTGTGCTCTCCTATATTTGAACCAGATTCTCTTTATGCCTGAAACATGTTTTCACCTTCCTTCTCCACCTCCCAAATCCCCTTTGAAATTTGGATGTTGCCTTCGGGAAGCCATCTCTACATATCTGAAATAGGGGCCCATTCTAAATGTTTCCATTTCACCCTGTTATCTCTAAATCGCATTTCAATCTGTTATTTCTTTTCCACCCCACAACAACACGCACGTGCCCACTCCAGTATGCTTTAAAAACGAGCAGAGGGTTGGGTATGGAGTAGACCTTCAATATATATATTTATTGACTGATTTCAGGTTTTAACAACAGCTGGCTGTTATGTTTCACCCATGCCCTGTGCCCCCCCCCCATTTTTTTCAGTTTCTACCACTTTTCTTGAGTTTCTATGTATTTTACTCCCTGCTTCTAGTAAGCTACTTTTTTTTTTTTATTAAGGCCTATCCTGTCATTTTTTTTTAATTGGGGAATATTGGGGAACAGTGTGTTTCCCCAGGGCCCATCAGCTCCAAGTTGTCCTTCAATCTAGTGGTGGAGGGCGCAGCTCAGCTCCAAGTCCAGTCGCCATTTTCAGTCTTTAGTTGCAGGGGGTGCAGCCCACCATCCCAGGTGGGAATTGAACCAGCAACCTTGTTGTTGAGAACTCGCATTCTAACCAACTGAGCCATCCAGCTGCCTCTCCGGAAGCTCAGTGGCAGCTTGTTATCTTCAATCTAGTTATGGAGGGAGCAGCTCACTGGCCCATGTGGGGATCAAACGGGCAACCCTGCTGTTCAGAGCCCACGCTCTAATCACCTGAGACATCCTGCTGCCCCAGTAAGCCACTTTTTGAGGTTGTTCAAATCCTCATCACATATCATGATTCCTATTGAATTTCATTTCTCTGTCCTCTGGCAATTTCTATGTAAAGACCATGAATACTTCCATACTTCCACAAAAAACATCCCTTTATGGATATGTAATACACAGCTCTATTTTATTGGATTTTTGATATATTAAAGACTAGTTGATCAAATCAAGTCATATTTAACTACTTCGTCTCCTATCCATATTTTTTCTCTCATATTTATTGGCAGCTTCTCAGCAGAAAAGCAAAGCATACTTTCAGGCTGTTAACAAAACACAGATAATTGAAAAGTGAACTTACATATCCAAAAAAATATTTTAAAATTAAGTTATATTACGTAATTAAGAAAAAGATCAGAAATGTAGCCCAAAATGAGAATTGGATTTTTATGATAAGTGAAATCAGACTGAGAAAAACAAACACCAAATGATCTCACTTATATGTTGAATCTACAGAACAAAATAAATGAAAAGCAAACAACAGAAAATGGACTTTTAGAAATAGTACATTATAAAAGAGAGGTGGAAGAAGGAATGGAGTGATATAATAGGTAATGAAAGCATTCTGATGATGACAGTGAAGACTAAGCCCAGTCTTCGTTCTCTGGGGGAAGTGAATAAAATTAGCTTCTGATTTGTGGGTCCTAATATAAGACTCATTGACTCAGGGCTAGAAGCTTCATGAAGCACTGCTTAATTCTTGAGACTTGTGTAAAAATCTTCATTGGTTTCAACGTTTAAAAGAGCAGGACTCTAAAACAATTCCACAAATGCAACAACTAGACTTGAATTTTATGTTACATAAAGGGTGGTGAAAGGGCAAGAGAAATGGAGGGAAAGAAAAGGAAAGAAGAGGGAGAAGTGAGGATAGATGAAGAGAGAAAGATACAAAGACAGAGGAAAAGAAAAGGAAAGTTGCAGGAAGAATGAGAAAAGGTGCAAGACAAAGATTGAGTGGTCCATATATAGAGTGTTAGGAAATGGCCTCAGGTGTTGACTTGGCCCCTGGCCTTCATTCCATTAGATATCTTCCCAGTATGCTTTGAAATGATTAATTCTTTGGCCTGTATTCATAGATAATTCACTGCTCTTTACTCTTTAACTTTCAGAGATGCTGCATTGAATGAGATGTCATAAAAATCCCACAGAGTATAAATTACTCATGAGCAGCAGTGTTAGTGATGAGAGGAATATTAATTTAAGGTCCAAATGAAATCAAAGGGAGGGTTAGGTTTACCTATGTACTAAAGGTTTCCTATTCTGACTCAAAGACTCAAGCGTTGTAGTTCATTGATCATTTGGAGAAGAAGCCATCTATACATTCAGTGCATATCTGAAAAACATAAATGAAATGGCATTCCTTTGCATTTCTCTGATGATTAGTGACATTCCTACAGACTGCTGCCAGTAAGATGCTGAATGAACATCGAGAGAATTAATGTGCCTTCAAAAGTGTGCAGTACACCCTTCCCCATCTTGAAGATCAGACCTTAATAGGAGTTATTTCAATGGTGTGACTGCTGGTTGTGTTACTTGAGTTATGTTTCATTGCAAAGTCACTATTCCTACAGATAATTCTGGCAGCATACTTTGGAGTGACAGGCTGACTCTAACCCATCTATCATGCTATTGGGCCCAATTTTCCTTTCTGATTTTCTTGACAGACTTTGGGTTCCCTTAAGGAAACTGTGTGGCACCTGCTGTCCTTGAGAGATTATTAGAGGTGGATAATCAATCTAGTTTTCCCTGAGATATCTGAGGGGATGTCATTTACGTGTTTGAAATTTTCTATTCCTTTGACTTCATGACTTGGTCATGAAGTGAAGGTAACAGGAATGAGATGTACAGTTATAATTTTTAGTGCTGCTGTGTTTATTTTATGAACATTAGATAAAGAATTTCTAAATACATATACTTATATATAGTAGATATATATTTATATATATTCTAAAAATATACATTCTAAATATATATACTTTTCATATACATTCTCATATAACTTGAATGCCCTACTGTGTACTCAGCTTCCAGTAATTACAAGAGCAGGTATTGCAGTGCCTTCGAGTTTCCTAGATAAAGAACGTGGAGATAAGCGATCAGTTCTGTCCACAGAGGTAGTGCTAGCTGCAATTTTAATCGGGAATATCTGAATTTAAAGCTGATATTATAAAGCAATTTATCACTCCACCTAGTATTTACTTATAAACTGCCAGTATTTTGGCAGCAGATACTGGAGGTTCTGAAGGCTATGGAAAAGATTAGAAATAATGCATGTGAAGGATTTAAAATAATGACTAGCACATAGGAACTTTCAATATGTAGTTTTCCTTTTAGTAATTGTTATCTTTTTAAAAATTAATTAATTAATTAATTAACTTATTTATAATTAAAGTTTATTGGGGTGACAATTGTTACATTAAATGTAAAGTTACATTGGTTTCATTGTTATCTTTTGTTCCCCCCCAAGATATATGTGGGGGATAAAAGCTTCTGAATGATTACGTGTATCACACAAAATTGATGGCTTAAAGCTTATGAGGCTATCCTGACTTCATTTATTCACAATTCGGATAAATTTTCTTACCTAGTTTTTGGGTCCACAGATTAGAAACAGCAAATTACCACAGAAAAGAGCAACTGTTATAGAAAAGACTGGTGATAAATAATTGAGAAAACTGATGGGTGAAAACTTGGAAAAGATAAAATTGTCAAATTAGAAACATAACGTAAAGCATAACAAAACAAAATTAGTTTGTTGGGGGTGATTTGGTTTAAGAGTAAAGTAAAATCATTAATCCAATAAGCCTTGAAGACCATTCTGTCATAACAACGTGCAGTGATCAATCATCTATGACATTTCTTGTGGTACGGTATGCTGCTAACGAATTACTTCTGCTTTTGTATGTGTGAAAACAATATTTTACCTTTACTTCTGAACGATATTTTCACAGGATAATTTTAGGTTGACTTTTTTTTTCTTTCAATACTTTAAAGATTTTGCTCCACTGCCTTCTCACTTGCAGTTTCCGATAAGAATTCTGCTATCATCCTTATCTTTGTTCCTCTGTACCTTGTGAACAGTTTTTATTGCCCTGCTTTCAAGTTTACCAATATTTTCTTCTGCAATATCTAATCTGCTGTTATTTCCATTTGGTGTATTTTTTTATGTTAGAAAATTGCAGTTTTCATCTTCGGGAGTTCATTTAGGGCCTTTTAAATATATCTCATGCCTCAACTTAACTTTGAAACATATGGAATACACTAATAATAACTGGTTTTAATGTTCTCTTCTGATAATTCTAACATCTGTTTAAGTTCTGGGTCAGTTTAAATTGATTGATTTTTGTGTTCATTATAAGATGTGTTTTTCTGCTTCTTTTCATGCTGGTAATTTTTGATTGAATGCCAGACATTATATTTTATCTTTTTGGGTACTGAATATTTTTATATTTTTATAAATACTCTTGAGCTTTGCCCTGGAACACGGTTACATTATTTGGACACAGTTAATTCTTTCAGGCCTTGCTGTCAAAAAAGATTCATAGGTGAGAGTAGCATTTAGTCTAACGCTAACTCACCCTTAATAGTGAGGCAAGACCCTTCTGAGTTCTCAATCTAGTAATGTATGAGTTATGACTTTTTTATTCTGTTTGGTAGGAAAAGACAATGTCCTCATCCCTGTGTGAGAGCTGGGTATTGTTCCCTTCAATTCTTTTTTTTTCTAAAACTTGGGTAAATTCCTTATATGAATACACTAACTAGTATTCTGCTGAATATTCTACAGGGATATAATTTTATGAGTCAATTTAGCCAGCCCATGGTATGCCCAGACATTTGGTCAAACATTATTCTGGGTACATCTGTGAGGGTGCTTCTGGATGAGATGAACGTTTGAACTGGAAAATCGAGCAAAGCAGATTGTGCTAGGTTGTGGGTGGGCCTTATCTAATCAGTGGAAGGCCAAAATGGAACAAAAAGGCTGACCCTCCCCTGAGTAAGAGATAATTCTTAACACCTGACTGCTTTTGAATTGGAAAAGCAGTTATTCCTGGGTCTTGAGCCTCCCAGCCTTTGGATGGGAACTATACTATTAATTGGCTTTTCTGGTTCTCAGGCCTTTGGATTTGCACTGGAACTACACCCTGGCTCTCCTGAGTCTCCAGATTGCTGACTGCAGATCTTGGAACTTGTCAGACTCCATAATCATGTAATCCAATTCCTTATAATAAATCTATGTATGTGTGTAAGGATGTATGTATCTCCTATTGGTTCGATTTCTCTGGAGAACCTGAATAACACAGAGGAGTTTTTGCTCTGTGATTCTCTCTTCTCCAGCACTTTGACACCTTGGTCTCTCCCACACTCCATCTGAGTTCAACCGCCCTGCATCACACCCAGGAAACTCTCACATCAGTGAGATGGGCAATTGTAGGGCTTACATCGTTTGTTTCTCATCCCTCAGGGATTTTTATCCTTTGTTAGTCGATTCTGTGCCCTAAAAATTATTGTTTCAGGTTTTTTTTTCCTGTGCTTTGATTGTTTTAGGTGAAAAGTAAAGCTGCTTTAGCTTGTCTAAAAGTAGAAATCTTTGGTCAATGATCTAAATAAGAATTAGAGGTCATCAAAAAAAGTCTAAAGTACTTTCTATCAAATACAGTATTTATAAAGGTAGAACTATGTAGTATAATTTACAAAAGATTTTCATTCTTGTTCCAAAAAAATCTCAGTGTTAGCACATGAATTGGTAAAATCTCCAATATCTGGAAGTCTTTGGTTTATAGAATACCTTAATCTGAAAGAATTTTGGAGGCAGACATTGACTATAGCAAAAACACAATCACGGTATTCGGGAAGTTAATATGTCGGTGCTTTTGGGGGAAATACTTTCTGCTGAAAACAACAAAATTCAGGGGGATAGCTGAGGGCAAGGAAGTCTGGCCAGAAACTGCATCACGTGGGAAGGCCCAGTCTCTGTGAATGTGTGTATGCCATCCTCTGACCCTTAACTCCAAGGGCAGAACACTCCTGTGAGATCCATTTAGAGGCATTTACTTCTTGAAGCACAGACATAGCTACCACGTAGCTTCATATATTTTTTTATTTTTTACTTTTTAAAATGAAGCTTCAAGAGTAACTGCTGTTGACTTGCACTCTGTGACCTTCACAGATTCCAGACTGGTTTCATCTGTGCCCTTTCTCTCGAAACTTGTGTGGAGATGATTAGCACATGTGTTTGTGAAGCTAACTTCAGGCATAGTCTCGTTATTTCTTGAACCCAGTTGGTGGAGAAACCAGTATCCATAATCAGGTGGAAGAAGAGAAAATGATTAATGTCTTTAAGAATCATCCTCAGGTGTTCCTGAGAAATATTTCCTTGGTGTATTTTGGGCATTGTGAGTCACTCTAGCTATATCTAGCTGACTTCACCACAATGCGCTATAAATAGTGAACAGTTCTGTTGGTTTTCCATGATGTAAAATACCTGATATTACCTGATTTTTAGACATCGTCCTAATCCCCTTGTTTTTAGGATAATAGGTGCAGGGTTTTTGTTAGCATATAAACAAATTAATATGAAATTATGACTACATGTTTATGAAGACTATTCTTGGGGAATATTTTATACACACTATCTAACAGAGATAATTAGCTCTTCCAATGGGTTTGGAATTCTGTGACAACAAATGCTGCATCTTTATTCCTTTCTATAATCCAGTGACTGACAATAAATACATGTACAATAGTCCACCTTGTCCATGGGGAATATGTTCCAAGACCTCTAGTGGATGCTGGAATCCGTGGATAGTACTGAATATACTATGTTTTTTCCTATACATACACTCTCATGATAATGTTTAGTTTATAAATGGGAATAGTAAAAGATTATCAATAACTAATAACAAAATACAACAATTATAACAATATGCTGTAATAAAAGTTATGTGAATATAGTCTGTCTCTCTCTCTCTCTCTCTCTCTCTCTCTCTCTCTCTCTCTCTCTCACACACACAAAATAACTGATAACTGTTAACCAAGTTAACAGTTGGTTAACTGATCTGTTAACCAAGACGGCTACTAAGTGACTAACAGGTAAGTAGTATATACAAGTGTTGGTGTGCTGGACAAAGGGATGATTCATGTCTTGGGTGGGATGTAGCGGGACTGTGGGAGATTTCATCACATTACTCAGAATAGCAGACACTTTAAAAATTATGAATTGTTTATTTCTGGAATTTTCTATTTAATATTTTTGGACTGTAGTTCACTGTGGTTGACTTCAGGTCACGGAGACCGTGAAAAATGAAAGCACAGATAAAGAGGGACTGCTGTACAGTAAACAAATACATTAATGGATTATGGACACACCAAAGCAGTGTATTAATGCTTGTAATGTTTGGTGAAAAAGAATCACACCTAAATATTATTAAGGAGCAGGTCTAGATACATAATTTGCAGGGCCCAGTGAATAATGAAAATGTGAAGGACCTTGTTCAAAAATCATTGAGAATTTCAAGACAGTGACAGTAGAACTTTAAACCAAGCACTGGGATCTGTGTGACTATATTTATCATATGCTATGAAGCCAGACCTGGACTGGCTGCACTATAGGACTATGGGAAGTAAAACCTAATTTCAAGTGCAAAAAACAAAACAGAACAAACAATACCACATAGATTTTTAAGTTGTCCAGAACTGGAGAATCCAGTATTTCTTCCAAAGAATAATAGGTTGATTTGAAAAGAGTGATTATTATGTGTTATATACCATTGGTCTAATTAGATTTTCTATACTAAATTCTATCATTGTGAAAAGTTAGGAGTTGAAGTCTTAGACTTTTAAAATAAAAAAAATAAATATGGCTATTGCAATGACAGGTATGGAGCTTTATATTTGGAGAAATGTTGACGTAGTATTTCTGCTGATTGAAGTAATATTTCATGGCTGAGGATATTTGAGCATCTTGAATTGGTCACATTAGTTTTTTTTTTCAAATTAAAATTTATTGGGGTGACAATTGTTAGTAAAATTACATAGGTTTCAGGTGTACAATTCTGTAATACATCATCTATAAATCGCATTGTGTGCTCACCACCCAGAGTCAGTCCTCCTTCCATCACCATATATTTGACTCCCTTTACCCTCTTCTGCCACCTCTTCCCCCTTCCCCTCTGGTAACCACTGCACTATTGTCTGTGTCTATGAATTTTTGTTTCTTTCTTTGTTTTGTCTTGTTCTTTTGTTGCTTTCAGTTTTATATCCCACATGTCAGTAAAGTCATATGGTTCTCGACTTTTTCTGTCTGACTTATTTCACTTAGCATAATAATCTCTACTTCTGTTTTGTGCACTATCAGAGTGATTGCTAAAACTTAAAGCCTTAAGCTTAAATTAAATACTGTAGCTAAGACTTCGAACTTGAACACATAAAACTAGGGTCCTTGAACTGTTCCATATGAAAGATACTTGCTTTGGAGGAGCTAAATAATTTTCTTTTCTTTCTTTTTTCTTTAAAGTTTATTGGGATGACCTAAACTCATAGACACAGACAATAGTTTAGTGGTTACCAGAGGGTAAGGGGGGGAAGGTAGTGGTAGATGAGGGTAAAAGGGATCAAATATATGGTGATGGAAGGAGAACTGATTCTGGGTGGTGAACACACAATGTGATATATAGATGATGTATTACAGAATTGTACACCTGAGATCTATGCAACTTTACTAACCATTGCTAAATAATTTTCTGGGAACACGTCTTTTCTTTGTTTGATATATTTGATTCAAAAAAGCACTCATATTATGGATTATTGTACCATTAAATTTTTATTTACTATCTCTAAAATCTACAAAATTGTCAAGATGCATTTTAGGCTGTCCTCCTCCTTCCAATTTTTGTCTTCAAAGGATTTAAATTCAATTGGGATTATAAAAATCACATTAAAATTGAAAGATTGTAGGATAAGTATCACCTGGGATGCTGGCAAAAAAATGTAATTTCTGATGTTTCATTCCACATCTACATAATGAAACTGCAAAAAGGAGACTAGAATCTGCATTTTTTAATGCTTTCCAGATGTTTCTTATGCACACTAAAGTTTGAAAAGTTTGAAAACCACTGCCTTCAAATTTTAACTGCCATTTAAAAGAACTTTTATATATATACAGCCATAATGTCATAATATTAATGATTAATATTAGGTTGGTACAAATATAATTGCAGTTTTTGCGATTATTTTCAACCTTTTAAACTGCAGTTACTTTTGCACTAACCTAATAGAATCTGCTTTTAATATATTATCACTAAAATACATAGCTGTGTGGACTGAAATAGACAGATGTGTTGCCTTGCTGAAAAGAGAAGAAAAGTGAAACCTCTGACTGAATCATGTTCCAAGTTCACTTGTGAAATGTGACTTTTAGCTGTATCTAAATTACAGGCAGAATGTGTGTCTGTGTTCTCTACTCCTCCCCTCTGACACCATTTCAGTGGCATGAGGCTAATCTTTTCGCAGGAACGCTTATCACTCTTCCCTGAATACAGAAAGACATGGGTTACAAAGTCAAGAGCTGCAGACTTCTCTAGGCTTCTCATCCAAACTGTCAGTGACATAGAGCTATATCAGGCAGAGCTTGCCACTGATTTAATTTGATCTTTCCAGGCAGGATTAAAAATATTGTTCTTGCCCCAGTTAGAATGTTGCAGCTAATTTTCAACATGTCAGAGGCTTTTTCATTTTCTCAGTGCCTGTGCTGGCTAGGATGGTAAGTGACAACATTGCCGTATTTGCATTATCTTCCTTAGCTTGCACATTTTTCAACCATGTCAAGGAAGAAGAGGTGATTTTGAAGGAAAACTGACAGAGAATATGAGAAGGGCTCCTGGCCCATGCTTTGAAGGATTAAGAATGAGCTGAAAGCACCAGAAGTGATGAGGAAAGCCTTCTGTCATATACCAGTATCTCACCTGAATTTGTCATTTTGTATTCTACTGGGTGATGCCACCACTTTGCCTTGTAACTGGAAGCCTCAGTTACGAATTTTATAATAGTGACCAAAAAAAGGGGTTCACTTAGTAGTCAGTGTGTACCTAATTTAAAGATGATGTAATATCGATCATATTATGTTTGCAAAACACTTTGTACTTGTCCAAGTGTTTGCAGACACATCATTTCATTTAATTCTTGTCCTAATCCTGTCAGGTTGGCAAAGCAAGTACTGTTATCTGCACCTGATGGATGAGAAAATAAGCTAATAATTAGTGAAGCCAGCATTAGGTCCCAATTTTTGAACTTTAAGTTAAGAAAGAAATTGTATCTTTGGAAATAAAATAGTTGTACATTGTACATCTGGTCCCTCCCCCCCAAAAGAGTGTGATTTTTTTTTCTGTTGCCTTATATCACTATCAGTGTGCTGTTAGCTATGTGTAGCTCTGAAGAATAAAACAGTGTCACACCTTCCCACTCTAGGGGGCATGGGGTGACGATCTTCCAGAATTTAAAATGTGTTTTGGTTATGAGTATTACCTGGGGTGCAACATTCATTATTCTAATTTGTTATAGAATACATGATCAAATTTAAATATCCATTATGCTCCAAGATGCCAAATGGTATACTCTTAGGTTTAAAAAATTCCAATATGCTGATCTGATTAGCTAGTATTCCTACCCTCCTCTGTTTACAGCTCTGTGACCAGTGAGATTTGAGAACAGACCTGAGTACTCTCCCTGTCCAGAAGTATAAAATAATGACAGTGTAGGATTCTGTGGTCAGAACTTATTAGGCATTAAAATTCTAACACCTCATGCTTATGACAACGATGATAATAGAAGTTGAAAATGCCACAATATGAATCTATTCTCATGACAGAGATTATAATGAGAATGGGAAAAGCTGCAGAGGGAACCCATTCTCATTATGTTCTGAAGCCAAATTTCCTGCCTTCAGCATGAATTGTATTGCCTGTGCTCTTTAATCAAGAATGCTCCATTTGAAGAAATATCATAACTAGCAGAAAACAAAAATTCCCCTTCCGAGCACCCATCTAGTAAGAGAATCTGTTTCCTCATTCAATTAACCAAATTGGAATTTTTTTAAAAAATCCACTATTTTAGAAGCCTCATTTAGAAGATAAATATGTGTGTGTGTCTGGGTGTGATGTTTGCTGCTAATTAAAAATTAACTGATTTAGAACATTTGAAGCAAGAAAGTACTCATATTGCCTTCTCCTTATTGCCGTGTTTGCAAAAGGCCTGGACTCTATGCTCTCTGCCCAAATTATTTTGCTTATGGTCATAATTTTTCCAGTTGTGATTAGTGGGGAAAAGTTTAGTAAGTGTTGAAACAAAAATGTTTAGTTAACTTTATTGTTGTTGTTGTTAAGACTACTTTAGGTATTGTAGGTTTTTCTTTCCTTTCTTGTAAAAGACTTACCATTATTAATAATGCCTCACATTACACCAGGCAGAAGTAAAGCATATTACCTTATTTATTTTACTCTCATTGTCATTTAAGAAAGTAGATTGGCCAAATGTTCTTGTAAGTTAGTTGGTGTCTTTTTGAAGCTCCCAGCGTGGCTATGTTTTCCAATTCCGAATGTGATAAAGTGTGATAAAGCAACTAATGAAACCCAACAGGCAATGCCAGACCAAAGGTAATTCTGTCTGTCCCACAACCTCAGGAGTTGGCTCTTTGCCACACTTTTCTGGGAAGATAACGTAATTCAGAGCAGAGCATTCTTTGAAGTTCTTTTGGACATAATGATAATAAAAGATTGCGAAGTGAGATCATTGGTATTTCAGATACTGCAGATACTGATGTTATGAAAGGAATATTTAGACCAAGCATGGCTAAGAAAACTAAATCTCAATTGGCAGTTTTGAAAATCCCGTCTTATGCAGGATGCCTTTTCTGATATGTTTTCCAAAATTGGAATATTTCTATTGACCAATTTTTATGGCTTCCTCTGCTCTAACTGCTCTTGAATGAATACACACTCCTGGTGTAACTTTTCCTTACTAAAACATTAGTGAATATATGTATTGTTCATGGAATATTCAACTATCTGTATAACCTCAGTGTGAGTATTTACTGAAGACGATAGATGTGGGGGAGGCAGAGAATGGGAGCATGGAAAAGCCAACAGGTACTGGTTTAAGTTGGAGCAGGAATAGGGCATTGAGCAGGAGATGAATATGACATCAAGTGAGTTCTTAAGAGAGAACTGGGAAGAGGGCGGGAGGAGGGGGTAGTGCATTTGTGTAAATTGCACTAGAGTGGGGAAGGTGATGATGGAAGTCGGGAAGACTGTGATTTTTTAAAAAATTAATGTTTGTTGGGGTGACAATTGTTAGTAAAGTGTACAATTCTGTAATGCATTGTCTACATACATGTTGTGAGTTCACCACCCAAACTCAATTCTCCTTCCATCACCACATATTTGATCCCATGTGATATTTGAGTGGGAAATAACGGCTTAGAATTGACTCATGTCTGCAGAGGAGGGTACTCTCTTTGCCACAACAGTGAGAGTTCACTGGATACATTGTTCTTGAGCAAACCTGTTCACATGGTGTGTTTGTGACTTTTCCTGATAATTGATCTCTAGAGTTCTAAAAGCCAAAAGAAACAGAGGTTTCAGTGGAATCAATATTTCTATTAGAGATAAAATCTCAGAAGGGGACCATAGCTTAATCTGTGTACAACAACCCAGACTTAAAAATCTTTGAAGATAATACTGGGATTATGTCTAGAATTTAATTTTAAGTTTCTTTATTCCAGTCAACTTTATATTTATTCTCTCCTATTTTATCCTTTCTTGAAATGAAATCAGACAATCGTATGTTATAAATATAGAATCAAGTAATATTAAGAAAATTTAATTTTTTCAAGGGCTCTCATTTGGAGTAAAATTTAATGACTACATGATTATTCAGTTAAAGGCAAAATTGTTTTAAAACCCCTAAATTGTATAAAGTATTATCAAATCCATACCCTGATTATTAATGATTATCAATTCATACACTGGCCATTGAATCCTATAAATATCTTGTTTTCATTCAATGGGAAACGACAAAAAGATAAAAAGACTGTTAGGCAGAAAAGAAAGAAAGGAGGGAAACAATAGTTGCTGCAATAAATCCACTTTCTTCCACTCCATATGTTACCTGAATTAGTAGGAGACTACTAGTGTACTAATGTGACTGTGATCACATGGCGTCTTGCACTTAATCCAAACTTAAATTATACATGCTTTTCTACTATCACTAATTTTAACTAGTTCAAGATAGAAAGGCTTGAGCTCAGCAGTTCTTGTGGTTTTTAAATCTTGGGAGTTGTTCTTATTCTGATTTAATACAACAGCCTTAATTCATCTTTGGTGTTCTTACTCAACCAGTGGAAAAACAAGTACTCATCCAGAAAGCTTAGGAAAGATATAATTAGAGATATGCATAGGCTTCTTCTTTTTCATTGAAAAATTAGAGAGGTTATCGCCTACATTCATAAATGTATATTTAATTCATACTGCTTGACATTAAATTAAAAGAAGATTAATAAATTGATCTATTTATCCTAGCAGGATTAAAAATCCTTGCTACTCTATTCATTCAATTTCCAGTCCTAGTTTGAAGGTAGACAAAGAGCATTTCCTTTCTTTTTTCTTTTCTTTTTTTTATATTTGAGTATAGTAACTTTCAAGGCCCGAAACTTATTGGCCTAATTTAATGGAAAAATTTATGCTCCAAAGCATTCATTTTTCTTTCTAAGCTTTGTGGTTTTCAATTTCTCAACTACTGGGTGGCTTTGGGTTTACATGCAGAACAGAATCTTCTCAAATTTTTGATTTCCTTAATAAAATATTAAATGGAAAACTAAGTGAAAGTGTGAGTGAAACAAGGATATGACCTCATCCTTATTCTTGTCCTTGTGGTTATTGAAATGCAGTTATTTTTATGAGTATTTATGTAAGTAATAAGCTTAAGCATAAATTATCTTCTTTTTTGACTAACCTGTTTCAAAAATGATTGAGCCCAAGTACAAATAAAATATTTAAAGCAATAAAGTTTCCTGAATGCAACAGCACGAATACCACTGTAAATATTAATAGCTCAAGACTGAATTACACACTCCCTCCCTGCATCCCTTTCCATTCCTCCACTCCCTATCCTGTTCAACATTATCTGGAAACGAAGTCCTGGAAAAGAGACATTAGCTTAAATGTTGTTAACTTTACACACACATATATATATATATATATCACCAAATCGGTATTTCTGAATTGATTTGAAAGACTGGGGCAGCTCTGGATTTAAGTGCAAAATTCTCTATTGCATTGGTGTGCAAGTGTTGGATAGATTGAGTATAGGATTGTAAAACAATTTCAGAGTTAAGGTCCAGGGGCTGCTCGAGACCACAATTTGCTTTCTGGAGGATGCCACCACACAACATCTGTTCCTAGCTCCAGGTGAAGACCCAAGTATTTCAAGATTTTTTCCTCGAAAAGCTTGGAAGTCCAGGATCACCCCTCTAAGTTTCTTTCTCTTCTATGGACATTCGAAACTGAACTGTTTAGATCTAGGTGCAGCAGAGCTGCCCTTCAAGCAGATGGTAAATCTTAAGAGGCCTAGAATGTCCTTGTTAGTCAGGTAGTCACCCGGAAGACAGTAGTTCCTAGGCTGGGTGGTGGCTGATGGGGAGTCACTCAGCTTGTCTCGTTCCAGAGCAACTCCCTAATGTGAATTCCATCACCCTCTCTCTTCTCCTCTAACACCAAACTTCATGACACCGGGCCAAGTGTTCTCTAACTTACTTAGTCTGAAAATTACCCTAAAATTATTTTGTAGTCAGTGACACAAAGGTGGTTGTGTAAATGAGCATTTATAACTTGATTGAAGGATAAGAACATACCAGGTAGAATCTGTCTTCGGGCAGGAGTCAGGTTGATGTGCTGCCTCTCTGTTGCATGGCACGGTATGCTTTCAAGCTGGAAGTCTCCTTAGATTTTAGGGCTTCATCTAAAGGATGAAAAAGTTGAGGCCCAGGAATATTAGATTGGTCACACAGCTATTTCCTGGCAGAATCAGTATTCATACCCCAATTCAAATTATCAGATATCCTGTGTCAGATCAAAAGACTTTTTGATAACTAAAAAATTAGTACAACTTCAGTTACAATGAAGAATTGGTTTCCACTTTGAAATGTGGACCACTTTAGCAGGGGATACTCTAAAGGAGTTTTGTATGCAGTCCTCTGCTTGTCAGTGTCACCTTAGACTCAAGTGGATTGCATTCAAAATAGTTATTAATACATTTCTCCCAGAGGCCAATTTTTGTTGGAGGATAATATAGGCCATGGTTTCATCTGGTTTTAAAGCATGCTGATTGTAGGTAGCAATAGTTATTATAACAGTTGAAAGGAGACATCACATACACACGCACTCAAAAGTCTCCCACAAGTAGAACCTTATTTTATTTGGTTTGTAATTGTGGAAGTTTAAAGCAAAAATAACCAAATGCTTCCTCTAACCTTCCTTAAAAGAAATTCTAGAAAAAAAAGTTTCCCCCCCAATGATTTCTAAGTAACGACTCTGGATATAGATGCAATTTTGGAACATATATGACTATTCCAAGTGTAATGTCCCTCATTTTGGCCAGCTTCACGTCATATTTCTTTTACTCTCTATTCTGTTCCTATTAAAGTAAGTGAAAAGAGGACCTGAACATATTTCCTGCTTGTACCAAGATACATATACCTTGTTATTTTCTTTTTCCAAGACAGTATGTTATTACGTAGGAGTGAGTATGCAGAAGGTACAAAGAAAAAACAAAACAAAAAACCATTCTTGTTTGTCTGCTACTTTTGACTCGAGCTATATGTGAAGTCATTCTCAAATTTTACTCTTTGGAAGAATTATCTCGGGCATGTTGAAAAGCATATTCCTAGAGCTGGTTCTCAGTGATTTGTTTCTGGAAATGGCCTGGATGACCATATCTATGGCTCTTGGACAGATTGAAGAGCACTAAGAGTCTGAGCACCCTTCGAGAAGTGGAATGTTGCTGTAAATGATGTCATAAACTTTCACTTTTCTAATCATGGTGCTCTCAGTGACTTGGAATTTCATATTTCTCCATTTGTTTTTTTTTTTGTTCTGATGTTAAATCCTTGTTGAATTTTTAAAAGATGATTGGAAAAAATGCAACTACATTGAGCATTGACATGTCAAAGGAGAAGATTCCTTGTCAACCTGGGAGGAGATCCAGAATTCAAGTTTTTTCTCCTGTTCTGTTAACTGTTGAGGATACGCAGTCCTGCTGGCGATGCAGCGTGAGGTCAAGACGGGAAGAGAATCACCCTTGTTCTCCCTTTCTTCTGCTCTTCAGTCTCTTGCCTGGGCTTCCCCTTTGCTGAACCCAGTCAGAAGCCAGATATTTCTGAGCCAGCTGAGCCTGGAAAACACAGCTGGCAGTAGTCGCACGCTGGGGTACAGAACAGAACAAGGGAAGGGAGAGGCACATATTAAATCCGAGGGCAAATAAGTCAGGACTTGAGAGTAACTTTCAAGCATTTTATCTAGGGTGAGTGCACAGGTGGGAAAAACAAACCCTGAAAGTTTCACATGCATTCAGAGTAGTAGAGTCTCGACACTGTTCCGAGAGTCAGAGGGAGGACCCTCAGGATACGTTCTACTAAGGGAGTCTAGGTTTATCCGCAGGAAGGGATCCTTTACACTGGGTGGTCTCATCTCACCTTAGCAGCCCGACAGGCATTTCTGAATAGAAATACCTCAGCTAACATATCAGAGGTCAATGCCTCTGCAGAGCAGGGCCTGGCACATCCACCCTCTCCCCTGTCCCCAGTTTCTGTCTGGGGTCTATATGGAATGTCTGATCTCTCTCACTACCAATGGGATCAGAGTGCAGCAGAAAGCTGTGATTGGATCCTGTGGGTAGGTTAAAAAAAAATAAGCCACCAACAATTACATTCACTGTGTAAGAATAAAAAAATAAAAAAATTAGAGCAGATATGCTTGGTAAATGTTTATTTTCTATAGAGAAATAAACTCAGTTTATGTTTTCAGATTGCCCTCTGGACAATAAGATAGTGAGTGAATTTTGAGTCAGGTAATGAGTAAGGAATTTCTATTAGTATTTCTTTCAAAGTACAAAGCTCTTTAAGGGCCAGCATGTAATGAAATTTGTGATGTGTGCATAAAATTATTATAAAAGTCACTGTCGGCGTGAGACTCCATAAATTCATGCTGTGGAGAGTTGTCTAAATGGATTTGCCTACTCCTTCAACAGTGGACTTGACTCTGCACTTGGCCTCCATTCAGCAGACAATCCAGAGGCCCCAGCAGGAGAAGCCATGCTGCGTGTCACAAACACCTGGCCACCCACCTTCCCAGGAACACTGAGGACTTTTGATGTGGCAATGAGAAACTGACCGCATCACATTTTCTTACAGCGAGCTCATTTCTTACTTAACCAGTTCTTGTGTTTCAGATGTAAACTTTTGCATTTGGTACCTGACTGAGGACACTGCGAGGTGTTGCAGCTAACTTTTGTAGGTCTGTCATTGGTTGTCTTTGCCAGCCTTGTTTTTAAAAATCTGCATATTGCTTTCCCTGCTCAATCCATCATTTTACATTTGAAAAGGTCGTGGTTCTTTTATCAGGAAACTTTGGAGCTATCCTTTGCTATGATTTATTTTATGTTACATGTCCTGATAGAGGCTCTCAGGAAGCAAGGCCCATTAGTTTCTTGTAATTCCCCGTATGTCCAGTGCAAAATGAGTACCAATTGTGCATGCTTGAGTTTGAAGCATTCTCTTTGATGATTTAAAAGTAGTCAAGGGAATGATTGGTTTCTATGCAGTGAGTCATATGGGTTAGAAAGGTGATGTACTAGAGAAAGTCGTCCTTTGTAGGTGCTAGAATGTCAGTGATAGCGCTCAAGTTTAAATCTGCTCATTCAAGATAAGCCTGCCCCCAAATATTTAATATTTATTATCTTATTATATTTATAATCTGTGGTTATTTAAAAAGTCTTTGGTGTGTTATAAGGTTTCCCCCCTTAAACGTCGTAGAGACATTAATCATTGCTGACAAGGGAATTAAAGCAAGCCTAGATATTATTTTTTAAAATCACAGTATTTGAAAATAGTATTCAGTGAATTTCAGAGCAATTTTATCTACAATAGTCAATAATAGACTGTGTTCAGTAGATAGGCCAGGCAGTTTGCTGCAGAAAGCAGCACTGTGAAGTCAAATAATTTGTTTTCATGTCTAGAAAGACATCTTGAGGGAGACCAGTTTTCGTTATTTAATTTCTCTGTAATAAGGACAAAGTCAGGTATTATGTAGGAAACATTTATGACACCAATTCAATTTTAAAATTTCATTATTTTCCCATTCTATAATCTAAACCACCTAAAATACTTCAAGTGTATATTTTCTGTTCTCTCTAAATTTATTCTCACCTCAAATATTAACTTCAGCGAAGTTCATTTATTCAAGAAACACTTATGGTGTTCTTTCTATACATAAGGCTTTATGTTGATTGCTGGGAATGGAACACTGAACAAAATATAGAAAGTCCTACCCTCAGGGTTCCCAAGTATAGTGAGTCTCCTGGCATTCATTTCTGCTAATAGGATGGAAACACTTAGCTGATCGTAGAGGAGAAAGTTGTTAAGGGGTGGAAGGTAATTGTATAAAATCAAGTTCACGTATGTGTGGTAGACCTGAGGCCATTCGTGTGCTGGCCATATGTTCTGAGTGGTTTTTCCACTTGCACAGGTGAATTTGTCCTGCTTCCCACACACTCACTCCCCAAGGCCCGCTTTAAGCCAAGCGTGAGGTTGTAAGCCTGGTTAGCACCTGACTCTATCTCAAGTCGGTATAAAGGCACCCACACAAGGACTGAAACTAGAACCTGGACCTTACTCTCAGCATTCAAATCATTAGTGTTAATAAGCCACATAAATTACACCGAAGTATTGTGGGAAGAAATGGGAGGAAATCAGATTACCAGGTCATTTGTTCTGATGAGAACTAATGACTTCATGTGGTCAGTGTCTTTAGGATGCTTGTGTGGTCCTCACTCATGCTTAGGGAAATGGTTGTCCGTCTTTAGTATGGAAACCAGAGCTTATGCACTATTAGTTATTTTTATACCAGCATTTCTGGGTTAGTGTTGCTGTCTCAGCCATGGCAGTGACTGAAGAGACTATCAGAATCTCTTAATAAATGATGCTTAGAGCTTATTGTTTTCAAAATGTTTTTAAAAATCAACTAATTATGAGGACATTTTATTGGAAAATTTCCAGATTAGGCTTCACTTTAGAAATATAATTTGATGCTATGAGTTACAGGAGAGAAATTTGTTCTTAGTTGTTCTCAGGTAATTACAATTTATGTTGTTGTTTATACTTGGTGAACAAAGCATAAAGATGTTTTTTATTATCTAATAATTTAAATAACTAACTTGAATTAGATTGTGAAGTAGCCTTAGTTGAATCACTTTTCTTGGTTTATTGATAATATTCTCCAAAACTAATGATTCTGACTACCCGCTCTGAAGGAAATAATTTGACTTTTTTTTCTTCTCATTTTCCCTCTCCCTCTTCCTTGAAAGTAACATGGTGTAGTAGAATCATGATGGACTAGTGTTTGGAAGCTTGCATTTTAGTCTAGCCCCTAATATTTACTCATAGAAAATCTCTAAATTCTTTGATTTCTATTTCCCTGTTGGTAAGATGGAGCTAATAATGCAAACTCATGCAATTCACAGAATCTCAACGGGGAGAATTGATATAAATGGATTTTAAAAACTGCAAAGTATGTTATAAATGTAAGGTATAATTATTAGTCTCTGGACTAATACAAGGTCTTACATACTTGTGGAAAAACATCCATATAAGGCAAAAAAGTCTCCTCTGCCTGCTGTTTCCTAGTTCTTCAGTTTCCTCATTTCACTTCCCAGAGGCAACCGATGTTCTTGGTGAGGGCTAGAGATCTCCTGGGGACACGGGCATAGAAAGAGATTTTGCTAAGCCTGTTTACTAGACCCAGGTCCTTCTTCCTAGGAGAATGCATTTTTATTGTCAGGGGGACATAGTTTTCAGTGTGTGATATAGCTCAAGATTTAGGGAATACAACTTACTCATTTTTTTCGATTTCAAATAGAAAAGAGTAGAAATTTGCATGCTGTTAGCTTGCTGAACCAGTGTATTTCTCAAATATATGTTGAAGTTCACAGAGCACCAACCGAAGAGATGGAAATGATGCTAGAGAATACCATCTTTCAGCAACAGATACAATTTCACACCACACATTATTACTTCTTGTAAAAGCTTTTGCTCCCCTTTCTCATCTCTAGATCACTGGATGACAGGTCTGGCAAAAACAAATAGCAGGTGGCATGACATGTGTTTGTGGATTTTAGGTTATAGTTTGGCTTTAACATGTTGCCATGTCTCTTTTTCCAGACATGCCTTCCTTTCATAGGCCCAGCACCTCTATTTAACTTAATGATTAGATTCAAAACCTGCAATTCAGTCAAGATGTAGGCACGGGTCAGCGTACTCCTATTATCACAGCTGGGGCTGTAATCCCATGTTGCCTGTTCCAGAACAGCGGGTGTATTCATCTCAGCCATGCCATCCTGGGCAATATTAAACACTCCTCACATTCTTTTCCACAGAGCTGGTCTCTTACGTTTCTTTGTTTTTTATTAGTTCAGGGCCCATAAGGGATGTATCAAATGTCTTCCAGATCTGTTACCCTTTAATTTGTCCACATTTACCTCAGAGGTCAGTTCCAACTAGATATGATCCGAACAGCTGAAAAATAGTCAGAATATGAAGGGGCCAGGATTAGGGGCACGAAGAGGGCAAATTTGAGTGGGCAACATAACCAGCCAGTTTTCACCTGTTCATAGGTAAAAGTTGATCATATGATTACTACTCGTAAAATTCTACCTTAAAAAAACGAAGAAAGCATCTCTTTAAAATGTTTATATCTCCTAATGCTGACACATACACTTGCTAGGGATTTTGTCCATTAAAAACTAGTTCAACCTCGGGAAAAAAAATAAGTTTTACTGATTAGTAGTCAAAGAGAAGGAGAATCAGATTCATTATTTCAACAACAACAACAACAATAAAAACCAAGGAATTAAAAACCTTGTAGACACACAAGTGGATTTAGAAATCTTAGGGTTGCAGGTATTAACTCATTGTTGTGCTAAAATATTATATCCCTTTTTTTTATATCAGCATTCTGAAATAATCATATGGTATGAGAACTTCAAGTAGAGAAACTTAACACATGAACAGAAAATAGGATTGAGAGCCTAAGGTCTGGAGTGAAGCTATGAATAATATTTCTGTTTATGAAAACCAATGAAATAGTACAGTGATTATCACAATATTTTGCACATTTTAATTTAATGGGTGCAGTGTGATTGACCCATTTATTATCTAACAATTGGTAGGAAATTTTCAGCTTCTCTTGTAGTTTCAAAACTATGACTGGAATTAATACAGACATTATGTAACTGAGTCATTTTTTTTTTTTCTCTCTAATCAGATATGTAAGTGTTCATGGCCATAGTGACTTCATAACACTCCTCTCCACTTGTCTGGGTCCATCTTGGTGTCAGAGACACAGAATAACTCGGACTTTCAAGATGAGAGATGTTGGTCAAGTTGAGTGGCTATTTCTCAACCCTCTTCTTTAACTGATAGGATTGTGTTGCTTTAGTTCCACTTTGATGACTTCAGGCCTTCCTGCACACAGATGGTGCTGTTTTAAGGAAGAGGATTCTGGTGCTTCAGCATTATGTTTTCTTTTTCAAAGCTGTATTCCAAATACCTTTACTCTTGTTCATCCTTATCCATTCAGTGCTACCTCCCTTTTTTCTTCCCAACTTCCATCTGGTTTCTTAGTCTTACTCTCAATCAGAGTAAGTAAAATTGTGTATATACTTCACAATTGTTTAGAAAAGCATATTAAAGCTTACTAGAGATTTGTGGAGGAAAAATGAAAATCATGATAATGATACAATAACATTTTTATGTAGTGTTTAACCTCTTTTAGGCACACATTATCCCCTTTAACTTTTTTTTTCAACAACCCAGTATGGTAGGTGACATTTTAATCTTGGTTTTAAAGACAGGGTAGGCAACTTACCAGGGATACACCGATAATAAGTGGGTGGCTAGAACTGAAGAACACATACGTTAGGCACAATGCTCTATTGTACTTACAACTTGTATATTGAGGGATATCAAATTGTGGAGGATATCAATATAGAATTTTTCTCCATAGATAAGGGCTACCAACTGTGCTAGGTTGAATACCCTTGCACTTATTAGTTCAGTCAGATTACATAAATTCTAGTAATTTGGTGAGAATTATCTTATTTTATTATTTAAAACTCAATTCTGATTAGTTTCTTATTGAAGTATAATATGCACGCAGAAAAGCACATGCAATGGCAGCTCAGTAAATTTTTACACGTATACAAAGGAAGTAGCCACCATCTAGGTCAAGATATAGAATATTTCCAGCACCACTATTAGGCACCTTCCCAATTAACAGCTCTTCCTCCAAGGTAATTACTATTCTCAATTCAATAATCGTGAGTTTGTTTTGCCAGATCTTGAACGTCATGTAAATGGAATCATGGAGTATGTGTTCTGTAGTTCCTAGATGTTTTCGTCAACATAAAACCTGTGAATCCTCTGTGTTATTGTGGGAAACAGTAGTTAGTTCTTCTATATACTTCTTTTTGAGGATACCATTATTTATTTGTCCATTCTCCTATCAACAGACATTTGCATTGGCTTGGTTTTTGGCTATTATGAATACAGCTGCTATAAGTGTTTTTGTAGATGTTGTCTGGTGGACATATGCATTCATGTTTTCATGGGTATACAGCCAGGAATGGGATTCTTATGGGTCCTGGTGGAGGTGCATGTTAGCTTTAGTATGCATTGCCAACAGTTTTCCAAGGTAGTCAAACCAAGTGTATACTCATCAGGAAATCATTAGTTTCTATTACTTCATGTTTGTAACCACACTTGGCATTAACAGTCCTTGTAATTTTTGGTATTCTGATGGGTATGTATTGATATCTCATTGAGGCTTTAAGTTGCATTTCCCTTAAGTGATGAAGATGACTTCTTTTTGTACACTTATTGATCATTTTAATAACCACTTTGCTCAAGAAGATATTAAATGCTTAAGTTCTCTGCACATTTAAAAAAAATTGAGTTGTCTTCCTTACTGATTTGTAGGAGTTCTTTATATATTCTGGATATGAGTTCTTTTTTAGGTGTGCTATTGTAAATATCTTCTCCAAGTCCATCCCTAGCCTTTTTTCTCTTCCAGTGTCTTATGTGATTGGAAGTTAATTTTATTAGTTTTTTTTTTTTTATGTGTAGTGTTTTCAGTTACTGTTTAAAAAATTTTGACCTACCTGAGATCACAAATATTTTTTTCCCTACAATATCTTTTGCAACAGAGATTCCAAACTTTCCTGTTTTTTTTTTTTTTTGTAGCCTATAATATATTAGCCTTTTTTTTCTTTCAGAGAGCTGCTACACCAAAGGTAAAACCTAGCAATTCTGTTTGTTAAATAGGTAGGTCTAAACACCTTAATTTTTCATGAGAACAACTAGAATGAAAATGTTGTGTATTTATCTAGACAAGCAGCTCAAACAGATGATCTATGGATGCATCATCAATTGACATCTTACACAAAAGAAAGCAAATTAAATCTTGAAAGTCTGAGATAATTGAACTTTAACCAAAAGTGATTTTTCATTGGCTACTGTACAGACTACCTAGAGACTACCATTATGAGGTTAGCAGTAGACCAATAATTCACTTTTATGTTCTCAGAGTTACTTGTTTTTCTGATGTAGAAAAACAACAAGAGCTAGCATTAGAGATAAATGGGACAAAAAGAACAAAAACACTGTTTACTTTATTTAGCTTGTTGACTTCCAAAAGTTAGGAGAAATTTCTAAAAATGTATATTTCTTATGAATTAATTATATTAAAACTTGCAGGTATTTGGGGGGAATCTGACAATATAAAATTTTTTCAAAATCAAAGAAACAAAAATCATATGTGATCAGACAATTAAGTTTGCAAACTCATTCTAGAAAAAGTTCTGCATACCTCATTGCTGAATGTCACTACAGTCACCTTCAAGGGATTCCCCTTGGGAAGGTATGCACCCATGCCAATGTCTAGTTCACCCTTCAAAGCAATTTTGTAGTTCTTTTTCTGGAATGGCCATCAGAGATGACGTTGTATTACCCTTGATGTCCTGAATGTCATCAAAATGTCTTCCTTTCAATATTTACTTTATCTTTGGGTAAGAAAAGAAGTCATTGGGGGCCAGATCAGGTGAGTAGGGAGGGTGTTCCAATAATGAAGTTCTTTTTCTTTTATGTTTTTTTCTTCTCTCTCTCTCTCTCTCTCTCTCTCTCTCTCTCTCTCTCTCTCTCGCAGAACCCAACATTATTATTAGATCTTGCAGTGATTCCTCCAAGATTGTTTGGTACTTTTAAAAAATTTTGATTTTCATTTATTTATCAGCATCCAATTTTAACTTAGTTATTATGACAAAGTTTAACAAATACTTTTTCTTTTGGAGAATCTTATTAGAATTTTTACTTTTTAATTTTAATTTCATATAAGTTATGTAAAAAAACAAAAACTCTAGTCAACCTGACCAGAATATGGTTTGAACTATATTCAGCTGAAGCATACCTCTTCTTCATTAAGATGTTGGGAAATTTGAATATATTTATTTCAATGCATAATTAATTTGGTTTTGCTCTTTGATCCAAATATGAATAGTGTTTTATTCATATGATAAAGACACAGAAATAAATCACCACCTTTATTTTATCACATAGAGCAGATGGCCCATATCAAAATTTACGAGATAAGTCAAATTTCAGATACTAAACCAAAGTTGAAGGATCTTTCTTTTGGAATTGAAGAGACAATTGCAAATTACAACCACTAAAATTTTCTTTAACTTTCATTGTTTCTTAATTTGATGACTTGTTGCTAACCTACACAGACTTTACACTTCTCTGTTTCTAAATAGATCACCTCAACTACATTGTAAATTAAAGATAGTGTTTATCTGTCTATACTGTAGATTATTTCGGTCAGCATGGTTAGTAGCCATGATAATAAGAACAGTTGTATCTGAAGACTCTCAAAAGGGTACCCTTGCTTCACCTTTTTAATTAGAAAGTGCTCTAGAGTTTCACATATGGGAAACACATACAACTTCTATGAAAAATATTTTTTCTCCGATGGACTAATTTAAATGATTTAGGAATTACGTGTGGAGAGGGGTCATTACTTTTAATGACTAAATGTAAGGAATTCAATTGAGTAACTATTGAAAGTATTAATTAGAAGTCCAAATGCAAAACTGTCTCATAGAACTTTGATTTTACTTCCAAAATGAAAGGCAAGTCCTCATTCCATGCAGAAACAGAGATTTGTAAATCCAGATGTGTTATTGATAGAATTACTTCTTCTTTCGCATTTAATCCCATGCCTTAAATTAATTTTTTTCAATTTTATTGAGATGCAATTGACATGTAGCCTTGTGTAAATTTAAAGTGTACAACGTGATGATTTCATATCCATATCTATTGTGAAATGGTTACTACAATAAGGTTAGCATATTGTTCACCTCACATAGTTACCATTTCTTTTTTGGGGGGATAGAACTTTTAAGATCTACTTTCTTAGCAACTTTGAAATACGCAATACAATATCGTTATTATATAGTTAACTATAGTCATTGTGCTGTATATTAGGTCTCCAGGACTTATTCATCTTATAGCTAGAAGTGTATACCTTTTGACCACCTACACCTGTATTCACCCACCCTGTCCCAGGCAACCAGCAATCTACTCTCTTCTATGAGTTTGGTGTTTTTATATTCCACATATACGTGAGATTATACAGTACTTGTCTTTCTATGTCTGACTTATTTCACTGAGAATAATGCCCTCCAGTTTCATTCATATTGTTGCAGATGACAGGATTGGCTTGTTATTCATAGACAAATAATATTTCTGTGTGTGTGTGTGTGTGTGTGTGTGTGTATCACACCTCTTCTTTATCCATTTATCTGATGATGAATATTTGTTTCCATATCTCAGCTTTTGTAAATAATGCTGCAATGAAAATGGATGTGCAGATTTCTCTTCAAAATAGTGATTTCATTTCATTCAACTACAAGTATGAACCCTAAGTGGGAACATGAAGCTCTGTAATGTTAGGCAAGCTCTCAGCAAATTAAAGATTAGCCTACAATCTTTAAGGACTTTATTCTCAATTTTTTAAAAAAATAAAACTTTTCTTTTCCATGTGAGTTTGTGGGATTTGCATCACAATTTAGTACAGTGTGACGTCTAAGTTATTCTATAAACAAAACAAACAAAAAACAAATGAAAAAACCTCTGGTATTTACACATGGTGATATTTTAAATACTGTATTCATATCATGATACATATAAAAATACAACACTTCACTATTACTTTTCTTTCTTTGGTCAGCTGACACTTTCTTGTATGCTGCTTAAGAGTGGAAGACAGATCAGAATGCTATATACAGCCCTACCTCAGAGATATTGCAAGTTCAGCACAAGACCACCACAATAAAGCAGACATAACAATAAAGCAAGTCGCTCAAATTTGTTTGCATATAAAAGTTATGTTCACACTACAGTCTATTAAGTGTAACATTATCTCTAAAAATATAATGTACATATCTTAATAAAATTTATTTTAACCAAAAAAAGCTAGCCATGATCTGAGCCTTCAGCAGGTCACAATTTTTTTGCTGGCGAAGGGTCTTGATTCGATGTTGATGGATGATGACTGATCGGGGTGATGGTTGCTGAAGGCTGGGGTGGCTATGGAAATTTCTTAAAGAAAGACAAGAAAGAAGTTTGCCACATCGATTGACTTCATTTCACAAACAATTTTTCTGTAGCACGACATGCTGTTTAATAGGACTTTACCCACCGTAGTACCTCTTTCAAAATTGGAGCCAATCCTCAAATTCTGCTGCTGGTTTATCAACTAAGTTTGTGTAACATTCTAAATCCTTTGCTGTCATTTCAATGATCTTGACTGCATCTTCACCAGGAATATGTTCAAGAAACCACTTTCTTTGCTCCTCCGTAAGAAAGAATTCCTCATCTATTCAAGTTTTATCATGAGATTCAAGCAATTCAGTCACGTCTTCAGGCTCCACTTCTAATTTTTGTTCTCTTGTGATTTCCACCACATTTGCAGTTACTTTCTTAACTGAAGTCTTAACGGTCTCAAAGTCATCCATGAGAGTTAGAATCAACTTCTTCCAAGCTCCTGTTAATGTTGATATTTTGACTCCATCCCATGAATCATGAATGTTCTTAATGACATCTAGAATGGTGAGTCCTGTCCAGAGGTTTTCAGTTTTCTTTGCCAGATCCATCAGAGATATCACTGTCTATGTCAGTTATAGCTTTATGAAATGTATTTTTTAAATAATGAGACTTGAAAGTCGAAATTATTCCTTGAACCATGGGCTGCAGACTGTATGTCGTGTTATTAGACATGAAAACAACATTGATCTACATCTCCATCAGAGCTCTTGGGTTACCAGGTACATCGTTCATGAGCAATAATATTTTGAAAGGAATCTTTTATTCTGAGCAGTAGATCTCAACAGTATGTTTAAAATATTTAGTAAACCATGTTGTAAAGAGATGCATGGTCATCCAGGCCTTTTTGTTTCATTTATAGATGTATCAATAAGTATTATCGATTGCTGTGCACAGACTTATTTTCAAGGCCCAATACGCAAGACACACCACCTCAAGCCGGGATGAAGGGGTTAAAGAGTTTTATTACAAAGTGAAAGTAAGTAAGACAAGACAGAGATTAGGGGAATATATTATCATACCACTAACAAGCAAGAAGGCAATTCATCATACAACCAGGGCCCAGTCAATTAGAGTCGTAGAAACAGCAAAGGCCTTTCATCAGCATGGCAAAATCCCAATCGAGTCAAGTTATCAGCACGGGCGAAACATCATGCGCAGAAACAGCACCGGCCCTTCATCAGCAAGGGCGAAATCCTAGTCAAGTAAAGTCATCAGCACGGGCAAAAAAACCATCTTGCAGCAGCGAAGGCAGGCCGGGAAATAACTACTGCTGCTGCTCCGCCTCCGCTTTCTGGGGTTTTGAGGACTTCACTAAACAGCGGAAAGGAGCCAATAAGCATACCTGTTAACAACACAAGGAACTGGTCTCGGATATGGCTAGGAGCCGGGGCCAGTCCTTGGTAGGAGATTAGATGTATCAATGCTCGGCCCACCTGTACCAATGTGAAGGCCAGGCTCCAAATCTTGTAAATATTTTTTTGGTCCTTGGGAGGGTAGCCAATCCTTCCAAGGCCAAGCACGTATCCCAGCCACTGTGAGAGTTTACATCCCCAAATGTTCCCAGGCAGACCTTTATATATTCTATTCCTTACAATAGAACAGAGGCAGAGTAGATTAAGCGCAATTCTTAAGGGCATTAGAATTTTCAGGATGGTAAATGAGCATTGGCTTCAACTTAAAGTCACCAGATGCATTAGTTCTTAACCAGACAGTCAGAATGTCCTTTGAAGCTTTGAACCCAGCCATTGACTTCTCCTTTCTACCTATGAAAGTCTACAAATAGATGGCAGCTTCTTCCAATATAAGGCTTTTATGTCTACATTGAAAATCTGTTGTTTAGCATTAACTACCTTCATTAATTATGTTAACTAGATCTCCTGGATAACCTGCTGCAGCTTGTACATCAGCACTTGCTGCTTCCCCTTGTACTTTTATGTTATGGAGCCAGCTTCTTTCCTTAAACCCCACGGAGCAACCTCTGCTAACTTCCAACTTTTCTTCTACAGCTTTCTCACCTCTCTCAGCCTTTAAAGAACTGAAGAGAATTCAGCCCTTCCTCTGGATTAGGCTTTGGCCTAAGGGAATGTTGTGGTGATTTGATCTTCTATCCAGACACCAAAACTTTCTCCATATCAGCAATAATCATTTTTTTTCTCTCATCATGCTGTGGTTACTGGAATAGCACTTTTCATTTCCTTCAAGAACTTTTCCCTTGCATTCACAACATGGCTAACTGTTTGGCAAAAGGGGCCTAGCTTTTGGCCTGTCTCAGCCTTCTACATGCCTTCCTCACTATGCTTAACCATTTTTAGCTTTTGATTTAAAGTGAGAGACACGTGACTATTCCCTTAACTTGAACACTTAGGGGCTGTTGTAGGGTTATCGATTGGCCTAATTTCAATTTTGTTGTAGCTCAGAGAATAGGATGGCCCGAGGAGAGGGAGCGAGAGATGGGGGAGCTGGTCAGTGGAGCAGTCAAAACATACACAATTTTTATTAAGTTCCAGTCTTATATGGGTGTAGTTTGTGGCATCCCAAACAATTACGATAGTAACATCAAATGTCACTGATCACAGATCATTGTAACAAATATAATAATAATGAAAAAATGTGAAATATTGTAGAATTACCAAAATGTGACACGGAGACCTGAATGAAGTGAGCAATACTGTTGGAAAAATGGCACTGGTTTAGACTTGTTCTGTGCAGGGATGCCACAAACCTTCGATTTGTAAAACATGCAGTATCTGCAAAGTACAATGAAGTGAAGTGCAATAAAATGAAGTATGACTATAATCCCTTGAAAATTTGGAACAGAACTGGTTGTTCCCCTTCATCCTTGTGTTTGTAATCTCACGTCAATACTAGCTTTCAAGTACATTTCAAAAATCATTCAACAATTCTACTTGATTACTGAAATTTGCAAAACTGCATATTTCTTTTTATAATTTTCTTAATGTTAGTCTTTGATAACAAAGATGTTCATCCATATGTGGTTTATAAATTCCCTTGGAGAGCAAAGCAAGGAGGAAGGAACTAGAAAGGAGAGAAAATGAAATTTTTTCCTGGTCTGAGCCCTATTTTGATTATTTTTGACACTTTATTATTTGGCATTTTGGTTTTCCTAGATATAAAATATTAGGAAGCATAGCTACTCTACAGACCATCTAGACACATACCTTCAGGAAAGCAAACAGATTAGGAACTAGGTGGGAAATTAAGAACAGATTAGGAACTAGGTGGGAAATTGAAGTCACTACTGGCTGATATGAGGAGCCAGCCTTGAACACTTACTTACTCTGTGTCATATGCTATGTTACCAGAAGTTGTAGTTTGAAGGAATTTCCATTGCATCACTAGTGCTCCGTATTCTTTTCTTTTTCT